>NC_133773.1:141526452-141582906 GCF_003597395.2 Chelonoidis abingdonii | reverse complement strand
ACGTCTGTTAGTCTATAAGGTGCCACAGGATTCCTTGCTGCTTTTACAGATCCAGACTAACATGGCTACCCCTCTGATAAATGCTACATATATGGTCTTTAAAGAGCTGTGCCTGGTGGACATAGAACAAAAGATTGGTGGATTAAATACTGGCCCTATTGAAGTCAACAGTAAAACTCCCATTGACTTCACTGGAGCCAGTATCTAACCCAATACACTTCTACCCCGATATAATGTGACCCGATAAAACACTAATTTGGACATAATGCGGTAAAGCAGCGCTCCAAGGGGGCAGGGCTGCGCACTCCTGTGGATCAAAGCAAGTTTGATATAACGCGGTTTCACCTATAACGCCGTAAGATTTTCTGACTCCCGAGGACAGCGTTATATCGAGGTAGAGGTGTACATGCAAATCATTTTAGCGCCTTTCAACATTACCAGCTTTAAGAGGCGCTAAGGAGCCCAGAATAACACAGCTGACCCTATTAAAAATAACCATGGTTTACATGTGGTTGTGGCCATACCATGTTGTAACCCTAGTCTACAATGCAATTAAACACCTGCAGCTGGCCTGTGCCAGTTGACTTAAGCTCATGGGGCTGTAAAATTGCAGTGTGGATATTTGGGCATGGGTTTGAGCCTGGGCTCTGAGAACTTTCCCCTCATGGGGTCCTAGAACTCAGACTTCAGCCTGAGCGTGAACATCTACATTGCAATGTTACAGTTCCGCAGCCTGTGCCAGCTGACATGGGCCAGCCAGGGGTGTTCAGTTGCAGTGTAGACATACCCTGAGAGACTTGGGCTCAGCTTGGCCTCTACCTAATTGACTGCCTCCCCAGTGATGGGTTTTGAGGCTAGGGATGAGGTAATCGCCTGAACACCACCTGAGTCTTAGTAATCCAGGCTTCCAATAGGAGGGAAACTGTTCAGTCAGATGAGAGACACCTGCAGGAGGTCCAGGGTCTAAGAAGACCTGGGAGGCGATTCTCCACACCAGCTAGCTGGAAAATGCTGGCTGGAACTACTATAATGAAGGATGGAAGCGGACCGGGACAGAGGCAGCAGGCCCTGGATTTTGGGGAAGAAACTGTGGGGTCCGGTAAGGAGCTGAATGAACTGTACAGTCTGGAAGAGCCTGGTTTTCATTTGAGTTGACACTGAACTGACATTTTAATAAGCCACACTCCCAAGAAGGGAGCCAATGATCAGGCTGTGCTATTACTGGAGAGCCCAATAAGGGGAAACTGCAACAGCTGATCTTCCTGATGTCAGACCAGGTAAACTCACCCTTCTACAAGATCTTAAATGCATCCTGGCTTTTGTAGCTGTTAAAATGCTGTTCTGTCCCGAAAAGAGATTCCAGCAAGAATGGCATGGTGATTCCATATATATTGATTCTTAGTCCAGATTAACCATGCTCCATTTGTGAATACAAAGCTGGATCTTCTACTTGCCAGTCTTGCACACCTAAATGTGAGGCATTTGATCCTAGCAAGCCCCTGCCAGGTGTGTGCCATGCAGGTGCTTGTAGCGCTGCACAAGTATTGCCAGCACTGATGCAAATGCACTTGCTTGGAGCAACAATGGCCACTGTTGAATCCTGTTTCAGGTGTGTGACCACTGGGTGTAATGTTTTCCTGTACTGTGTACTTTCTTGTTTTGAGCTATTTGCAGCTTCTGTAACTTGAGGCATATGAGTTTTCTGCCCAATAAGGTATAATGCAGCAATATTAAGACTTAAAAATAGACTGCTTGTATGTGCTATGGAGGCCATGTAATTTTGTGAAATACCTACTACTATATACACTGGAAATCGCTTATCTACAATGAATAATGCAGTCCCCTCTCCAGGTGTGGAATGCTACTTCCCCACATCCCAGACTGTAGGATAGGAACTCGCAGCATTGTAGGGGGTGCTCAGTGGGAGCGTGCTGAACAGGTTCTGCTGAGCTGCTTTAAGTTAGAAAAGTGCAATTGCTTAATGCAGACAAAATCTGAGAATCAAGCTGGTTTCCTTTCTCATACGTTGCCAGTTCAATAAAAAGGCTAAGTGAGGCCCTGGGAAGGGAGAGGCGGGGAGAAAGGAACAAATAAATGCCACATGAGAAATGCTAGTCACATTGATTAGTATACTTCTAGATACCACAGTGGTGAGGGAAATATAAGAACCAATATGCAATCCTATTGCGTACCTATCATGCTCTAAGTGACACCTCTGCAACCCTATTACTTTCCATAGCTAGCACCGGTGTCACTGATTGGAACTTGATAGGCTATTTTTGATGATGCAAAAAAGGGAACAGAATCCAGCTCCCTCCTCTGCAGCTGTGTTGGCTCCTACAGGACTATCGGATCCAGAGCAGTAATGGTTTGTTGGAGTTCCCAAGGTTAGCAGATCTGGCCCTGAATACAACCAGAGAGCAGAGCTGTTCTGTGAGAGTGTCAGTTCTATGTTGCCACTTTTTGGATGGTCCCCTTGGGCTTTTTGTAGAAGTCAGCCCTGGTGTGTCTAGCCAAAGTTTCTATTCCAGTCCTACAGCAGGCTACTGGCCTCCCCTGTGGCTGCATTAGCATGGTACTGTGTAGCCTGTTTGAAAAGTGCTTTGTGATGAAAAGTTTGGCACATAACATCACAGAAAGTTTAGATTCTGGGGACAGTTTGTGGGCAGACACTATATCTGCTGATCCTGTAGATTTCCCCTACAAGAAAATTCCCCTTGTTCCACCATGGCCAGTGACTTCTGCCTGCATATTCAGCCACGGATTGTTGCAAGTGACTGAGTAAACCATACACCTAGTACCATATAAGAGTTTTCTCCAAATCGTTTCCAGAACAAGCTGCTAAAGGACCAAAGTGCTGCTGGAGATGTGCTGAGGGCCAAGGAAGTGGCAGCCTGTGTCAAAGTGGGGGTGCAAGGAGTATCTTCCTAATATCACTGCCTGAAAATTGCCTCCTGCATGATTACAAAGAGTGAGTGACCTGGAGGACTGGAAAGATGTTAGGTCCATCACTGAGTGTTGTGGAGAAAAATTAGCACCAAGGGAGCTACATTTGTGTGCAACATTTGTTGTTAATCCCTCCTTCCACTGCCCATGTGCTACTGTTGGCCCATGCATGGATATGTTGGCTCATGCTCGGATATGTGAATCTGCCGCACAGCTGCCTGGCAGCGTGATCCAGCTGCAGAATGCACTCGGTGGCAGTAGTTTTTGTACATTTATATCAGTACTGATGTCACCCAGTCCTTAAAGCCAAGAGATTAATGGGACATGGATGTGGAGGGCTTGGTTCTCTTTTATGCAAAGGCCATTTATGATGCTTTGGCAACGTAAAGGGACAGGGCTGGATTAAGCTTTTGTGGGCCTGGTGCATAACACATTTGTGGGCCCCCTTGGGAGCAATGGAGCATGGCGTGGGGAGATCAGTCCCTGGAGTGAGGAGCCGGCCAGGGTCATGTCATGGCTGGGGTGGCCCCGCTCCGCCCAGCCAAGTGCGAAGGCACTATTTACAAACTGGCAGTTGCCAGATGCACAATGGTCTGCCCAGCCCTGTGCTGCCAGCCTGCCCCTTCCCCTCGGAGGTGGGCCCATGCCGCGCCACACATCCCACACACACACCAGAACCCCGCCCCCAATTCCCTATGGCCAGAGGCCCCCCACCCCGGACCCACTATGCCCAGCACCCCCCTGACCCACCCACAAATGCACAGCGCCCTGTACAACACCACCCCTGCCCAGTGCCTTCCTGCCCACAGCTCCACCACAACTGCCCAGCACCCCACACAGAACCCCCACTCTCTAGTGCCTCAACACACACACAGATCTTTCCCACCCCCTCAGAGCCCAGCACCCCCACCACCCAGATCCTCCAGAGAGATACTCCCCCATGCCCTGCCTCCTGGCTGCACTCACTGGCCCTGCTGGGAGGTGACTGTGTCTGCTGGGCTGAGCCGGCAGTGCAGCCAGAGCTGGTCCCGGGACAGAGAATCGCTCCAGCCTCTCGGGAGTGGCACAATCAGCCAGGCCAGGGCCTGCCCCAGCTGGGCTCCTTCAGGACCCACTTGCCTGGAGCAGCCCAGCCAAGGTCCCCCTCTCCCATCTCTCAGTCCCATCCCACCCCCCAACTGGCTGAGACTGGCCGGGCTTCTTCACCTGTCCCAGGCGGCTCAGCTCTGGGGAGACAGGTGTGGCCCCACAGGTGGAGGGGAAGCAGAGACTGCCCGGAGCTGGAGGTGCACTGGGGACTGGCCAGGGGGCAGAGAGAAGCCGGTGAGTGGGGCCAGAGGGTGGAGAGGAGCGGGTGGGGGTGGGGGAGCCAGTGGGGTCTCGGGGCGCAAGGCAAGCAGAGCAGGCTGGGGCCCCTTCTGAGCCTGGGCCCAGCTCCATGGCACCACTGGCGCCATTGTAAACCTGGCACTGTAAAGGGGTCTTAAAGTAGGTGGAAATGCCCTGAGAATGCCCTCGGTATAGATGGCTTCCCTGGCCTAACGCATACCAGAGCCAGGCAGTGCCCTGCACAGCTCGAGTATCGACCCATGGCCTGGCCGTGGTTGGCTCAAGTCAGCTGACTCAGGTTGCGGGGCTAAAAATTGCTGTGTAAATGCTAGGGCTCGGGCTGGAGCCCTAGTTCTGGGACCCTCCACCCTCACCGGGTCCCAGAGCTCAGGCTCTAGCCTGGGCATCTACACACAGATTATTTTTTCCAGCCCCTAACCTGAGCCCCATGAGCCTGACTCAGTTGAGCCGAGCCAGCTGTGGGTATTTTATCCCAGGGTAGACATAGCTAAAGCCATCTTTTCCCTTTGCTGTGCCTGCCCCAAGTGCTGGAGCAGAGTGACTGAAAATTAGGCAGTGGCGTAGCCAGGTAGTGGTGTGGCTTGGCTGGCGATGTGCAATAAACAGCGCTGCCAGCTGTGCTGGAGACTGGAGTGGGAAGTCAGAGAGGCTTTGCAGCCCTGAGGCAAATGCCTGCAGTGAGTCTTGCGTGCCCCTGCCCCACAATCTCTGGCCTGCGATCCTCATTTATCTAAACTCCACCTCATAGCGTCCCCAGACCCATCCAATCCCTTGGCTGAGTGGGAACCTCTTGAGTTGGTAAGGCTTACCCTCCCCACACCAATCTTCACCATGCACCATGCTGTTTCTTGTTTGTGTGTGTGTATGCAACAATGACAGGAGGAGGAGTATATCTGTGTGTGTGTGTGTGTGTATAGATATATATATCTACACACACACTCCTCCTCCTGTCATTGTTACATTGTGTGTTTCTCCAGTGGGTGGAATGGGAAAATCCTTCTCATCTGTTTGAAACTGTGACTTATTGCTGATTTATAGCAGCATTATATTGGATTTTCCATGCTTATGTCCGGGAATTAATTATGTGAGATGGGAACCTATTTCCCACCTTGTTCTTAGAAGATTCCGATGACATTTACACAGGTTTATTGCTTAGGGCACCTTTTATGCGAATGAACTGGTGCGGCTGGGAGGGAGGGGTGTGTGTGTGTGTGTGTGTTCATATCACTGCCCCATACTGGAGAGGATTTGAACGGCACACCTTTGTTTTATGGTTCCTGTACTGTACTGTCAAGTGCTAAATGAAGATTTTCCTTTAGCTCAAGTGATAGGGGCCTGTGCTTTGTGGAGTGGGGGGGGGTCTGAGTTCTATCCCTGCCACGAATGTGACAGCCATGTGCTGCTAAGTGGCATCCCATTTATCAAATGAGAATCTCAAACAAATTGTCTCTTAATCCTCCTAACCATCCACCTGAGGTAGGTAAGAATTATTAGACCCAATTTACAGATGGGGAAATGGAGGCACAGAGATGAAGTGAATTGCCAAAGGTCACCTAGTGAGTAGCAGATTGAGGACTGGAATCCAGGAGTCCTGGCTCCCTATCCCCACCTCTGACTTGTAGAGCAATATTGCCTTTTGTGGAGGCAGAGGTGCTGAGAGCCATTGAACAAAACCATAAACCCTGGATGTGACTGAAACCATTTCAAGCCAGAGAGTGAGGCAGTCTCCCTAGCCCCAGCACGTGTGGAGGTATTTGCAGTGATTCCCAGGAAGGAGGTCACCTTTGCTGACATCTTGCGTGTGGTATCCTCTCTCTGAATGGGACTAGGTACCTCCACCTGTTTTTATTTGTAAAGGTTGGGAACACTTCAATAATGAGGATTGGGATTAACAGTTGATTTAAACTCTCTCCACCTTCTGTCAAGAGGCCAAAGTGTCCTCAGAGAGCAGGATGTGGTGGGAATTGGGGATGACCTTTTCTAGAGCAGGCTGTTGCTTCCCTTAGCCTCTTTTCATGCCACTTTACTCGGAGAGCCGGTTTGCATACTGATTTAGCTAAATCTATGCAGCCCTCTGCTGTGGACACTCTTATTCTGGATGAAGAGTGACCTGTTTTTGGTTGGTTACAGCACAGATTTAAACAAAAAATAGTGTTCTGAAAAGTGCCATGGGAGCTCTCTGTTTTTACAGCTCAGCAATGTGTAGGGGACATTGCTCCATCTTTCTCTGCTAACACCCAACTGGGGCATTAGATTCAGGAAAGGGGGGGGGGCCAGGAAGCTAAAGAAAAATACATTCCCTTCATCCTGAGAAAAGTCCTGACATCAGCTGAACCCCAGGGGAGGAATATCTGTGACCTTTGGAAAATGGTCAAGTCATTTGTGGCAATGAACAAGACTCCCGTGTATTTTTTTTGGCAGGCACATTTGGAAAGGAAGGTGAGAGGCATTCAGTCTGAATGCTTGCTGCAAGCCATTCATGCTTTTGCTCCACCCTGGAGAAGAGCCGTGAGCTACTGAAAGGCAGGAAAAGGAGTACTAGGTACACAATGGGAACTGTGTGTGTAGAGCAGGGGTGGGCAAACGTTTTGGCCCAAGAGCCACATCTGGGTATGGAAATTGTATGGTGGACCAGGAATGCTCATGAAATTGGGGTTGGGGTGCAGGAGGGGGTACGGGCTCTGGCTGGGGGTATGGGCTCTGGGCTGGGGCCAGAAATGAGTTCAGGATGCAGGAGGGGGCTCTGGGCTGGGGCAGGGGGTTGGGGTGGGGGAGAGGCTCATTTGGGGTATAGGAGGGTGCTCCAGGCTGGAACCAAGAGGGTGGGAGGGGGATCAGGGCTGGTGCAGAGGGTTGGGGCACGGGGGAAAGGGGAAGGGCTCTGGCAGGGGGTGCGGGCTCTGGGGTGGGGCCAGATATTAGGAGTTCAGGGTGTGGGAGGGGGCTCTGGGCTGGGGTAGGGGGTTGGGGTGCAGGAGAGGGATCAAGGCTGGCACAGGGGGTTGAGGCACGGCGGGGGGGGGGTCATGGGTGCAGGCTTGGGGTGGCACTTACCTCAAGCAGCTCCTGGAAGCAGCGGCATGTCCCTTCTCCACCTCCTATGCAGAGGTGAAGCCAGGCAGCTCTGTGCGCTGCCCTGTCTGCAGGTGCCGCCTCTGCAGCTCCCACTGGCCAAGGTTCCTGGGCCTGGCCAATGGGAGCTGCAGGGGTGGCATATGGAGGCCCCTGGCTGCCCCTAAACATAGGAGGCAGAGTGTGCAGGGTGGCCTCGGCCCCCACTCCTCGGCTGGAGTGGGGCAAGCCTCAGACCCCACTCCCCAGCAGGAGCGTGAGGCCAGATTAAACTTCCTGGAGGGCTGGATGTGGCCTGTGGGCCCTAGTTTGCCCACCCCAGAATAGAGAGAAAATCTCTAGCAATACCTCTACACCTATAAACCTATGAGAACCTGAAACTGACACCACCGTTAGTGTCAAAAGTGAAAGTAAAGCGAGCCAGCCTCGCGCTCTCCTGGCCTAGCGGCGGAAGAGTTCCCCACGCCAGACGAAGCCTTTTACTTGTTTCTCTTTTTGTAGGTTGAAATGTGCAGCAAAAAGAAAGTTACAGCGGTTCACTTTGGGCCCTAGCCAACCACTGTCGCATCTGGGCCACTTGGAGCCAGGAAAAAGTGCGGGGCGGGGGCCAGTGTAGGGGCGGAGGGGTGTGTGTGCATGCGGGGGACTCTGTGTTCCTGGCCTGCGTTTATCCCCAAGCCCAGGCTGAGGCTCTTGCCGTGCGAGGAGCTGGGGGGACCCTGCGAGCTGCAGCCAAGAGGGGCGCTTAGCAGAGCGGCTGTTTCTCATTACACAAGCACCATGCTGAGCCCGAGCCCTGCCCCGGCCCGCTGCCTACAAGCCCCAGGGTGCAGCGGGGCCCCAGCTGGCGGCGAAGAAGCGGGGCGGGGGGGAGCCCGGGCTGTATAAGAGGCCGGGCAGAGGCAGCAGCGCCGGCAGGCAGAGGGTAGCGCGCCGCGGGGATGGGGGCAGGCGGCCCCCGCAAGCCCTGCTGCCGGAGCACGCCCGGGGGTCCCCTTGGGGGGCGCTTCCTCCTCCTGCTGCTGCTGCTCCCCTCCAGCCCCGCGGCCGCCTCCGAGGCACCAGGTAAGGGAGAGGGGGGCGGTCGCAAGGGCAGATCCCCTAGGGCCACCTGGCCTGGGAGATGTTCCCCTAGGGGTCCCCTGGGTCTGGCTGGCGGGGAGGGAGGTGGGTGCGGCCCGCTGGGAGGAGGGAGGTGGGGTGAGAGCTGCCCCTGCGGTGGGGGTTGAGCCCTCCAGGATCTGGCTGGCGGGGAGGATGCACATGGGGTGCAGCCCCCTGGGTGTGGCTGGGGTGAGAGCTGCCCCTGTGGTGGGAGTTGAGCCCCTCCAGGATCTGGCTGGCGGGGAGGGTGCTCCTGGGTGCACAGGGGTGCAGCCCCCTGAGTGTGGCTGGGGTGAGGGCTGCCCCTGCTGGGGGGCGGGGGTTGAGCCCTCCAGGGTCTGGCTGGCGGGGAGGGTGCTCCTGGGTGCACAGGGGTGCAGCCCCCTGGGTGTGGCTGGGGTGAGGGCTGCTCCTGCGGGGAGGGTGGTGAGCTCCCCAGGGTCTGGCTGGCGGGGAGGGTGCACGTGGGGTGCAGCCCCCTGGGTGTGGCTGGCAGGGTGGAAGCCCTCCTGGGTCTGACTGGCGGGGAGGTGGATGTGCCTGGGAGCGCACGGGTGTTGGGACTTTGAATGGAGCCGGCAGATCTCTGGGCAGGAGCGCAGGCCGAGGGGGCTGTGGCTGGCGATGTGAGCGGAGCTGGGGTCCCCCTGCCCAACCCAGCCGGGCTGGGTGCTGCCCCGCGGAGAGCCTCCCGCTTTGCGGCCCCCGGCCAGGCAGACTCCGCTCCATGCCTCTATATGGTCGTGCTGGGGGATCAGGAGGCGGCTTGCTGCTCACAGCCAACTTCCCTCAGCCCTGGGCTGGGCTAGCGAGTCCTCGCCTTGCAGGCATCGGCTCCGGGGGCACATCCATAGAGGGCCCCTGTCAGACATCGCAGCCAGTGGCCCCTTGCGCCTCTACAGGGTCCGCTGCTCAGTGGGGTGGAGGGGCTCCTAGCCTGCACTCAAGCCACAGCTCTCCCAGCCACCACTCCCCAGGGGCAGGAGCCAGGTTTCCTTGTGCACCCTCTTTAAGATGAAAACCAGCTTTTTGGAAGGACAGGAACATTTTCTGGGGAAGTTTTTGTTACCTTTGACGTTTTCTGCTATTGACAAAACCGAAATGTTCGGTTTGGTCTCCGTTTCTGGTGTGTGCAGGGTGGGTTCCCTCCAGAAAAATGAAATGAGATTTTTCTGTTTGAAATGAAACAAAAACAATTCTGTATCCTTAGGATTTTTTTTCTTTCTGAACACAGTGCTTGGTGTGGGGAGCCACGCGTTAAAAGGACCCTCAGAGTTGAGTGTATGGGGGGGATCCTGGCTTGGCAGAAATAATTGATCAAGTTTGGGGGCAGGCAGGAGCTGTGAACAGGGAGCGGAAAGCTTACTTCCAGCGGGACAAGGACTGCCTCTAAGTGTTCCTACAGCACCTTGCGGTGGGCCCTGGTCTGTGACTGGAGATTCTAGGCGCTACCCCAGTGCAAATATAGAGTGACAGCTATATCAACTGCAAGCAAGAGGCGCTCCTGGAGAGCATGTTAGCAGAATGGGGCGGGGTGTGTGTGCTTGTAAGTAATTCCCTGAAAAACAGGGAGATGGATTGGAAAAAACATCCTATTGTAATTTATTTGATTTAGATTTTAACAGGGTCCTGTGTCAGGATCTAAGCCCCTCCCATTCACTGCAGGGACAGTTTTCAGCACAGCAAGGGTCTTAGCATAATAAAAAACAGCCGTTACGATATGGCCGCAGGCCTTCCCCAAGTAATCGTTATAAACAACTCCCCGTGTCCCATCCCATCTCTAAACATCCCTGGAAAAAGGTGGGGTTTGCAGCACATCCAGCAAGGTTAGGACCCCTGCTCAGTTGGATGCATGGAAAAGCCCTGATCCTCAAAGGTAATCAATTTGAAATCAATCCATTATCCTGGAGAATCTGGGCCTCAGAGCCTGTCTGTAGGTTCCTAGAAGCTTCCCTAAACAGCTGGAGGTTTCAAACTTGGGTATTGAACTTGTCCTTTCTTTACATGGTTAGTTGGCCGGCCTTTTCAGTGTCAAGATTATTTCTGCCTCCATCAAAAATCTGAAGCGACAGATTGTCCCCAGCTGTGTCAGGAATCCGGATTCTCTGAGCAAGAGCAGGAGCAGTAGAGCAGCAGTTAGTTCTGCTTTCCCCCTTCCTTCCCTTTCTGAGTAGCCTGTAATGAGACCTTAAAAAAAAAAACCACAAAGGGAAATGATTCCTAGGGGTTGGGATGCTGGCCTATAGTTCTAATCTGAGCTCTGGCAGCAATTCTTTTTGTGATTTGAGAGTAAATCTCTTCACTGCTCTGTGCCTCAGTTTCCCTGCCTGGGAAGTAGTCATTTACTTCCAGGGGCTTGAGGCTTAATTAGTGTTTTGTAAAAACTCTGAGATCCTCCCACAAAAGCTGCTCATAAATTTGCTGACTTATTTTAGCTCTTCAAGCAGTCTGTTAAACTACCATTTGAGAAAACAAAATCAATCTCAGGCCCATCCAGTTTCATATTCGTATTGCGGAGCAAGACTTCAGGGCTCTTCGGTCTAAGGCTTGGCTTACGCTTAAAAGTTCAGGTGACATAGATACAGCATTTGGGGGTGGGTGGGTGAAAAATTCATACCCCCGAGTGCCATAGCCGTTCTGATCTAAACCCAGTGGTGACATGGCTAGATTGATGGAATAATGCGTCCATCAACCTAGCTACCACTGCTCCGGGGCAGTGTGTGTCTGGATTACCTGCAGCAAGAGGAAAAACCCCTTCTGTTGCTGTAGGAAGCGTCTGCACTATGGCAGTACCATGTCATAGGTAGGGCACTATAGCTGTACCGTTTTAGTGCCTGTAGTATAGGCGTGGCCTAAGGGTATGGCTACACTGGCACTTTACAGTGCTGCAACTTTCGCGCCCAGGGGTGTGAAAAACACCCCCCTGAGCGCTGCAAGATACAGTGCTGTAAAGCCTCAGTGTAATCAGTGCCGCAGCGCTGGGAGCGCGGCTCCCAGTGCTGCAAGCTACACCTGTAGAGGATGTGGTTTACTGTGCAGCGCTGAGAGAGCTCTCTCCCAGCGCTGGCGCTCCGACCGCACTCACACTTCAAAGCTGGCAGCACTTTGAAATTTCAAGTGTAGCCATACCCTAAGAGACAAAGATCGAACAAGAGCCATTGGCTGGAAGCTGAAGCTAGACCAATTCACACCGGAAATAAGATGCAAATTTTTAACAGTGGGGATAACTAACCCTCAGAACAATTGACCAAGAATCACCATCACTGGCAATCAAGATTGGATGTTTTCTCTAAAAGATCTGCTCTAGTTTGAACAGGAATTAACACAGGGAAGTTGTGTGTGATGGGGAGGGCAGACAAGCTGTGAATCTGTGTGACATTGACACAGCGACACTTTTGATACTCCTGTTGTTGTAGCCTTGGTTTTAACGTGCATGTGGTTTCTGACCAGATCTTTAGCTGGTTTTAGACCAAACCCGAGTTTTCAGAAACTCCACCCTTTACATCTCCCTCAGCGCAGTCTGCTTTCAGCTCTTCGCATCGAGGAACTGAAACAAACAGGGGCCCTGTTGTTCCGATCAATAACCCTCCCCTTGGGGCTGTGACTAAATCCAAACTTTGACTGAACGTGCGTTCGTTTGTACAGCGTCCCTGTCCCGTGAGGTTTTGGAGAATCTTGTGCTGTTTTGCAAGTTTCCCATATTCTTTCAGCAATAACGGATTTATTTGTTTATCAAATTGAGTCATCAGTCCCTGTTCCTTCTTCTGCAGTCAAATGCAGCGGAATTGTTAGTAAAACTCAGGGTACTCTCATGTCTCGAATGAGGCAGGGGAGCTCACGCATTGCCTTGTCTTGGGGAGTTGCGATGGGTCAGGGGGAGTGATGATGGGTTGCAGGTCCTTTCACTGCTAGGCTGCAGGCTCTAATACAGGTTGGAAATCAGTGAAAATTATTACTTATGGTGGTTTGGTGACCTGTGTGAAATGAAGTGGAGAGACTCACTCTGTGAGCCAAATTCCTTGCTGGTGTATAGAAGCCAAGGATTGAACTGGGTCATAATGAAGGAGCTCCCCTCTAGATGTGGCCCCAGGACAGGGCTACAGCAAAGTGATGCAGCGGGGTCAGTGCTGTGCCTGCTGGGTGATTTAACTAGAGCTTTGCGGTCTCCGGGGGGGCAGTCTGGCATCTTTCGCCAGCAATATGTTTGTGTTCAGGGTGCAGATGTTGTGCTGGCAGTAGGCACAAGCTGTGAGTTTGGATCTGGAACAGCGCTCCAACAGATTATTATATTGTACTGATTGTTACATTCCTGTAGCACTTGTCTGGATGGGGAGGGGCCTCTGCCTGAGAGGAAGGATGGGCCAGTGGCTAGAATGGTTGCTTGGGAATTGGAGGACCTGCGTTCAATCCCCTTTTTCACCATACGTTTCCCATGTGACCTCAGGCAAGTCACTTTAGTCTCTGTGTGCCTCTGTTTCTGTAATCTACAGAACAGCACTTGCCTATTTCACAGGGAGAATAAATGCACACCAGAAGGGACCACCTTGATCATTTAATGTGACCTCCTGAATAATACCTGCTAGAGACCTTGTCAAAGTAATTCCTGTTTGAAGCAGAGCAGTTCTTTTAGAAAAAACACCCAGTCTTGATTTTAAAATTGCCAGAGATGGAGAGATCACCAGTACCCATTAAATATTGCGAGACACTCAGTCGTTATGGCCTGTGTTGTCACATAAGTGCCTGAAATAGACAGGAGAGTTCTCAAAGGGCTTGGCCAGCCTGGATTCCTCAGCCACATTCTGCCAGTGCAGTCAGAGGGGAGTCCTACCATCAGCACATCAAAGAGAAATGTTCCGATCTCTGGGCTTTGTTCTCTTGCGGGACGGGGAGAACCCCTGCCCGTGTTCTCTGCACCTGTTCATCTTGACGTTCTCGCTTGCAGGGCTGCCACTGCACAGAGAACTGGTCACCCCTCACTGGCTTCTGAGAGGACGCAGCAGGCGAGCTGTCAGCGTGGCCGAAAAGGTGGGTAAGATTGAAAGCGTGCAGGTTTCTTCGTTCCCCCTCCACCCGTACCCTGAGTGGTCTGGGACATGAAGGGTTAAGCCAGGGCTTGAGTAACAGACTCTTGTATTGCGAGTGGGAAGCTCTCCTTACCCAGGGTATGGCTACACTGGCACTTTACAGCATTGCAACTTTCGCGCTCAGGGGTGTGAAAAAACACCTCCCTGAGCGCTGCAAGATACAGCGCTGTAAAGCCTCAGTGTAATCAGTGCCGCAGCGCTGGGAGCGCGGCTCCCAGAGCTGCAAGCTACACCCATAGAGGATGTGGTTTACGTGCAGCCGCTGGTGCTCTGACCGCACTCTCACGGCAGCACTTTGAAATTTCAAGTGTAGCCATACCCCTACTGTCCACATATGGGGCTAAGAAGTCAATATCTGCACAATCTGAGCTGTGAGATGTATTTTTTGAAGAGATCTTTTGGTCCTGTAGGTTACTGAAATAACCTTCTCCCCACAGTGCAGTGTAAGGCTATCCCCCTGCGCCTTCAGACCAGCAGCCCCAGTGCCTCTGCTGTTGCTTAGAGTTTTGGCCAAGGCCAGTTTTTATTTAGGGTGTGAATTTCCTGCTGGCAATAGGTACCAGCTGTGAGTTTGGATCTGGAACAGAACTCCACCAGATTATTAGGTCAGCTTTCGCAGCTGCTGTTCAGCCAGGAAACGAACACGATTTCTGTATCTTTCACGCTGCTGCTCCTTGTGGAAAAGGGCTACTCTGAGGAGAAGGGCACCTCAAACACAAGAGGCTGGGTGAGGGACAGAGTAGCAGACTCCTGGCTGTCTGGGGATTCTGCAGTGGCAGGGGGAAAAGACTCTCCTGTTCCAACAGGCAAGTGGCAGTGCAGATCTGGCTCTCATGCAGTTGTCTCTCTGGTGAGGAAACCCCCAGAAAGCATCCGTTGTCTCAGCAAGATTGTGTCTGTCATGTTACTGGAATCTTTGTGGTGAAGCTGTCCGCTGCTCCTGCAATACAAGGAGCAGTTGTGAGGAGGTGGCCTTGGGTTTCAGACGGATGTGCACGTAGCCTGGAGGGGCTGGGTGAGGCCGCCATTATGGAAATAGCCTCCTTAATATAGGGCCTTGTTATACCAATAAAAAACTAGCAGGATCTTATTAAAGGGGACAAGACATTAGTCACATTTATTGTAAATACCATAATAAAATAAGAGATAACAGCAAACAACGTTGTTTAGCTACTTATTCCTATATATCCATTCACACAATCATTCATACAAGTTCTGGATAGATATTATAGTTACCAGCCTAAAGTTGCTTGTGACAGAATACTGGCCAGGTACCCTGTACACAAGAGTGGAGCCGAGTCCGGGTCAGGTGCACCTGATGCTCCTGGAGGCTGGCAGCAGAACCATAGACTCAAAGTCCTCAGTCTTCAGAGTCCAGCTTTATAGGGATTTTTCCCTATGTTAGTTCATGGGAGTTGCTTCATTCTGCTGTTGTTAAATTAATCAGCAGGTGGCTGGCTCCATGTTGGCAGCAGAATGTTACCCAAAGTCTCTTATCTTACCCTTCTTTTTTACAGGCTTTTAGTTTGGATTCAAAGTCTATAGTTTTTGCTGTGTCACGCTGCCTTTGGGTTTGGATTGATCACCCGTCAATTGCAGGCGTGACTTTCAGCCTTGAACCTGGCTTTGATCTTCCTTCTGTTGTTCTTTTGTCCTTTTCTTTTTAGGGTGGATGCTTTTTACTTTGTTTCACTGTTGTCTAGGTCTTCAGCCGTTGGTAGTTGAATTTCACCTTATCAGGACAGGCTGGGGCTGGAGGTTGATCTTATCATCCATACATGCCTCATTCACACATCTAAACTAACTAATAAGATTACAGCAGGGTTTGCAAAAGTGAAGGTTGGAGGAAGCTTTTACAAGATGGAGTGAGTGTTTTAAAATGGGGTTTGAATTACAATATGGCAAGTGTAGTGAATGGTGAACAGAAGTTACATTAATAAAGTGAACAATTAAAAACAATTTCATTTATCAGTTCTACAGCCTTTCATCCCGAAGGATCCCAAAGCATTAGAGACCTTTTGTTCAGGGAGCAGTGAAATGCATGTGGGATCTGTTCTGTAGTGGCTACGTGGTGGTCTGTAGGGGGGAAGGAGGAGATGACATCTTTGAATGCAACCCCAGGAGGACGGAATGTAACTTTTGTTTGGAGTTCGGCCAGGACACTGGGGGGACCCTTAGAGACCACGATGGTTCAGGTCCCCTTGGAGAGCTGGACATGGGGTCGAGCAGTGCCTGGGGCAGCGCCTGGGGCAGCCCCACCTGGCTGGCACGTGCTGTCTTGCATGGTCGGTGCAGGCTTCACTTGCAAGGCTGCCTTTGCAGTCACCAATTTTTTCCCGTTTTTAAAAACGTGTTTTGTGTGATGTTGCTCTGGCATCTTCCCTAGTTCTGCCCGGGCTTGGCCTGGATCCCAGATCTTGGGTGCTGCTAGTCTTCTCAAACAGCCAGGCTCTCTGCTGCTTGGTATGCGCTTGTGCTCACCATCTTGGTTCATCCCCTGCCCCCGCTGGCTCCCGGGTACAGGGGTCAATAGTCTCATGTCCCCTCCACATACCTCAGTTTACCCCTCTGTAAAATGGAGGCAACGTTACTGACTCGCCTCCCTGGCGAGGCTGTGAGGCCTCACTGATGTCTCGTAAAGTGCTCTCAGGCCTTGGAGTGTTAGTCCCCAGGTGGAACGTAGAGTTTTAGTGGCCATTGAATGATTGAATTTCATGGTGAGACGTTTTCATGCAGCAGCTGCATCCCACAGCCGGCTCCTCTCCCTGCCTGTAGCAAGAGGGATCAGCACCAGGCGCCCTCCCACCTCAGCCTGTGAGGTTGCTATGGCTCCCATGGTCTGTTCATAGGAAGGGATTGCTCCGTTCCCAGTGGATTACAGCAGCGTGGGGGAGAGGGCCCAGGTCTATATATAGGCCAGAGGGCAGTCGAGGCGGGGAATGCGGGATAGCCGGGAAGCTTATTTATATTGCTGCTTGCATCCCTGTGCCTGGAATCCACTCGAAGATGCTGGGACTGGGGAGGAGGGAAGATTGGTGTGGGGGTGGGGGGTGCGCAGGGGGCCTGGCTTTGCATGGGCCATTGGAGGCAATGTTAAAACATCACTTACCAGCGGGATTACAACGAGGGAGGGGCAAGACCCCTGTTCATTTCCTGGCATCTGTTCTGACTCAAGTGACTCTAGCCAGCACAAGACAAGAAGGCGGCTGTCCTGGCAGGGAGGGAGGAAGAGCAGGAAGAGTGTGTGTAGGCGGGGGGGGGGGGGACGGGACGGGGGGTGGATTGTGGGAACCAGACTTGGGTTGGGGGGGGGCAGATCTGATCCCCCGAGATCACCAAAAATGCAGAATTTCCAGGCCCTAGCTCTAACGTGGACATTAGTACTGTGCCCATCACCGTGGGATCTTGGCGCTGAATGACAATTGTTTCGAGGCTTACGCCAAGGACAGGGCTCTGCATATCCTGTCTTTTTCCCCCCCACTCCCCTTAATCAAATAGCCTGCTTACACTCAGCAAGGCCATGTGAACGGTCAGAACCTGCCTGTTTGATGAAGGACCCCTTTGGCGCTGGCATGCCCCCAGCCCGCCAGGACATGACACAGGGTCGTAGGCAGTGAAGCCAGAAGCATGGAGATCAGGCTCTGACCGCAGCATGTGAGATGGGAGGGTGTGGGGCTAGTGCAGGGTGCCCACTACCCAGAGGGGAGGCTGGATCTGAGCAGGGGTGGTAACATCCAGGCTGCTAATGAGATTTGTGGCTCAGAGAGGTGAGGAATCGAATCTCATGCTGCCAGCCTCCAGCTGGTCACCCCCAAGGCACAAAGGCATCTCCTCCTCCCCACCCATGGGTATGTCTGTGCACATCTGGCTAGGTACCTTCCTCCAAAGCATCAGAGGTTAACACCTTCCAGGCATGGGGATAGGTGGGCCCAGGCAAGGATTCAGGTCCCCAAATCCTGTGCAAATAACTTTCTGCTTTTCCCTAACACCTGCCCCGCGAGGGTCTCTGAGTGCCGTGGGGACATGAGTGAATGCAGATTCGCAACCCTGCCGTGAGCTGGGAAAACAGTATCCCTGTTTTAGAGATAAGGAAAGTGAGGCATGGAGTGGGGGGAGATGATGTGGCCAAGGTCATGGGGCAAATCAGTGGCAGAGCTGGCACTAGGCAATCGGGTACCATCTTGATGAGAGCTTTACAAGTTCTCAGTTAGGTTCTTTCTAGCCCAGATAGCCTGGTTCCCAAAGTTTTGCCTTCCTGCCTCAGTGGTGCGTTGGATCCGCTCTCCCTAGAGGTCTGGAGACGTATTATGGAACAAACCCCTTTGTCTCCTTGACAGACTTGATCAGGAGGCACAGCAAGATCTAATGGCTGGAAGTTGAAGACAGCCAAATTTAAACCTCGATTAGACGTTGGAACAGCATTTCCGGTGGGTGGGTGACTCACCGTGGCTTGGAGTCATTAAGCCAAGATTCGCTATTTTTCTAAAAGATCATCTTTAAGCCAGCTCCTGGGGGCAACTCCACAGCCTGTGTGTGCAGGGGAAGAGGGTGTCAGGCTGGATGGTCAGGGTGGTCCATTCTGACTGGGAGTCTGTCAATCTATGAATCCCCCTGTTCATCCCCTTCCTTCCTGGGCCCTGGGGAGAACAGGTCACCTGCCTGCCTTCAACCTGCCCATCTTGACAATTGCAATTCTGCATTAACACTGTGCCTATAATCAAATCTCCATTTTTCAGCCGGTCACCTGAAGGGGTCAGGAAGGAATAGTTTTTTCTCCCCAGTGCACAAATGATCTGATGCATTGTCTCCCTCTGCCACCCCACCCACAGCCTCAGGGTCTTCTGAAGCATCAGAGATTAGCAGGTCTGGAGACAGGGCACCAGAATGAGTGGGGCCCACTGCTCTGAGATGGGACAGAGAATCCACTTATAAGATGCCGGCTGCTGTGTTTTGCCCAGGTGCTCAGGGTGATGCTGGTGGCCAGATGTGGGGCTGGGAAGGGATTTCTCCCCAGGGATCTTGGGGTGGATCCTGTGGGCACCGCTTACCTCATCAGTTCCCTGCCATTGCCCAGGTGGCACCTCAGTCTCCCCTGGTCTCTCTTGGTGGCTTGCAGCACTAATCTCCTAGGACTGAAATGTTTTGGGCTAACTAGCATCACTGGCTCAATGCAGGGGGGTCTGGGTGACGTTTAATGACGTGGCACACCCAGGAGGTCAGACGAGAGGGGCCAACTTGGACCAGCTTGTGATGATCCCCAATCGCTGGGGGTCGGCCTATCTAGGCAGGAAGATCCACTGTCGTCCAGCCAGAGCGAGGGGCCTCAGGGAGTTAATTCGGGGGAGGGCTATGACCTGTGCTGTACAGGGAGGTGAGGCTGGATGATCACAGTGCTTCCCCTCTGGCCTGAAGCTCCATCCCAGGAGCACAGGGAAGGGATCTGCCCAAGGCCAGGAGGCTTTGCTCCGTTCCTCAGGTAGCAGCTTGGGCAGGATCCTGGGGGTTGGGGAGAGTAGAGGCAGGGAGAAGCACTAACCCCGCCTTGGAGCAGGTGCGTGGGTGGCCTTGTGTTTGCTGTGGTCTCGCTGGGTGGGAGGGTGCTCCCCGCAGACAGCAGGGCGGATGTCTCTTGTATCTTGTTTCCTTCTCCCCCTCGCTCTGCGTGCATCACCAAGCCGGCTAACCTGCTGGCTGCTCTTGCCAGCTGCCGCCCTTCTGCTGTGGAGGTGACACGAGGAGAGAGGCTGTAGGTTGCTGTGACTGGCCGTACCGGTGGCTCTGATCAGATACCTCTGTGTCAACCACCACGCTCCCACTAGACCACACGTGCTCTGTGCTCCCACCATGGCTCTGGGGAGAGCATGACAGGCTGGGGCAGCGAGAGCCCTGGTGGGAGGAGCGTGGGGCAGCTGGATTGCCTGGGCCCTAGGAGGATCCTATGTCTTGGGCCAGGGGTGGGCTGCATGTGTGTGGCCGAACAGCTGCGGGGGAGCTAAGAGGCAGCATGACCCCACAGATGAGGCACTGGACTGGGACTCCAGAGACCTTGGTTCAGTTCCCTGCTTAGCTACTGCTGTCTTGTGGGCCTTGGGCAAGTCCTTTCCTCTCTCTATGCCTCAGTTTTCCTCCCACCTGTTGACTGTGCAGACAGTAAGCTCTGTGGGACAGGGACTCTCTTGCTGTGTGTCCGCACAGCACCCCACGTAATGGGGCCCTGATCTCAGGTGGCGCCTCTGGGTGCCACACCTGATGACAATGTTATCCCAGGCTGCGTGGCTTCACAGGAACCAGCTTGGACCTCCTCTTGCTGACAGTGTAAAGCAAGAGCAGCCTGTGTGGCTATCCTGGGCTATGCCCTAGTACCAACCACGTAGGCAGAGCTGGGGGCTTGATGGCATGTGATTGTCTCCAAGGAAACCAGACCCGGCCTCGTTCTGAAGCATCACACAGTCGGACTGACGAAGCCAAAACTGGCTGGGATCCTGCCCGTGGTGCTAGCTACTCTGCCTCAGTTTCCCCATCTATACAGTATGGCGAGAGAATCCCTTCCTGCAGTGAGGGTGGGGAGGATTAGTTAGTGCTTTGACTTAGGAAAGCTCTCCAGAAGGACTAAAGGTTATGAAGACCCGTGGCCTGAGCAGGATTTTAGAGTGAAGTCCTAGTTTGTTTGAACTTTGGGGACCAAACACCCAGAGGAGAAATCTAAGGTGGTGAAATTTATGCTGGGGTTGGAGGGAGGGTATAAATCGCATCATTTTAGACTTAGATCCCCTTTGACTGACACCCTCTTACCTGTTCTGTGTGCTCCAGAAGCCCTGATCAGAATCAGGCCCCGCTGTGTGGGGTGCCAGGCAGCCCCATAGTAAGAAATGGTCCTGCCTTAAAGGATTCATTGTTGGTTCTGAGTCATTTTAAGAGGTGCTGAGCTGTTTTTCCCGAAACGCAACAGCAAGGTCAGCCCTGCTCTCTCCCGGCCCCTTGGGTCCAAGTGCTGCACCAACCAAGACACCTGTCAACGCAAGGAGACGAGCTCCAGAAACGTTGTGTAAGGGAGGACGTCAATTGCATGTCAGCACATCTGAGGTGGGTGGATTTTACCGGCAGCCTCTTCCAGATCCTCCCTGGGCAGGTTCCCTTGGCACAGGTTGCTGAATCCAGTCTCCCCTGTGCCCGGCACTGCTGGGAAGGCCGGTGCCCAGCGAGTGGCGCGTCGTGCCATTGTGACTGGGAAGGGGTCAGGGCCTGGACTAGGCACAAGACAATGCACAATCAGGTGCCGGAGTTTTGTCCTGCTTCTGTCTTGGATATAGGTACTTACACCCCCTCCCCCCAGTGCCGCAGTATCAGAGCATCCCCTAAACCTTAATGTATTTACCTTCCCCACGCCCATGTGAGGTAGGGCAGTACCATAGCCTCCGCGTTCCATGGGAACAAACACCCTGATCATCATTGCCCTGAAATCAATGAAATACCTCCGTGACTTGGAGGAGCTGGGCCTGAATGACTTCCTGACTGTGGGCCTGCGGTCGAGCAGGGAATTGGGCGAGTCTTCCAGACTAGTGCCCCAATCGCTGGGCTGTCCTTTCTGGGGGTGTGTGGGAGGGTAGATCCATGTTACGGGGAGCCATACAACGATCTCTCTCATCTGTGTGACGTTCCAGCTGAGAATTCCAGCTTGCAACCAGCAGGATTGTCTCTGCGGAGCTTGCCTTGATAGCTCTGAGTTCCAGGCTGCAGAGGGGTCCCGGAACTAGACCCACCAATCTTGCCATGCATTATCACTTCCACGTACCCTCCATGCGGGCAGAAGGGGGTTGATTTCTCCATAGCTCCCATGGCACCCAGCAGCTGCTGAGCTCACTGGCGCTTTGGCGCTGCCTGAGCTGGTGCCTCTGGTCAGGGTCGCCAGTTACCCTTAGGTTTGGTGTTGAGCCGTGCAGCGACGGTGAAGGCGGCCCGGGTGAGGCCACTGACTGCAGAGAACCAAAGATCATTTCCCCTCAAAGGAAGACAAAAGGCTTTGGCCTTGGCTCCTCTAGCAACAGCCCTGTGGTTTTTCTGATCAGCAGACTGAAAAAGAAAAACGCTCTCAAATTCCACCCGCTGGGGCTGGGTTTCAGCCACCGTGACTCCTTCCCCAGCTGCTGTGAACTTCACCGCTGCTGATGGATTTTGGACGGGCTGTTGGAGCCTGGAGCTGGAGTCTTGCACAGAGGGTGTCCCCAGACAGGACCCCTTGCAGGCGCCATGGGCAGAGAGGATTCCCTTGTTTGCTTCTAGCCTCTGCAGTGATGGAAACGCCAGCGTCTCCTCAAGCCCCTCGGGCTGCATGCTGGGAAGTGTCTTGCAGCAGATGACAGCTGGCGGGAGGGGCTCACTGCTGCAAGGTATGCTGGAGGTGAATGGCTTTGCTGTGATGCCGAGGAGCATCCACCTGCCACTAGCTGAGATACGGGCTGTCATGGAGTGTGGGGGAGGCCGGCCCTGCACCCGTCTTCCTGGAACTCACAGTGACTTTTAGCCAGCCAGTAAAACAGAAGGTTTATTGGACAACAGGAACGCAGGTTACAGCAGAGCTTGCAGGCACAGTCAGGGCCCCTCCATCGAGTCCTTCTGGGGGTTCAGGGTGCTTGGATCCTAGCTAGGATACCCTGAATTCTGCCCACACAGCCCCAAACCCAAACTCAAAACTACTTCCCTCCTGCCACTCCCTTCCTTTGTCTTCCTTCCCGGGCCAAGGTGTTGACCTTTCCCCTCCCTTACCTAGCTCAGGTTACAGGCTCTGGTATTGTCCATCCCCTAAAGTCCTCCCCTGCTCTCCCATTCCCCACACAGACAGCCCCTACTTCATCACACGGGCTGTCAATCCTCATGCTCCAGGGCACGCGCCCAGTTCAGCGAGGAATTCCCAGCGTGGCGCAGTTATGCCCATTATGGGTGGGAGCCTTAGCGCTCCCTTGGTTTCTGAGCTTTGACCCCTGTTGGAGAAGCCCCAGGACTAGAAACCTAGCAGAGGAGACTGGTTCTGTCTGCTCCTGGGGCCACTGGGGGAGGGTCTGTGGTCTGTTACACTCTGGCACCGTGAAGGGGGTAGAAGTGAGACCCCAGATATAGCCGCCCCCTGGCTCTGTACCAGCCAGGCCCCCAGTGTCGAGTGTGCCAAGAGTGGGGGTGGCTAACTGGTGTACAGGGCACTTGGGCTATTTCTCTGCCTCCAGGGAGAGCGGAGCGTAAATTACTGGGGCCTGGGCAGGGGCATGTGAGGCTTAAAGCCACCTTTGCTCCCCCCGCCCCCGGTCTGTGCCAGGTGCAGGAGCTGTGAATTGGACCAGGACTCTGAGCTGCAGCTGTTGTGGACGGCAGCATCCTGTGTCTGACTCAGCCTGCCCAGGAAGGGCACGGTGCCCTCGGCTGGTTGCTTAAAGGCAGATGCCACCTCTATTTCCCATGGATAAGCCGGTGTGTGGGCTGTGGGGCTGCCAGCAGAGCCTGCCACTCCCTCCTCTCTGCTGGGCGATGCTGGCTGCCCAAGAGCCCTCGCCAGCCAGCCCTGTGGCCCCTGAAACACATGGATGGACTCCACTGCTGCCTCCACTACTCAGTCCCATCCTGCCATTTCTATGGGCGTTTTGTGATAACCATCTCCCGTGTGAACTAAAACTCCTGGGGGAAGTTGACATCTGCTGGGCTTGAATCTGTCATCTCCCGCAGGGACCTGCAAGTCCATCTGGCTGGCAGAGGGGCCTGCCTGGGTCCTCTCCTCACTCCACACCAGAAGTGCAGGGGCAGCTGGCTTTAAAGGGGCCACCTCAATGTTGGAGGGCTCCCTGCTGACCTCCATCTGTTCTTTCCCAATCTCTCTCTCTCTCTATTCAGCAAGGGTTTGGGGAAGCCCTTCAAAGGCCGTTGGCCAACCAGGGCTGGCTGGCTGTGGCATGCAGCGGATAAGGGCCCAATCCTGCTCCACTGCAGGCAACGAGAGCTCTTCTGTCAGCTTCGCAGGAGCAGACTCCAGCCCCATGTGACTAGATGGACTGAGCAGGCAGAGAGTGGTTCCCTGTGTGCTGCTACAGAGAGTAATCTTCCTCTGTGAGTGCCCCTTGGCCCTTCTCATCCCAATACCTCCAAGCTCATCAGTCCCAAGGCCCAGAAGAGGAAACTGAGGCCCAGAGAGAGGAATTCCCTTCCCCGTGCTCACACAGGGAGTTTGGCATCACCAGCATACTAGCTCCAGGCCTTAACCACCTTCTCTGCCAAGGGCTTTGAGTCTGAGGGGTGGGTGTGTGTGTGTGTTTGGGGGAGGAAGGCAGCTTTGTGAGCATGGCCCTTTAAGCGTTCAGTTTGACAAGAGCATCCTGCCAACAATGTGCTTATGCAAACACACAGTGTAATTGCTGGGGAATTTGAAGGATCCAGACTCCACTGAGGGTGCTGGGGAAGGGGAAAGCAAAGGGGGATTTGAGGGGGAGGGAGGTAGGAAGAAGAGGGGGAGAACTGGGACCCAACTAGGGAGTAAAAAGGAATTGAACGGAAAAATGCACAGACCATATTTGGCCAAGGCAGCGCTGTTTGTGTAAGATCACATTCTAAAAATACAGCCCCTTCCCAGCATCGCCAAGGGAGAGGGACCCTTTGCTTCGCTGCCCCCTCCCCCTGTGAAATCACCGCAGCGCTGCGCTCGGCTGGCGCGGGGAGCTGAGCGGCCGTGCTTTGGGAATGACTAAGGGACTCCCAGGGAAATGGATTTTTTTTGTTTTTTTTCCTGTCTGCCCTGATCTCTCCTTTTTTGGAGCTGGGAAGATCTTCTGGTGGCGGGAGCGGGACTGGTGCAACATCCCACCTAGCAGTTTCAAGTCCCCCCCCCCCCGCCCATGTCCGCCGCCCCATGCTGTCACCATAGGTGTGTATAGAGGCCAAGCCCCTCCGTCTTTCATGTATTTCTCCTGCCGGCTCCCCTGCAAGGCAGGGCAGCTCCGATCTCCACTGTGCAGATCGGAGCTGAGGTGGGGAGAAGCTGGGGGCACCATTTTCACAAGTGCTTAGCACGGTGGCCGAGATCCTCAATAGTTCCTGAGTTCTGTGGTGGTTTGGTGCCTAAATACCTTGGACGCCTCATTTTCACAAGGAATTCAGGCACTTGGGGGAGAGGTTTTTCAGAGGTACAGATGGAAGCTGAGTGCCCAACTGCCCCTGGTGTTCAGGTAGAGTCTGGCACCCAGTCACCGCTTGTGCCTTTGCAGATTCCCCCTTGGCAGCCTGAGTGCCTCTGACTTTCAGTGAGACAAGGTGGGGGAGAGAATCTCTCTTATCGGTGGTGAGAGACACCAGCTTTTGAGCCACACACAGTGCATCAGGCTCCTAAACCATTTAGGCCAGGGCTGATGAGGGGAGAGGAGACAATTGTACCAGAGCCCCAAGCTCAGTCCCGTCCCCCCGCCCCGCAAATGTCTGTAACTGAGGTGAAATGGGAGGGGGTGGGCCCTAGCAAACATGATGTACCAGGGGCCTAGTCCCCGGGGTGCTTGAACTTCCACATCTTCTTTCCTTAGTGTTTTGTCTCTGGATTGGGCTACTCAGAGGAGATTTGTGCCTTCCATGAGGAGAGCCCTGTCCCTACCCAGCTGGCCTGGAGCCCTGCAGGCGACACCGAAAGCTGCGCAATAAGGAACAAACTGCAGCCTCGCTACGGAGGTGGAGCCTGCGGATCCCACTGCTGCCTCTTGGGTGTGTGGCCTATGGGTTTAGCATTGCTGGTCTGGCAGCCTGGAGCCCTCTGCTGTGGCAGCACCAGCTTCCTTGCCCTGGCATAGAGACCACAGCCAGGTCGCTCCGTTATCTCCCTGTAGGGGCTGCTTGTAATTAGCCCCACTTGTGAGTGTGGCTTTTTCACTTCCCAGGCCACCAAAGAGCCCTCAGCTGGTGACCATTCCTAGTCACTGCTGGCCTGGATTTGAACCCAGGGCTTTGCAGGTTCCTGAGTCAGAGTCTGAGGTCTCAGGCTCCAGAGCAACACCCGTGGGCTTCCCAGAGCAATGTGCTAGGACTTGGGCTTCCCTAGGGCAAGGCTGGGGGTCTGCTTTATCCTGGGAGCTGAGGCTGTTTGTGATCGAGAAGTGCTGGCTGATTAAAGAGGGGAATGGTTGTCACTGGACATGGGTGGGCCTTTGAACTGGGGCGAAGATGTGGCAGTTCCTCTCACTCGTCTTGCCTCCTGAGTTTCAACCAGCATGCGTGGCGACCAAAGAAATGGAAAGGCAAAGCCCTTCATCGGCAGTGGATTTTGCTCTGGCGGCTGGTTCTTCTTTGTCCAGGCAAAGTCCCTCCTGGCTGTGGTGCTGCCTGCATCTTGAGTGTGAGGTGGGACCCATTATGAGCAAAGCAGGGGTGGGAAACGGCCCTGTACCGATGGGGCAATTCTCGGAGGGATACGCAGTGTCGTGGGAGAGCCGTGTTTGCTTGTCGAAGTCTTGCTCTCACGAGAGCCTCCTCATACTAAGTGTCACTGCAGTCCGGCCCGGTAGCCAGCTCTGAACAGCGGCCGTTCTATGGGGATGGAAGCTATGTGGATCTCTGAAGCCCGCATCACCCTGCTTGGCACCCAAGGCTTTGTTGCAAATGTTCTCTAGACTGCCTAGGAAGGAGCACGGCAGAAAGGGATCTGGGGGTCATAGTGGACCACAAGCTAAATATGCGTCAACAGTGTAATACTGCTGCAAAAAAGCAAACATTATTCTGGGATGTATTAGCTGGAGCATTGTATGCAACACATGAGAAGTAATTCTTCCACTCTACTCTGTGCTGATTAGGCCTCAACTGGAGTATTGTGTCCATTTCGGGGTGCCATATTTCAGGAAAGATGTGGACAAATTGGAGAAATTCCAGAGAAGAGCAACACAAATGATTAATGATCTAGAAAACGTGACCTGTGAGGGAAGATTGAAAAAAGTTGGGGTTGTTTAGTCTGGAGAAGAGAAGACTGAGAAGGGACATGGTAACAGTTTTCAAGTATATAAAAGGTTTTTACAGGGAGGAGGGAGAAATATTGTTCTCACTAACTTCTGAGGGTAGGACAAGAAGTGATGAGTTTAAATTGCAGCAAGAGAGGTTTAGGTTGGGCATTAGGAAAAACTTCCTAACTGTCAGGGTGGTTAAGCACTGGAATAAATTGCCTAGGGAGGTGGTGGAATCTCCATCATTGGAGATTTTTAAGAGCAGGTTGGACCAACACCTGTCAGGGATGGTCTAGATAATACTTAGTTCTGCCATGAGTACAGGGGATGGCACTAGATGACCTCTCAAGGTCCCTTCCACTCCTGTGTCAAAGTTAGACTCAGGACTCACAGTTTGTCAGACCATTCAGTTTTATTAGCACAGCGCTCTGCTAATACACCCAGATAATGTGAGCACCATGCAAGACACAAACTATCTTATTTATACAGATAAAAGGAGAGAACTTATCAGATTCTGCTTCCTTTGTTATCTTGTTAAGTTTACCTGGGCTAGCCATGCATATCTTATTTCCTTACCAACTATTACCGACCTTCTGTTAATGTTTCGCCATTAGCACCATTGTTTATGCCTAATGTTTCTTTTCCTGGCACCTGTATTTCAACATTTCTTATTTCTGCTTAAAGGTACATACAACATTTCTTTAATCCATTCTTATTTTTACAATATAATTCATTCTACTTTCACACCTGTGATTCTATGATTCTCCACCCACAGGCAGTTCTCCCAAAGGAGACAAAGCCTCTCCCCTCCTCCTTTGTGAGGACCTCTCACTGGCAGGGTGAGAGGCCAAGGGACCTTTCTGGTCCCAGTAGAGTAGGGGAATCTAGAAGTGGCTGCCTGGCAGTAGGCGGTGGGCTGTAGCTGACTTCCTCATCACAGGTGCTCCAGTGAGCTCTGCCACTTGGGAGCAGTCTCCGCAGAGGCCAGAGATGGCATGAGCCACGGAGACTGAGGGGGGCCAAAAGCTTTACCGTTACAAACTCCAGAAACTTGTTCCCATGAAGCAGCTGGCTGGGATCCCTCCGGGCTGGGATCGCTGGGTGCCTTTCTCAGGCCTGGCTTGTGAAGGAGGTTGCACCAGATGATCAGGATGGTCCTGTTAATCCATGTGTCTAAACAATGGCAAAACACCACGCTTCGCAATGGGCCCTGGAAGGACATTCTGGCTCGGAGGGGCTGGCAGCCCGCCCGGGGCTCTCCCTCTGCTCTACTGATAAGCACATGGCTCTGGAATGACAGCAGTTTCACTGGGAAACAGGAGACTGACTCAATGTGTCATTTGGCTTGCAAGGGCCTTGTTTGCGGAAGGGAAATGTTAAACCGTTGTCTGTTGGGAGGAGCAGAAAGGAGGGGCAGTTTGCAAGAGAGACATAAACAGAGTCAGTAACATCAGGGAGAGATGTTAACAGAGAGAGAGACCCACACCCAGAGAGAGAGAGACAGAGAAAAGGATCCAGCTTTCCGGGCCTTGTGCACACACCGCGCAGCTCTGGCTGATGTAAACCTGCCGACTGGTGGCGCTTGGCTTGGTGTGAGCCGCGTTGTCTTTGGGGCCATGGCTCTGCCCAGCGCCGTGCTGCATCGTGGGTGGGTATCCCAGGGTACCTTGCACTGCATCTGGGCTTATTCCCTTCAGCAGTTTTGGGTGCAGATTGTAGGATGCTGCCTGGAACCCTGAAGAATTGTGGGAGAAGTGGGGCCAAGCTCCCACAATCCCCCGTTAGATTCACTTGGTGCCCAGATAGGGTGACAACCTGGACCTTAGCGTGCATATCCCCCCGCCATGAGGCCCCGCCCCTGCTCCTCCTCTTCCCCCAAGACCTCCCCCCCCAGCCAGCTTGGAAGCCAGAGCTGGGCAGGGAGCCCTGGTTACTGTGAGGAGCCCAGATCCTCCACTGGCCCTGGGTGGCATGCCATGGGGGGCAGGGACGTGGGCTGGGGGCTGCTCGCAGGCACCCTGCCCCCCAACCCAGGGCAGGTGGAGGGTCTGCACCTCTACCATGGCCCAGGCTCCCTGAGCAGCTCTTACCATGACCCGACTCTGATTTCGGGAGAGGGGGGCCTTGAGGGTAAGAGGTGGAGTAGGGAGGGGTCTTGGGAAGAAGTGGAGTCAGGGGTGGGGCCAATGAGGGGGCGGAGCATGCGTCCTGCCTTTGCCTTTTGAAAAGGTGGTCGCCCTATGCCTGCGGCCAGTTCCCGGCTCCCCTCTGGCTGCGTAGTGGAGGCTGGAGAAATGCTGCACTCCTCTCTGTTACTCGCTGCCACCAGGGAGAGGAGCGCTTTAGAGCGGAGACAGAATGTGGGAGCCCGTGACAGGTCCTCCCCTGGTGTCTCTGCCCCTGGCCCAGGCGGTGGGAGTTTTTGGAGTCACTTCAGCACCTGACGATGGAGTTTGAATGGCATATTTCTTTCTGATCTGTTCGGTGCTCAGCTCCACCTGGCAGAGCGCTGGCCAATCAGACAAATGCACGACGCAGGGACACGACAGGCAAACGCAAGCTCTTCATTCCCGCCCCGGGTCTGTGTCAGAGACTCTGCGTTTGGCTGCTTTTCCCAGCAGATGAGCTGAATCTCCTCCATTGCCTGGACCCTTTCCTGCAGCACTGTGATCCCAGGGCCTCGGTGTTAGGGCAGGAATTGCAGGTTCTAGCAAGATGCAGGAGCCGTATGGGCAGCTTGAAATCCCAGGAACTGCCCCGGTTGAGTCCAAGGCACTATGTTGAAGTATTGGTCCCACGGGGTGGGGTACTGGACACAAGTCTGTGCCACCAGGTTGCTATGCATGAGGCTTAGCAGAACCTTGTTTCAAAGAGAGTTTTGTTTTTAGCCAGTGGCCTCAGCCCACAGAGCATGTGGGTATGGGGGGAAGGGCTGCTCCTAGCCAGGCAGAGCTGCTGTTATGTCAAGGATTTGTACCCTAGTGCCAAGCCCCTGTGGAGATGGGGCCACCCTGGTGTGAAGCAGGGATGGCTCCAATGGGATCTGTGCCAGAGCCTCTCGTGTGGACAAGGCCCTGAACTGTGGGGCCCAGCCCAGAAGCCTGTAGCATCCTGGGGAAGCTGAATCAATGATTTCCTCCCCTTGCACCCAGTATTTTTAACAGCTGTGTGTTATGCAGTGCCCGGAAGCTGAGATTTCTATTTATTCCCCTGCCCTGGCATGACAAACCTTGCAGTCACCCGAGTTCAGGGCTTGGATCCCAGCCTGAGGAGACCGGGATGCTGGGCCCTGCCTGGACAGCTGGCAGACCAGCTGGAGGGAGCTATCAGGGTGCAGAGAAAGAGAAGGAAATGAAAAGCAAGGGTCTAGTTCTCCATTGTGCCATGCAGTCGTTTACACCGGTGCAGAGCGCCGGGGGCTGTTTCATGATCACTTTGCACTGGTGTCGGTGGCTGTGCAATGCAAAATCAAGCCCCCCCCCCCCCTCCCTGGGCGCAAGACTCAAGGTATCAGAGGCTGAGCTGGTGGGGAGGAGGGAAGTGGCAGGGCTTGGAGGTCTGGGTGATTTAAAAGCAAGAGCTATGGGTTGAAAGGAAGAACTCCTTGTGGAGTGGGGAGGGGAGGTTGTCCTCCCTACTCTCCAGCTGTAGCAGGGCCCAGGGAGTGGAGCTGCTGGCTCCCACGCTGGCTGCAGGAAGTCTCCTCTGGTGTGAGCTTACCACTTGGATTCTTCTCCTGCTTGTAAAAATTGCCACAGTCCCCTGGGTTCTTACCCTGTGGGCTGACATGGGATGGAAAGGGGCCAGCCCCCAGGCATTGCTGGCTGGGCTGCAGCTGTGATGTCTTCTCTCACCCCAGGATGGGCCTCTTAGCTCCTGGGGACAGGGGATGTCTTGCTCAGGGCTGGAATTCAGTTTTCAGGGAGGAAGGCTGGCCTAGTGGTTAGGGAGTTGGACTGTGACTTCTAGAAACTGGGATCAGCTCCCTGGTCTGCAACAGATTCCCTGTGCAACCTTGGACAGGCCCCTAGTATCTCTGCCTCGGGTCCCCGTCTGCTTGGAGGGATAATAACCCTGGCCGCTTTCAGTTCAGTTCTTTGGGGCAGGGGCAGTCTCTTCCTAGCGCAGCTGGGCCTGGATCGTGTTTGGTGTTACTGCAGAGCAAACACTAAGAACTATTTTTGTCCGTGGGGAAGAGATGCCCCTTTTCCGATCTGGGATCCCGTCTCGTCCCGCTGTGTATTCCCTGGGATGTTTCCAATTCATTCTCATGCGCATGCGTATCTCTGCTCCACCTCTCAGATGTTCTTTGTCCTTCTCATTTTCCACTGGTGTGAAAATTCCATGTTCCCCTGGTGCTGCTGTTGAATTCAGGGCCCCCAAAGCTCCCCAGAGCTCCCTTTGAGCCCCAGCCCTGGAGGGGTGTCAGGCTGCCTTTGGATAGTTAAGATCTCCCAGCTAAACCCAATAGGGTGGTTTTATTCCTGGAGGGAGGAGCTGGACTGTGTTCATGCAGCACTTAGGCATCAGCAGAAGGCCCCTCAAGACCAATAGTGCCCCGGGCGGGGACAATGAATTAAACCTTCCTTTATAGCCTGAGGTTGGAGCGTGGTGTCGACCCCCCCATCAGGCCGCAGTCTGGGGGGCTTTGTGAAAGGAGGCGGCAGGTTTCCGTCCCATTCCCAGGGCACCTCCTTGAGAGCTGGCAGACTTAGAGATCCCGGAGCTGGGAGTCTCCCTTCACCCAGAGAACTGGTCCCTCCGGGGCGGCTTGGGCTGCCCCTGCTCTGTGACTACGCCGAGGGCCTCGCTCACCTGGACTTTCTGGGAAGCATCTTGCACCAGCTCTGGATCCACTTCACCGGCCTGTCTACACGGTCCATCAGCACGTGGCAAGCCCCGGGCGTGAGCATCCTGCGCACCTCCCGGCCATGCGCTAACTGCCGTGTGGACCCGGCTCCCTGGGCTCCCTACTGCGATGTGATGGGCCCCTGTTGGGAGCCGTGAGAGGGAGGGCAGCCGGAATGGGAGGTGCAGAGCGAGGGGCAGGTGTGAGCTCAGAGGTCTGATGGGTGAAGCAAATCCATAAGGGGGAGTTTGAGCTGGATTTGGGCTGGGGGAGTCAAGCAACGGCCTGAGAACAGGCTTCCCTGGCTTGAGGGAGCAGGTGCTGGAGAGTGATGTCGGGGAGGGGGTTTCAGGTGTCCAGGTGGGAAGCGGCAAGGACCCAAGCAGGGAATTCAGGGGCGCCAGAGCCCAGATCCTGGCAGCGTTACGGAGGTAGAGCTGTGTTAAGGACAAGTTTGGCGTCTGGGCTGGGGTGAGGAGCAGTGTCACTGGGATGGAGGCACAGGGAGGGTATCTCAGCCTTTCCCCTGCTTTCTGGAGGCCCTGGCATGCTGCCCATCTGGAAACTGGGCTAGGGGCAGAGAGGAGCCAGCAGAGGCAGTGTGTACAGGCAATCAGAGAGCGGGTGCTGCCAAACACCAGAGCGGAGCCAGCCCAGCCTGGGGGTTCAGAGACATGAGGGGAAGGCCTGTGAAGTCAGCCAGCCCATCCTTCCGGAACACAGGATGGCGGCATGGGATGGGCAGTCGTGATCCCCTGGGCTGAGACCCATCCCTTCTCCAGTGCTCGTAACACTCCCAGCACCAGAGCCTCCTCCCCGGGAGAGGCCAGGCCACTGTCTAGGGACCCTGGTGACTGGCCCTGCTCTGGGAGGAACCCATGTTAGAGGGCAGTGTGTATGTGATCAGATCCTTGTCTCAGGGTATGCCCTGAGAGGCTACGGGGCCTACTACTGCTGCCAGCGCTCCACCTGGGGAGATCTCTGTTAGCTCGGGGCGGTGGGGCCTGCATTTTTTTGCAGCGGATGGAGCAGGGTTCTAGTCCCACCTCCCCAGGTGCGGGGCTGATCTGCTCATTGGCTGTTGCAGGAGGGTTTGTTACACGAGAGGGGCTGGTCATGGCCCATTCCCTGATTCCTCACCCTGCAGATCTCCTGACCTGGGGGAAGCTTGCAGCAGAGGCAGAGCTGTGCAGCGGTTTGCCATGTCTCCCCTGCTTTTCCCTGTGACCTGATTCCTCCCTTGCTCTCCCTCCACAGGTGCCAGCGCCCGCCAGGGGGGATGTGGCCGTGACTGCTGAGGGCAGGGAGCTCATTCTGGCACTGGAAAGGAACCAGTAAGTATCCACCCTGGGACATGGGGGCTCTGCAGGGTTGGTGCTGGATGCGTGCAGCAGGTGTCCAGGGGCGTCCGGGATGGGGGTGTCTGCATGGACCACCTGGCCGTGCAAGGAATCGCCTGTGATGCTCTCGTAGATTGTCATGCCCTTGTGTCACCGCTCAGCCACCAACACTGTCGACCGTCTGGTCCCTGGTTCACCTGCCCATCGGCTCCCTCCCTCCTTCCCCTGCCAGCCTGGAACATGCCTCTTGCCTGGCGCGCTCCCTCCCTGCAGCGCCAGTGCAAACGCGTGCCAGGGGCGTTGTTGCCCTGTCCCTGGCACAGTCATTCGCACAGCAGGAGCCGGTGTGAGCCAGATTTGGTGGCATGTTACGCTCCGTTGGCACTGGGTGTGAACGACGACATGCTGCAGGGGGTCTGGGCGATCCTAGACACCTCCTCTCCCGGGGGCCACTCAGACACACGGGCGCGTGCCCACTCTCAGACAAGCTGCACTCGCCCAGTAGACAGTGGGTGACTTGCATGTGTTGGGCTGGGGGAGCCACTGCCGGCTCGCTGTGGTTTCTCGGTGAATCACAGCCGAATGCAGCGGTTCCTAAGTGGTGGGTTGCTTTGGTAGTGTCGGGGTGTATGTGAGGGCTGGCCTGTCGGTTCCTCTCAGGGTGTTTGTGGGGGCTAGGCCGTGTGCTGTCTGTTGTTGCTGCAGGGTTGTTCATCCATCCACACTGGTTTGTTTTTACAGGATTGTTCGCAGGGATGGGGCTGAGCACCGTGGCTTGTTATTGTAGGGTCTCTCAGAAGCCATCTGCTTTGATTGATTTCCTTCCCTGTGCTGTTTTGGAATTCAAAAAAGCTGTGAAACCATTAACCCCTTCCTGGGTGCACCCCGGAAATCGCTGTAGTGTCCGCGGGCCCTGCTCGTCTCAGTGAAGTTCGCCTCCCAGTGGGGGAGGGCAGTGCTGGTAGCCCTAGTGCACCACTGGGGGAACTGAGGCACAGGGAGGCTAAGGGGGAGCAGGGAACACTCTGTGGCAGAACAGGGACTTGAACTGAGGTCCGCGGAGTCCCAGTCAATGCCGTAGCCACACGCCCCTTCTTCCTCCTGTGCAGAGCTGGCTTCCCCCGCCAGGCTATGGCCCTGAGAGCGTCCCAGTGTCTCTATTCCCTGTCCCCCTCTGACCCAGTGCTCCCCTGTGCCGGCTGAGTAACTGGTGCAGGGCGGTCCTGACGAGTTGCCCGCTGATGAAAGCTGAGCTCTTTGGTCTCTGCATGGAGCTCAGCGGGGGAGGGTCGGCCAGACTGTTTGGGTTTCAGCAGCCAGAGACTACCAGGCTCCTGGGGCTCTCGCTGGCGGGCAGGGGGGTCAGTGGTGCCAGGGGTCCCGCTGGGACAGGGATTTGTTTGCAAATGGGCTGTGCCCTGGCAGGGCGTTAAACTAGTGAAAGTTCAGGCCAGAGAGACCATTTTCAGCTTCCCTCCTGAATGCATCAGCAAAGCCGTGAAAAATCAGTTAGATCAAGCGGTGAAAGAGGCCCAGGGAGAGGGGTCTGGGGTGAGAGATGGCGGGAGGAGAAGCCCAGAGAGAAGGATGTTGGGGAACAGGGTCTGGTGAGCAGGAAGGGAGCAGAGACGCAGTAAGAACTGCTGTGCTGAATTGGGCCATCTGGTTCCATATCCCACCGCTCGACGCCCGAACCGGCCTGTCTCCGCCACCAGCCTGTCCCCTCCCTGCCACCTCCCGGGGCACTGGATCTGATCCCTGGACCAAGGAGTCCTGTGTTATCTTTGCCCCATCCTGAGCCTTAACGTGGTATTCAACTACCTGCCGCACTAACCGTTTGTCCATCTAGCCTCCCTCTTACTGCTACCTGGTCCAGACCCTGCATCCACCTGTGTGGGTCCAGGATCCCACCTGCAACAGTGGCCAATACCTATGGCTTTAATGGAGGGCAGACTGTTCCCCTATCAAATATAATTTGTTGATCTACATGGAGCGGGGTGGGCTGAAGGAGGCATTCCTTCCTGACCCTGCAGGTCATCAGCCTGTGCTCTGAAGCATGAAGTTTGCTGATGCTTGGTGGTATCTTGGCCTGGGAAGAGGGCAAGGGACACACTGCGGCAGCAGAAGTAGCCCATGTGGGGTGAAATACAGTGAGGGAAGCTGGAAGAAGAGGGAGAGTAAGACATAATATTTAGGGATGGGGCGGGGAGACCGAGCTGGGGGATGGGAAGAGGGAAGTTGTGAAAAATTGTGGTCCAGTGGTTCGAGACCACGGGCCTGGGCATGCAGGGGTCTGGAGTCTCATCCTGACAGAATCCAGCTGGCGTGGGCACAAGAGCAGTGGAAGCAGCACAGCTCAGGTTTCCGAGTGGACAGCTCTGACCTGGCACAGACCCCGAGTACATGCTCGGCTCACTAGCCCGCTCTCTTTGCTGCTGCTGCTACTTGTGCTAGCTGGAGTCCAGCTCCCTCCGGCTGCAGGACATACCGGGTGATCTAAGCCACGGCCCCATGCGTCCGCCTTTCCCGAGCTGTAAAAGAGGATGGGAAGCCACTTATTCCCTGCAATGGCCTCCGGGCAAAAGCTCAAGTGATGCTTTTCACTAGTTAGCATAAGAGCAGTAGGGAGGATAAGACCCCGCTGGGGGTCCGGTGGGCACCTAAATAAAGAAGGTGCCTGGGCTCTTTCCTTTGCCACTCTCTGGCTGCTCCTGGGGTCGTGGGGGCGGCTGCAGTGCATGCTGAGCGGAGTGAGCGGGGGCGTTGCTTGGGGGCATAATTAATCAAAGGAAGCTCTGACCTTGTGTGCAATGCCGTCTCGGTGTGGATCTGAGCGCTCTGGGAGAGCATGCTCTGTCCCAGCATCACAAACCGCTTGCCTGCTAGGCTGGGAGACAGCCTGTCCGAGGGCCGTGACGGACGCTCCATTGCTGGGAGTGTTTAAAACTAGACCAGCCAAACACAGGACACCAGGCTATGAGGAATCACCCGCATTGCTCCACAGCCTGACCGGGGCTTTTCCTTCTCTGGTTTCGACCAGGAGCTGCCTTCAGGGCTTAGCGCTTGGTCGATGTTCTCTGCTGCCTCACTGACACCCCAAAGAGGAGCGAGTCACCGCCAGTGTCCCCACCACTGGTCTGAGGTGCTCCCGAGGCGTCTCCCCATGGCGGACTTCCAAGGCCTGTCACCCCCGGGTCCCCGTGGAAGAGGCCACAGACGTTGGTCCCAGGCCTCCCGCCTGATTGCCATGAAGCAGGTAGAACGTTCTCCCTGAAGAGCGAGTTGGCCCCCGTTTGGGCCGTGGGAGCGAGGCAGGCGTTTTCCAGGGCGCGGTCCCGGGCCAGCTGCGGCACTGTCATCTCCTGGGCCCTGTGCGTGTGAACGGAGTGATTTCACCTTCCCCTACTGAGTCACTAGTACCCTGCCCTGGTTCTTCTCTCCTGCAAGGGAAGTACCAACCCTGTGAGCTTCCTGCCGATAGCAACCTCCCTGAGCCAGCTGGGATCTCGCGCTAGGATTTAATCTCTCTCTTTTCCATGTCCCACACCCACCCCTCCCTCGGCCCCCACCCCTTAGCTAATGCAAGACTTTCCATCACCCTCTGGTCCTAAATAGTGATGGACACAGATCTGGAGGGTCCTTGCAGCTAGACACCCAGGAATCTGCGCAGCAGCTGAAGTATATTGCACTGATGTGCAGACCTTTCCCCGGCGTCTCTGAGCGTTCGCTCAGGCTGTTAGGTCTGGATATTGGACTAGAAATCTCCCGGGAAAAGGCTTTTCCACTGAGATTTCTGGCTCTCTTTGGAAATGCTGCCACAATAGCCTTTCCTGTGCAGCATCTCTTTCCTCTGCACTGGATCCCAGCTGGATTGGGCAAGCGCGGGATGTGTAATGAGCAGACCAGACTAAGGATGTTTTGGGCACGTTCAGCAGGACGGCAGGGAAGGGTGGAGTTTGTGGTTTGCGGCATGGCTGAGCAGCATGGACTGGGTCTCCGAGTTGCACTGTCAGCCAGCCATGAGGCCAGCTCACCAGAGTGTTAGCGTGCAGGCCCCGGGCAGCGTTTCAAGATGCCACATGGTGGGATTTTCAGAAGTGCCTCACTGGGCCCCCCGTGGAGTGGGACTGTTAGACCAGCGCTAGGTGCTTAGAACCCCCCCCCACCCCGCGGCCGCTGTTCTGGGGCCTTCCTGCTGTGGGTGAGATCACACCAGCAAAGGCAGGACCACGCGGGGAAAATCCTGGTGATGCTCCCAGCAGCCATTGTCTGCCTGACATGACGTGACTCTCCTGTGTGCTTGTTTGCACTCAGCTCCAGTGCTAATGGGGCCGGTCCGTCTGTGTCGCTGCATCTCCTCTGCTCGGAGCTGGTTTGGATTTGGGCTGGTGCTAGCAGCATCCTTTCTCTGGAGCCTGTGCCACGCCCTCTGGCCTGAAACCCTCCTTGTGCCAGGGATCTGGAATGTTATTTCTTCTACATGCTGTGTCCGCGCGGATCAAAAAAACAGCAAGAGAAGAGACTGCAGCCCTTTCCCGCCAGCAGCCCTGCTACACATCGTATTTAGCTTGGAGCCAGACCTAGGCAGGAAGTATTTAGAGGTAGACTTGATTTTGGAAACCAAATGAAATGAAGAAACACACGCTCTCCAAAGTAACCAAGGAGAGTGAGACAGGGAGCAGCAGGGAGAGAATGCTTCAGGCATCATAATCCTAGCAGGGGCCTGTGCTCATTTCTTTGTCTTTTCCTAATCGCTGGGTTTGATCTGGGTGAGGACTCTTGGGGCGGCACCTTCCCCCTGGCCGGGGCGGGCGCAGGACGCATTCGTGCCCCTGCACCTCGTCGCAGTCTGGGCTTGTCGTCGTCCAGGAAGGCACGACATCATTCCAAGGCCTGTGCCTCCCCTTGCGCAATGCAGCAAGCCAGATCCCCAGCTGGTGTGAATTGATCTGTCTGTCCGTCTTAGGGTTCTGCGCGGCTGCCCATCGTGGTGGTCTCTGAGCTCCTTCCAAGTTAAATCAATAGCAACGCCCCAGTGGATTTCAGGGAGTCTCTGGCTCTTCTCTCTTTGCTCTGGTGTCAGTGGATCTTTGCTGATTCACACCAGCAGAGGGTCTGGCTCACCCTTAGCCCTGATTCTCCTCTCTGGTTCTGCTCTTCCACTGGTGTGTATCCTCTGACCTCAGTGGAGCTGCTCCGGATTTACGCTGGTATCAGCGGCAGGAGGAGCAGGCCCAACTCCTACGTAGTGGCCTCTGTCTGGGTCACCTCCCCTCACGTCCGGCTGGACCTGCTGTCACCTCCCATCTGACTGCCTGGGCAAAAGTCCAGGAAAGCCATTTGCAGGCCCATTCATGAAATCTGACCCTGGCCCGGCTGGGTCCTTTTGTTCTGTGGCCCCTTCCTTAATGTGTTGGATCCTCAGGCCTGGCTGGGGAGGGGAGGGGCGGGTCCCTTGTGATCCTCTCACCCGACCTGCATAACCCAAACTCATCAGCCTTTGATTGGTGCTGATGTGAGTAGCCAGGTGCGAGCGTACGCTGAAGTGCTCTCCCAGCATCCTCGCCTGTGCTCGCTCTGGGCCCTGGGGAGGGAGGGTCACAAAGGGCAACAAATGAAGAGGAGAGCGAGAGAGACCCACTGACCCATATGGCCCAGAGCTCGCTCAGCGTCCGAACGACAGCCCAGCTCAGGTGCTGAAAGTCCTAGGTTCCATCCCTGCTGCTGGCCAGGGCTACCGCTGTTACAGCGCAGGAGAGTTAACCACAGAAATACCGACTGAAGGGGCCCTGGGGATGGCCCAGCAGGTTGGGAAGGGTTATGTGTCCTCCCCTTCCCAGGCACCGGTTCTGATCATGCGTGGTTTTAGCTAGATAGGGCTTGAATCTGCAGGGTTTTCACTAGCACCACGTGCAGCTGGGCTCTTCTCTCTCTGCACTCTGCCGAGGCGGGGACCTCGGCACAGCCAGGCGGCTGGCTTGGGTTTTTCTCTGTCAGCTCCCGAACAGCCTGAGGCTGGCCTGGGGTTTGCTGCGGATGCACCCGTGTTGGCACATCACTGCCGCCAGGAAGCAGCAGGGCATTGAGGCAGCTTGTGGGGCCCCCACTGATGGAGGGTTCTCACCTGCGGGGCGATGCCTTCCAGGGCAGTGAGTGCAGGGGGAGTTTAGTCTTAGTTCTGTGCGGAGTGAGACCGCCCTCGCCTGCATCCAGTACTGGCTTCTGGGCTAAACTCAGGCTTCATGCTAGCTTTGCGTGTGTAGCACTCACAGTGGAACACCAGAGTTGCGTTTCTTGGCACCTTGTCCCTTGCAGGCCAACCCCTAAACTGGGTCAGGAGCTCTGCCCAAGAGGTTAGAGGGGACACAGTGGGGAAGCAAGGCATGGTCCCGGGAAGAGGAGGCCCCAGGGAGACTGAGTGAGTGTGGGGCGTTGTGCAAGCTGAGTTTAGTTATTGGATATTAAGGTCAGTAACCCCAGTTTTAACACAGGTCCCCACTCCTGTAGCCCGATGCAGTATGAGGCATATGATACACACCAGGATACATTTATGTATATAACCGGGGTGCTGGGAGGCAGTGGGTAATGGCCTTGGTTCTGACATGGGGTGTAACCTTTGTAACCCTGACCCATGTCTGTGATGTCGTAGGGGATAAAAAGCAGTCTCTTCCTAACCTTCCCATGCATCTCCCCCACTCCTCTTATTACAGCATGCACAGTTTGTAAGCAGAGAGAGCGAGCAGTGCTTGGAGACCGGTTTAAATTTCATTCTGGCTTAATTTGATGAACCCTGTTTCCCAGCCCTCCCATTCTTCCCTTGTTAGCATTGGGCCGTAAACGTTTGGAAACCAGGCTCGTTTGCAGCCATCTGGCTGCTTTGGGTAACGAGGGACAAGCCAGAAGGAAACCAGAGCTCGCTTTTGTTGAAAAATGCTGACCGCTGAAGAAGTCTGTTGAGTAATGATGCCGGCTCTGAGCAGAAAGCAGCGGAGTTTCCCTGCAGGGAAGAAAGCATGGCTGTGCGAGCGGGGAGTTGGGTGCACAAGAGTGTGTGAAAAGGTGCTGGCATTCCTGGGAGCAGGGAGGGAGGAGCATGAGACCATGCGTGTGTTTGCATTCGCGAAGGGGCAATGGGACAGCACTCTGGGAAGGGGTGTGTCACTTCTCCTTCTGCCACTGGTCCTGTAGGCAATAACAACTTGCTGCTGCTGTTGCTGGCTAAAGGGACTGTTCCTTTAGCTCAAGTGATGGAGGTCTGTGCTGTGGTGGTGGACATCCCAGGTTTGGACCTTGCTGATACTGTATGCAGAAGGTGTTACAGAGAGTTGTGAGCATGGGGGTGAGGAGTTTGTCTATCCGAAACACTACAAAGATATGTGTGTGCCCTCCCTCCTCCCCCTTTAAGGGCTTCTTGTAACACCATGGGAACCATGGGTCTGATCGGAAGTCAGTGGAAAGGCTCCTATTGATTTCCAAGTGCTTTAGATCAGACCCGTCAAGAGCAAGGAGGAGCTGGCTTGGGCCTGTTGGCTTGTAACGTGTAGCCTCATTTCCCCCATCCAGCCCCCCCCCCCCATTTTCTATATCCAGAGCGAGTAAAAGTGACCCCGAGGCGTCCTTCTTGACTTGAGTTCCTGGATCTGCATCTGTGCTACCAAACCTGCCAGCTTCCTTTGCTCTTCAAACCACAGAGGAAGCTGTGACATCACCAGCGAGCGAAAGGGAGATGCTGAGCCCTGACGGGGAAAGTAGAAGACCGACGAACTTTGCCAGCTTGTTTTAGCATGGGTGCAGTTCTTGGGCCATGCAGGTTTAAATCAACACAGTGTCAGTGACTTTGATGGATCAAGGTCAATTTACACTAGCTGGGGATCATCGATCTGCCATGTACACATTCCTGATCTGGAGTTGTTGTAAACCTTTTAGTTAATATTTTTTAAAATAGTTTTGATTCTCCTTGAGCAAGGGAAGAGAAGAGGATTGAATCCCATCCTAAATAGCCCTCTCACCTCCTCAGTCTTATTTTTCTAAGATACTGGTTGCCAGAACAACATGAGAGAGAGCTCACGGGAGAGTTCTTCAGGCTTTCTTTGGTTGAAGCTTCCCATTTTGATTGCAATGGGAAAAGGTCTCTTTGCAGAGGCAGGACCCTGTTGGAGGTAATTCAGCCAGTCCTCTGGCAGCCCAGTTTGCACACTGCAACCCAGTGGCTAAACGCTATGGAAGTTGTTGTGGAAACAATCTCTCATTTGCACCAGTGCAGCCATGCCCCTCGTTCAGGAGCTCAGAGGTCAAATCCTCTCAGAGCTGGGCCTCAGATAAAATACTTCATTGTGAACAGATCCCTTCCCTCTCAGGGCTACCAGGCCATAGAGAGAGATGGATGTCTATATTGCATCAACTTTTCAGAGAAGCTTTCGTAGCGTTTGGCCATTAGCGTTATAATAGGGTTAGGGTTATAATTAAAGCCCATTAATGATTTATACACCTTGTATAGCCACTTGCTCAGTGTCCTAATAGCTTTCTACTGCTACAGGCTAATGGAGCTACTCCTTTAGCTCGGGAGGTCAAGGCCTCAGGTGCTGAAGGCCCTCGATTCGGTCTGTAGTGCAGACCTGGGGTAGGTGCTGTTGCAATCGCAGGCAGTATTATCCAGTGGCTAGAGCAGACCGCTTCCTGGCCTTTGCCACTGAGTCACTTTGTGCCCTTAGCTTCATGTGTTCTCGTATGTCTGCACCTCGGCTCACCAGTCTGTGCAGTGGATAATCATGCTACCTCCGAGTCCCTGAGCCTTCACTCATCGTACCGTGGCTTGAGAGCTTTGCAGGACGGGTGATGTCGGAGGACACAGGATAATTACCCCATAGAGCTTGAAGGGCCTGTCAAGGATCATGTGTCCAGGGGAAAGAGCTCAAGCGACGTTGCTCATGATCAGAGTGGCTTGCACTGTCTGATGGGATAATGGGCGGCTGGTGGCAGCTGTAGGTGTGGAGTTCTTACTGGGAGCTCCAGAGCTAAGCACTGTCCAGCCGTGGTCACTAGTGCTGCTTTCCCAGGGCGAGGACAAGGGATTGCCAAACATCTAGCGATCTCCTGCGCTGGGCAGAGGTGCTGTGGAGTGGGATCCTGACAGTGGTGGTTCTTAATTCTTTCCCTGCCCAATGGGATTGTGACCCTAAGCGGTCTTGGTAGTAGGGGCTTGGCTTTAAATGCCAGGTACCCGCAGAGCACTGCATGTACCAGCTCGTTCCCCCTAGAGTGCTCACAGTGTTGTGATATCCAGCACAAGTCTGGGACTGTTTTAATTGTCCTGTGGGTCAGAGGGATAGGAAGTGGGATGGATCCAAGGAGATCGGACATCCCCATGATTTTGGGGATGGGCCCTGGCCCCCGTGGGTGAAAGGGGAGGCAGAGTAAAGGTCCTAAAGAACATCAGGTAGGTCCTGGGGGCATTAAAGATCTCAAGGAACTTTCATAATGATAGGGGTTTGCTTTGCTGTACTCGGCCAAAATGCCCCCCATCTCTGCTGCCCTCAACCCCAGAGGTGGCTGCATTTTGGTGGGGCTCTTGTGGCCGGTTTGTGAAGAACGTCACGTCCTTTTTGATGGCAGACGTCCTGTCGCCATGAAATAGTCTTTGTTCAGATCTCGCCCCCATGCTCTGCACTGACCTCTGCTCCAGTTACACTGGGTTGAAGCTGCAGTAACCGAAGCCAGTGGAGTTACTCCAGTGCTCCACCAACGAGAGCAGAGCATGGCCCCTGCTCTCAACACATGGGGCACTAAAGGTCATGCTGCCCGATTGTTTTAGCTCCTTTTTAATTGCAATGAGGTGGGAAACCACAGCTTGGTCAATGCCAGTGGATTGGCCTAGGCAGGGGTGGGGTGGACAAGGAGTGGGTGGTCCCAGAACCCACAAGTACATGTTACGGCTCAGCTGGTTGCAAAATAAGAAACCAGGAGAGAGGGAAAGCGTTGGCTGCTATTTTTTGCTGCTGTTTGTTTTTTTTCTCCATCTGCTTTTCCCTCTTTTACTGTGGTGTAAAATAGAGGAGGTGGGGCCCATAGGCCTGGAAATAACCTACACATTTCGGGTATGGTCTTTAGCTGATATAAATCGGTGCAGCTCCCTTGACTTCAGTGGAACCGCGCTGATTTACACCCGCTAGGGATCTAGCTGTCAGGGTCTGATCCTGCAAGATGCTGAGCCCCTTCAGCTCCCACTTTGTGGGATCAGGTCCTTTAAATAGCATCATCCTCGTTAGGATGTGTCCTAGATGTGCAGCACCATGGTATCTGGGCACGGTACTGTCTGGATGGGAACTCATCATGGATCGCCCTTCGTTTGGGGATGTGTTGTGACTCGTGAGAGCTTAGCTCCCTGCCATCCTTGGGGATCCCCGGTGCGTTGGTCCCAGCCTGTCAGAGCAGAGGGAAGGGCCCAGGACAAAGGTAGGAGAGGCAGGGGCTGGTAGAGGAAGGTGAGGGGGCAGAAGCGAAGGAGAGGAGTGGATGCTACTGGGGGATAGAGATGAATGGAGCAGGCCAGGAGAAGCGCGCTCTGGGTTCACGTTTCCCACCACACGTGATGTCGCCTCTTGTCTTCCGTCCCCTGTTACTGTACAATGGTGGCTGCTCACAGCACTGCCCGTGGGCTGATGGCTGTCACCACACACACGCAGGGCCCCGCCGGGAGGGCCTGGAAAGGAATACTCGGGCCAGACCCCGGCACCGTGGAGCGCTGCTCCGTGCCTCTCCCCCTGCTCTCCAGCCTCCATAGCTGGGCTCCTCCGCTGCCTCCCCTGAGGAGCCTGCCCAATTGCTCTTGCATGTTGGAGCCTTTTCCTAGCATATGCCTCAATTCCAGCCTGCTGCCCTTTGCCCTGCCTGTTGCCCGAGAGGGTGAGTCTCTGCTGCTCTGGAGGTGTCTCCAGACCATGTCCTCCCGCATCTTCTGGATGGGTGCAGCGAGCGTCCTCCTGCCAGCACGCCTAGGAGAGGATGGGCATCCATTGGCATCTTGCATGTGAATCCCAGGCCTGGAGAGGGCTGTCTCCCCCATTCCAGCCAGTGCATGAAAGTTCCCTCTGAGCTAGAGGGAATGACTCATTGGCCCAAGCAGGAGATTCCAGCTCCATGGATTCCTGGGAAACATACGTTCAGCCCCCGAAGAGCCATCTCTGACCTCCTGGGCAAGCACAGTTCTGTGCCAACAGCTCTGTGTGGTTCTTTCAGAGGAGATCTTAACCATGGCCGTTCTCGCTACATGCTAGAAATCCTGCAGGGCTTCCAGCAAGCTGCCCCTTGTCTGTCTGACCACGTCCCGGCTCCCCCAGAGGTGGCTGCATTTCAGAGGTGATTGATGTAATTTATGTGTGTTTTGGGGCCAGGCCAAGGCCCCATGTACTCAGCAGCAAGCAGAATTCTGTGGCAAGAGCCCTCGATTCTGCAGTGGTTTTGTTTCAGTTCAAATCCAGATGTTTGAGATATGGAAATTCACATTGTGATCAGCACAGCAGCTCTTGGGTCATTTGTCCTGATGCTGAATTCAGTTCATTCATTGTCCCCACAGCTGCAGCTTGGGATGCCAGAGACTTTTCCATGGGCCATGTATGGCTGCATCCCAGAAATGACTGGAGAGATGCTGGAGGTTTGGGTCACTAGCTGAGAGGCAGATGGGGCTTTTGGCACCTGGAGAGGCAGTTTGGGATTGTGTGTGAAGCACAATAGCTGGATGTTTCTGCCAAACTGATCGGTGGTGAAATAGCTCACAAGGTTAATGTTCAGACTGCCCTCTTCGGCTCTCAGTTCACATCTCTGTTTCAGGCTCTCTGCACACTCAGGCAGGCATTACTGCATTGGGTTACATTGCCAAGGTTTCCTTCAAAGCCAGGAGGGCTAGAAGGCATTTCTGGAATGGAAGCAGAGACTATAGCGCTCAAGGGACGGATTCCCCTGCTCGAGTATGTGGGTCCACATGTGCAGAGCTTGTGTAGCCCTTGGGGGTCCTGCAGGATGACAGTGCTGTGGCCAGAGCAGCGTGGCGCATCAGAGCACATTCTGTAGCCTCGTCTAAGTGGCCTGTGAGATGGGGCCACCATGTCCTGGAGAGATGATTCCCCAGGCTAACATGCTGCACCATTAGCAATTTTGCTCAAGCTCATCCCACTCCTCCGACCGCGCTCCCCCTTGGACCACCCTGGCTGGCTCCGCTCCGGGTTCGGAGCTCTGGCTTATAGGCTGCAAGGGGAGGAACTTGCCCATCTTTGCTCTCCCACTTCCAGTAGGGGTCATTGCAGTCTAACCCCCCTCACTTTGCTCCCGGAGCCCCCCGAAGGAGGCAAACGCTGCCTTCGCGCTGGGTTTTAGACACGTTCTGTCTCTCTTCCCGAGACTTGTCCGTCCAAACAGCAGGAAGCCATTTGTCAGCACCAGGCTGAGGGGTGGCAGTTGCAGAGCTTCGCAGCAGGGCTGCTGAGAGATCGCAGACAGCTGTGGGAAAGTGACTCACTGGTGCGGGGGTTGCTGCTTCTCAGAACCAGCGTCTTCTGGCTTAGGGGCTTAGAAAGCTGCTGTCACTGTAGTATCTCAGAGCCTCGGTCTTTACAGGCTTTATACTCACGCCTCCCTTTGCAGGTGAGGCGAGGTGACTTGCCCAGGGTCACCCGGGAAGTCTGTGGCAAAGCTGGACAATGAACCCACATCTCCCAGGGTCTAGCTAGTGCTCTAAGCACTGGACCATCCTTCTGCCTGGATCATCCTGCCACTCCTCAGGCTGCTTTGTCAGCGTGGGGCTGGGTCCTGCACACATGCCCCTCCCTCTGCCCTGCCAGAACAGAGACGGGCAGTGAGCTGACCCCCAGGCCCCCTTCCCCCACCCAAAACTAGGATGCTGGTTTTGTTCTGAGGCTCTGACAAGTCTACTGGTCTTCTTCCCCTCCCCCCCCCCACCCAGTGTTATGTAAATTTTTTGCTCCCTCTGCACGTTGGGGTTGTGGTGGTGTTTGATTCCCACCCCTCTGCAGTGCAGAGCATGTTCACAGGGACCAACGCAGTGTGCTGCACTATTGCAAACTTTGCAGCGTGATGCTGCTGCCTCAGTGATCCGGCAGCAGATCCATGGCAAGCAAGGGGTTTACTCCAGCTCAGCTTCTCTCCTCTGCTCCTTGGCAGGGCTGTAAATGGGCTGTTTGTGTCAGAGAGCTGTAAAGCATAGGCTGCATCTCCCTCACAGAGAGGGTAATAGCTAAGGGCATTGTTCCTTTAACTTAAGTGGTAGAGGTTTGCGCTTTGGTGCTAGGTTCAAACTCCGCCTGGGGCCTGTGGTGGAGATCATGCCCCTGGGGGAGACTAAGGGAGGCCTGACAATGTGGGGGGGGGTGGGCTTCACGCCCCAGGCCGTGGCATTGGAGAGTTTTCTTGTTGCGATCTCTCTCAATGCTATTCCTCAAGGAAGAGACCTCGCTGACTGTGTTTTGTTTTATTTCTCCGGAGTCCTCACACCTGGCCCCTGCCAGGAGCCTATCTGCATCTGTCGTGCCCCAGGTCCAGCAGCTCCCAAAGGAGTAGGGCAGGCAGATTTGGATTTGAGCATCCCTGACAGTCTTCAACCCCAGCCTGCATTGGTCAGGGACGGGTGGCGGGTATGTGGGTGGATGGATGGGACTGTAGGAAGTCCAACTTCCCCCTGAAGTTAGATCTGAAATCCCCTCAGGTCTGAGAAGCCCCTTCTCTGCACCTGCCTCTGAGTTCCTGCCCTATTTCCCCAGCTCTGTGGGGGTCACCCACTCCAGCAGCAGGGCCCAGCCACTTCCCCACAGCCCTCCCGCCTCAGATCTGGCCCGGATCTCCATTCCTCTTGCCTCCATCCCCCCAAAGACGTTACAGGAGTGTCCCATAAGCGGACAGCTGAGATGGGAGCCAAAGGGGAGGCCAGAAGGGGGCAAAGCACTTTTGGCTCAAAGGCCTTTGGGAAGAAGCTAGAGGTGGTGATTCATGCTCAGCCTATGTCTCCTACTCCCAGAGCCAGAGAGGCAGGGGAGTGGGGTCCAGGCAGCAGCCAACCCTACTGGCCGAGCTGCGCTCCTTTCCCCGCCAGGGATCGCTGTGACAGACCCTGGGTCCACGCTCCTCTCCGGGCTGAAATCCCTTCGCTCCACGGCCCCTGACTGCTCAGCGCTGGGGACTGGGGCAGAGCCGAGCCGAGCAGCTCTCTGTCCTGTGGCCCCTGACTGCCCAGCGCTGGGGACTGGGGCAGAGCCGAGCAGCTCTCCGCCCCGTGGCCCCTGACTGCCCAGCGCTGGCATGTGGGGCGGGGCGGGGCCGAGCCGAGCAGCTCTCCGCCCCACGGCCCCTGACTGCTCAGCGCTGGGGACTGGGGCAGAGCCGACCAGCTCTCCGCCCCGTGGCCCCTGACTGCCCAGCGCTGGGGACTGGGGCAGAGCCGACCAGCTCTCCGCCCCGTGGCCCCTGACTGCCCAGCGCTGGGGACTGGGGCAGAGCCGACCAGCTCTCTGCCCCCCGGCCCCTGACTGCCCAGCGCTGGGGACTGGGGCCGAGCCGACCAGCTCTCCGCCGGGCCCCGACGCCCAGGCGCTGGGACGGGGCCGACCCGACCAGCTCCTCCGCCCCACACCCCTGACTGCCAGTCGTGGCTGGGGCGAGCCGAGCAGCTCTCTGCCCCACAGCCCCTGACTGCCCAGCGCTGGGGACTGGGGCAGAGCCGAGCAGCTCTCCGCCCCGTGGCCCCCTGAACTGCCCAGCGCTGGCATGTGGGGCGGGCGGGGCCGACCGGCACTCTCTCCCCACGGCCCTGACTGCTCAGCGCTGGGGACTGGGGCAGAGCCGACTCAGCCTCCGCCCCGTGGCCCCTGACTGCCCACGCTGGGACTGGGCAGAGCCGACCAGCTCTCCGCCCGTGGCCCCGAGCTGCCGCCAGCGCTGGGGCTGGGGCAGAGCCACCAGCTCCTCGCCCCCGCGGCCCGTGACTGCCAGCGCTGGGGACGGGCCGAGCCGACCAGCTCTCCGCCCCGTGGCCCGACTGCCCAGCGCTGGGGACTGGGCCGAGCCTACTGCTGACCGACGCTCTCGCCCCACAGCCCCTGACTGACGCCGCGCTGGGGACGGGCCGAGCCGAGCAGCTTCTCTGCCCCACAGCCCCTGGACTGCCAGCGCTGGGGACTGGGCGAAGCGCAGCATCTCTCGCCCCGTGGCCCGATGAGCGCAGCCACAGAACACCCTGGTTGGATGTGAATCACCCGGAAGCCCGAAGCATAGGCCCAGCTGGGGTATGCAATGCACCGAGTAACAACGAGGGTTGTGGAAGGGGGGACAGACAGGGACGGAGTCTTGGGGCTGGAGAAGGCCGCAGCCTTGGTTTTTAATGGCTCCCTCTGTGGGGCTGCACGGGGGGACCATGTCAGTGCTCCTGGGTTTGGCATTGCGCTCTAGGCTGCCCCTGCCCTTACCCTTCCCCAGGGATGGTCTTCTCTACCTGCCCCCCCCCCGCCAGCCCCCTACTCCCCAATCGACCCCTCCCAGCTCCCCTCCTGTTTCCTGGGTGTGTCTAGTTGTGTGAACACTTAGTGAGGTGTGCGCACTCACAGTGGTGTGTGTCTGCATACGGATGCGGTTGTGGCAGTGTTTGCGTGGCCTCGGTGTGTTGTGTGTGTCCAGGGACACGTCTGTGTGTGCGCAGTCCATTGCTGTCTGCCTGCGGGGATGGCCGGCGTCTGCGCTGTGATTCGGCGGGAGGGGTGTGATGCTAACGCCATGTGCCGAGCAAGAGGGACCTGCAGGGAAGGCATCTGCATTGAGGCTCTCGGTAGATCTGCAGAACCGGTGCAGCCAGAGCACTCTGCTCCCACGGCCCAGCCTGTGGCAGGTGCGGCCACCACCGGGCTGAGCGGCCAGCCCAGTCTGACTGGCAGGGTGGCAATCAGTGCCAGGGACCACGGAGTTTTCTGTGCCGTGGACGCAAGTTGGCTGCCAAGCAGCCATCAGGTGGCCCTGGCTGTCAGTCACTACTGGCCTGGTCTGCACTCGGAGTAGCTGCCTGGAACAGAAAGGCCACAGATCTGATCCTCCAGCCCCCACCTTTTACTGGGCTAGTCCTTGCCCTTCTTAAGCGGTAAAATAAGGAGGGACTAGGAAGACCTGTGGCTGCTCACCGGGTTCTCTTGTTTTCTCCCAGCAGGCTGATGTCGCCAGACTACACCGAGACGCACTACGCAGCCGGCGGGCAGCCGGTGACGCTGTCTCCCAACTACACCGTGAGTAGGGTGCCCGGCATTGCTAAGGGCAGAGATTTTGCAATGGTGCTGGTGACTCTCTTCCCTCTGAGTCAGTGCTAAACTGGTGCCTGGCTTGGGGTGCTGTGCTCCTGGCCGCGCTGTCCCTTGAATGACCTGGAAAGCTCAGGATCTGCTGTGGGCGTTATGGGTCTGGTGGCACTTCTTGCAAGCCTGGGAATGTTTGTCCCAAGCAAATTCCACCCAGTGAAGGTTATTGCATTCTACCTATTTATAACCCCCTTCACTTCCTGTCCCAAACTATCATGTGGTGCCACTGTTAAACAGCTGCCATGTTCCACCCCAGAGGTGGCTGCATTTCAATGGTGGGCAAAGTGATACTTGTTTAGCGCTTGTACCTAATCTGGGAAAAGGGGGTGGGAAAGAGAGATTTTACAGTGTGTGCCTAGACAGCCCAGCTGGACTCTGGGGATGTTGGGAAGTGCTCAGATATCATAAGTCCCTAGAGAGCTAGCTAGACAGCTTCATGCTTGTACAGTGCTTTGGGGTCTTGTGAGATGAGAGGAGCTGGGTAAATGTAGAGGTCAGGTAGTTGTCGTGTCTGCCCAGTCACTCGCGGAAGAGACTGTCAGGTGTAAATCAGGATCATTCCATTGAAATCACTGGAGCTTGCTGATTTACACCAGCTGAGAATCTGGCATCTATCTCTCTAGGCTCCCTGCTGCCAGCATCTTTCACCAATCGGTGACGCTCTACCTCTCGCATCTCCTCCCTCTCACCAGCCTGTATCCTATCGCCTCCAGATTGGAGTGGTGACCCTCCGGGGTGCAGGCTGGTAAGAATGGAGGATAGCACTGGCTGTGAGGATCCACCCCTTCAATATAAGTCACAGCCTATAAGTCACAATACAAGCCAAACCAGAGAGAAGAAGGATGGTCCAATAGCCAGAGCTCTAACCCAATACGTGGGAAACATGGGTTCCATTCCTTGCTCCCCTGCAGCCTTCATATTGGGTGACTCACTTAGCCTCTCTGTGCCTCAGTTTCCCCCTCTGCACCTTGGGGATAATAGCACTGCCTAGTAGGCGTATTGGGAGGATACTCCAGCAAAGCCTGGGAGGCACTTGGGTTTGGGGGTGATATGAGAGCCAGATAGATCCCATAGATGCATAGACAGGCTCCCATCAGGACCACAGTGCAGGGGTGTGTATTGTTTGTGGAGATTTCTATGGGACGGGACTGTTGCTGTTTGCTTGCAGGCTCTCTGAGGAGCCACCGTATGACTCTGGTTTCGGGAGTCCTGCTTTACTGGAGTTGCTTATGGCACCCAGAAGCTGGGGGACCCCCTAGAGTAATAATATAAACCCCTCCCAGCCGGGTTCTTGGGCACTGAATGGTCATTCATGACTTCAGGGCGGCTCACTCTCCCCATCTGACTGTGTTCCTGTGGGGAGCAGCTCGGCTCCTGCGCTGAGTGGCCATGGAAACACACACAAACCAACACGCGCTGCGGGAGTGGAAACTGAGGCTCTCCGTAGTCGGGCGACTTGAAGCAAAGCAGCAGGAATGGATCCCAGGAGTCCTGACTCCCCAGGCACCTGCTGTGACCACCGGACAGCACACCCTGCCTGTGTAGTTCCACAGGGCTGACATGGCTGCTCTGTTGGGGGGGCCGCCTGTTGGGGAGCCTCCGAGGGCTGTGGCTGGTTTACGGCACAGATTCTCAAAGGGAGTGAGGACTCCATCTGATTTCACCACCGGGTGTTGTGAGGATAAACACATTAGAGTGTCAGGTATGACTGTCACGGGGGCCATCCAAGCCCCTTAGACGGACAGTCTCCTTAACCAGAGCTGCTCTTTTCATGTCTTGTCTGCATAGTGCTGGGAACTCTGCTCTCCTGGCTAGATTCCCTTTTCCTTCTGTCTGCCAAACCCCCAGATCGTCGGCGCAATCTTCTTCTGCATGTGGCTGACGGTGGCTTACCAACCTAAACGTTTCTGCTGCATTTCAAAGAATGCAGGGGAAATGTTGACAAATTTTATGACATTTCCCCCTGGTTTTTCACCAACTCTAAGGGTATGTCTACACTACGGGATTATTCCAATTTTACATAAACCGGTTTTGTAAAACAGATTGTATAAAGTCGAGTGCACGCGGCCACACTAAGTACATTAATTCGGTGGTGTGCATCCATGTACCGAGGCTAGCGTTGATTTCCAGAACGTTGCACTGTGGGTAGCTATCCTGTAGCTATCCCATAGTTCCCGCAGTCTCCCCTGCCCATTGGAATTCTGGGTTGAGATGCCAATGCAAAAACAGTGTTGCGAGTGATTCTGGGTAGATGTCGTCACTCAATCCTTCCTCCGTGAAAGCAACGGCAGACAATCATTTCGCGCCCTTTTTCCCTGGATTCCCCTGGCAGACGCCATAGCATGGCAACCATGGAGCCCGTTTTGCCTTTTGTCGCTGTCAGCGTATGTGTAGTGGATGCTGCTGACAGACGCGGTACAGCAGTGCTACACAGCAGCATTCATTTGCCTTTGCAAGGTAGCAGAGACGGTTACCATCCCTATTGCACCGTCTGCCATTGTAAATTGGCGATGAGGTGACGGTTATCAGTCGTTCTGTACCGTCTGCTGCTGTCATGAGTGCTCCTGGCTGGCCTTGCTGAGGTCGGCCGGGGACGCATGGACACACGGAATGGCTCCGGGTCTTCTCTCCTTTATGTTTTTGTCTGAAAACTAGTCGAGGTCCTGCTGATATGGGGCAGCTACTAGAGAACCAGGGCCAGCCGTCTGTGTCAGCGCCCGAATCCGGAGAATGATGAGTGATGCCATTCTAGGGGTGCCCTGCAACACTCCCCCCGGTTGCTCCTCCTCCCCCAACCTTCCTGGGCTCCGTGGCAGTGTTCCCGCATTTTGTGTTGATGAAGTACTAAGAATGCGGAATAGACCACTGATTTTTTAGTGAGTAAATGAGGAGGGAGGAAGCCTTCCGCTTGCTGTGTCCGGCAGGACATTAAGGTGGGGTGGGGAGCAGCCGCGTCTGCTGTTGTAGTCAGGCAGTACAGGAATCTTTTCTTTAGACTGAAAGGGGATGGGGGGGGCTGGCTGGCGCTCGCTCCGTTGCTTCATATTGAGGCGTTACCAGCCGTTCTGTTACCATCTGCTGGGCATGACCAGGCGCCTTATTTCACCAGGCAGCAGGAGGCACTCACGGTTGTGATGACGATGACAGCCTGTACAATATGCTGCTAACTGGGAAGGGCGTGCTGGTGTTTCAGCGCTTGAGACCCATCTCCGAGCATGCGTTAGATAGTTAGGTAGACACTGAAAAAAGGCGAGAAACGATTTTTTGCCTTTTCTTTCGGGGGGGGGTGTAAATTGCTAATTCACTCTGGAACACTGGGAATGTTTTTTGACCCTTCAGTCATTTGGGAGAGCTCAGCCAAGATGCAAATGCTTTTTCGGACTGCGGAGAGATGTGGGATAGCTGGGGTCCTCAGTATCCCCTCCTCCCTCCTGGCATCCATTTTGTCTTTGGCTTTCTTGTTAACTTGTCACACAGCCTGTGCTGTGGCCTCTGTTCTTCTCATTAGCTTGGAGATTTTTTTCAATGCATTGTATTTATTGCATGTTAACGGAGCTTCTTGATAGAACATTTTGTCTCCCCCTCGCGATCGTTATCCGCTTCTCCCGTGTGTGAGCTATTATTTTGATTAATGGGACTGCACATGCGATTACGTGCTGATCAGCACTCCATGCTGGGCAAACAGGAAATGAAATTCAAAAGTTCGCGGGGCTTTTCCTGTCTACCTGGCCAGTGCATCCGAGTTCAGATTGCTGTCCAGAGCGTTCACAGTGGTGCACTGTGGGATACCGCCCGGAGGCCAATACCGTCGATTTGCTGCCACGCTAACCCTAATCCGATATGGCAATACCGATTTCAGCGCTACTCCTCTCGTCGGGGAGGAGTACAGAAACCAGTTTAAAGATCCCTTTATATCGATATCAAGGGCTTCGTTGTGTGGGCGGGTGCAGAGTTAAATCGGTTTAACGCTGCTAAATTTGGTTTTAAACGCGTAGTGTAGACCAGGCCTAAATGTAAAAAAGAGAGAGAGAAACACGCCACATTTTGTAAAGCAGAGGAAACACTGAGGGGAAAAAGTCACCAAATTCCCTCTTCCGTTTGTTTTGCTTTTTGACCAGCTCTCTGCTTTTCAGATCCTGTCCTCAATTTGCAGGTTGTTTCTGGGCTCCGTGGATTAGCAGCCCCGTTCCATCCCAGACGTGGGCACAGTGCCTATGCCAGGTATCCCTTTCCCTCACTCTGGCATGGCACTGTGAGGGTCGCCTGTCTGCTAACCTCGCCCAAACTGGGGAAGAGGTGGGTGTAGGAAAGAGTTTGATTTAACAGACGGCGTCCCTCTCTTAAGGCTCCCACCAGACAGGCAGGGCAAACAGCCCTGAAATGGAGCTGTCATGGCAAAAGGAAGCGGGTGGATGGATGGAGCCAGGGGGAAATTCAATCCCTCGCAGAAAGCCTGCTGCACCAATTCTGCCTTCCCTCAGGACCACACTGCCTCCTAAACACAGTTGGAGCAAAACTGGATTCTGTTACAAGGCCGGATCCTGCTGTCTGGTTTCAAGCCCCATTAGTTTCAGTGGCGAGCTCTGTTTAGCAACCGATGGCATGAAGCCGTTGCTGTCTGGCCAGGCAGTGTTAGTAGGGGCCAGGCTGTGCTCAAGATATTTAAAAACCACGCTGGAGCCCCAGTGCACCTCCCGTCCAATGCATTCGGGTCTGTTTCTCTACAGGCAGAGGTGATCCTAAATCTCTCACACACTCCGATCGGCCGAACAGGGTATTAGAAACCAGCTTGTCTGCACCAGACTTGAATTGTGGTTACAGCCACAGTCCTGTGGCCTGGGGTGATGGGGCCTCAGGCTGCCGAGGAGCCCACGGGTCTGCCCCACCCGCCACGCCCTTGCTGTCATTGCTAGAGCCTCAATATTATGTCTCTTTCTCTCTCTCTCTTTTACTTTACGATATTCTGTCACCAGGGCATCATCCCTCCATCTCTAACGTGTGATAGTCTAGTCTAAGCAGCCTGCCCTCAGGGTATCTGTCTCCCACACCCCAAATCACAAAGCTGGCCCGGAGCATGGTTTCTCCAGACTCATGGAGCCCTGCTTCTTCTCCCTTCCCTGGGCCAGGCTGCTGGGGGCCAGCTCCTCCAGGCTGGAGCTGTGGTGTGATGACATTGGGATGCCAGGTTGGCTGAAAGCACATTTCCCGAAGCTCAGGTTTGCTTGGTCGGGCCCGTGCAGATCCCGCTGAGCTCATTTTCCCTCCGCTGTGGGTGCAGCTCTCTTAGGGGCAGCTCTGACCCGTCGCCCCAAGCCCCCCGTTAGTGGGCACAGTTCAGCCCCCAGCCAGCTTTGCCCTGAGGCTGTCTGGTTTGAAACCATGGGCCCCGATGTGCAGGCGTAGGCCTCCGAGGCTGATAACTGGACACACCCTCCTCCCAGCGTGGCTCGCTGTGGGCCTGCTTGTGTGAGGAGCCGGGGTGACCTGTTGTCCCTGGCAGCGGGGCTGATGCATGTAGCGTTAGGAATGCGAGCAGCACGCGGCTGCCTGTGTCTCTTGGACGGGATACAGCACCTCCCATCCCAGGGAAAGAGAAACATGCAGCAGAAGGCAGTTGCTTTCCTCTGGCCCCCTGTTCTGCTCCTGCCTTCCCCATCTGGTCTTTCCACATGGCCTGCCTCAGGCCTTCCTGCCCTTCTGACAGCGTCTCACTCAGTCCCTCCACCTCACGGGTCTCTTCCTTCCCTGCATCGCACTATGGCTCGCCTTTGAATTGTCCTCACTGGCTGTGCCGCAGCTTGCGGGGAGATGGTGGTTAAAGCAAGGGACAGGAGTCAGAAGCCCGTGGTTCTGTTCTCGACTCTGCTGCTGACCTGCTAAGTGACCTTGGGCAAATCACTGTCCTGCCACATGCCTCAGTTTCCCCATCTGCTGAGCGGGCATAATGATACTCATCCACTTTCATAAAGTGAAGTGAGAATTTGGTCCAGGAGGCTCAAGTCCAGTGACCTTTGGGAACCAGACTCGTGGTCAGTCTGGCTTTGTTCTTACAGATAGGTGGAGTTTATTCTCTGGAGCGGGGATTGTTTGCCCTTCGGGCTGCCTGGCGTATGGCCCAGAGCTACAGGAGCTCTGATCACCTGGGCAGATGCTCTACGGGGCCCCCGGTCCAGCTCACGTGGAAGTCAGTGGCAAAATGCTCATTGCCTTTGATGGGAGTGCAATTGGGCCTGGACAGGACAGGTGGCTGAATTTGGTGCAGGCCATCACATGGCCTACGGGGGGCACAGACAAGGTGTGTTGAATTCCTCGCCCTTAGATGCAGTGGGTTGGCGAGTGACGTGATTTAGTCTTGGCTTGGGGCCACAGCAGGGTTGGTTTGTCACCGAGCCGGGGGTGGGAATAGCAAGCGGCAGGGTCTGTTTGTCTGATGGCCAATGGTAGCTAATCACTGCTGTCTGTTGTCCTTTTCCCAGGATCACTGTTATTACCACGGCCACGTGCGAGGGTACCAGGGCTCCTGGGTGGTTCTCAGCACCTGCTCGGGGATCAGGTAAGGAGGAAAGTCTGGCATGCGAGTGGAGGGGGAACTGGGGCAGGGTGTGGGCTCGGTCTGTGCCGCACAACGGAGGAGGGAACTCCCAGCAGGGAAAGCACAGTTCATACATCGTAGTCAAGGCCCTTGTTCCTTCTGGCCAAGCCGATGAATATTCACATGGCCTGCGAAGCCTGGACCCCGAGCCTGCCAATGGGACCACTGCTTTTCGCGTTCACACAAGGAGGTTCTCTGGCCCGTGTTGTGCAGCGTGTCGCACTAGGTGATCCCAGTGGTCCCTTCTGACTGAAACTATAAAACATCCTGCTTCCAAACTCCGTTCGACCAGGGGGCCAATCAACCCCCCGAGCCCTCCCCAACCCACAGCAGCCATGACAGAACCAACAAGGAAAACTCCAAATGAAGCCAACGCACCTAACCTGCCGAGTGTGTTCTCCGCTGTTTGTCTGTGACAGACGCACCACTCAGAAGCAAGCGAGGCACTTCGCTGCATTTGATTTTTTCATCGCTTCAGGTGCACTGGTGCAGAGGATGCTGCTGTGGTCAGGACTGTGAGACCATGAACAGGTCTGACTACCAAAAGGAGGCCGCCAGACAACTCTCCAATACCAAATTCTACAGGCCACTTCCCTCAGATCCCACTGAGGAATACACTGAGGAATACACTAGGGAACTGCACCATCTATTCAGAACACTCCCTACACTAACACCGGAACAAATCAGCATACCCTTAGAATAACCCTGGTCGTGGCTCTATCTACTACCCAAGATCCACAAACCCGGAAATCCTGGACGCCCCATCATCTCGGGCATTGGCACTCTCACTGAAGGACTGTCTGGATATGTGGACTCTCTACTCAGAC
>NC_133773.1:141350155-141524888 GCF_003597395.2 Chelonoidis abingdonii | reverse complement strand
ACCAGTTTCTCCTCCCTTGGTTTTCACATCTCAACTGCTAGAACAGGGACCCATCCTCCCTGATTGAACTAACCTCGTTATCTCTAGCTTGCTTGCTAGCATATATATACCTGCCCCTGGAAATTTCCACTAACTGCGTCTGACGAAGTGGGTATTCACCCACGAAAGCTCACACTCCAAAACGTCTGTTAGTCTATAAGGTGCCACAGGATTCTCTGCTGCTCTTTGAGACCATCTGGACGCAGTTGCCCTGATGACACAGTGATGGGCACAGCATAAGAAGACGGATGGCTGGCTAGAGACTTTGGCTCCGTTTCTCCTTCGGTCACTGTTCTGACCTGGGAGTCTGTTACAGGTGCTCTACCCTGATGTAATTGACTATGCAACAGGCAGGGCAGTGGAGCAGGGGGCTCTGTCTGTAACGTGCCGGACACACCCTAAACAATCTCCTCTAGCAACAGCTGATGGGATGGGTCTGGAATCTCCTGTGGAACTGGCTCGCTTTGCGATTTAACTCCCCTCTGCCATTCTGACGTAAAAGGCCAATGCGCCAGGCATGGCCCCTAATGGCAGAATCCGTGTGACTGGCTAGAGGTGAGGATGGAGCTGTCTCCTGAGGCTGGAGCCGTGTGGAAATTTACCAGCAAATCGAATCGCAATGGCTGATGATGGTAGCACTTTAGATGAAGTGAGGAGGGTTGAGGGGGAGGCTGTCTAAACAGTTGGTTTGTCTGTCTAGGTCTTTGCCTCTCTCTCATCACTGGGCGCATGAGGGCAATGTGGCCTAGTGGATAGAGCTCTGGACTGGGGCTTAGGAGACCTGGCTATTCCTATGACCTATTTCTCTTGCTGGCTCTTCCACTGGCCTATAGGGTGACCTTGGGCGGGTCACTGTCGCAGTCTGTGCCTCAGTTTCCCTATCGGTACGATGGAGCTAATGATACCGACTTCCTTTGAAAGCATTGTGGAAGAGCTGGGGATCAGTGTCTGAATGCCTAGGTGGTTAAATAATGAAATCTGGTGGGGCTGCCAGCCTTCATGGCTCGCGAGGAGGAGGAGAAACTGTGCCCTATTGTTCAGCGCTGCCCTCAGCTCTCTGGTGACAGCAGGTGGATTAAGGACATGGCAGATTCTGAGCCACATCTTAAACAATCCAAGCAGGTGAAGTAATCGCCCAGCTATGTGCACATGTGATTTCGATTTGATGGGGGAATGTTATGGACGTTGGGGCCAGCCCCTCAGCTGGACGGCCTGGGTGTCGGCTTTCATCTGACACAGGATTCCTGCCAGAGGCTGCAACTGCCCGAGACAGCGGTGGAGGATTCGTCAGCTGGGGATTTCATTTGATGTTTGTTCTCCTTTGTACCATAAAGATGCCAAGGTCTCTGCTGACTGCAGAGGTCTGTTTTCCAGCACTCTGGGCCTGCTCTCTGGCTCAGGCATGCACCCTGGCTTGCTGTGGTTGGTTGGGGTAAATGGCTTTGCATGAGCACCAGATTCCTGGTTCGAGCCCTGCATTGTCTGCAGCTCAGAGTTTGCATGATCTAGCTGGTTGTGCAGCTTCCCGGGGCGGGGAGTGCTGGGGCGGGGCAGGGGACGAGCTCGCGTGTGAGTCCTTTGTTACTGCCGGTGGGCCAGAACGGTTCAGATCAAATCAGTAAGGAGCAAGCGAGGCCCCTAGCCACAGAGTGAGCTGATCCTTTCCAAGGCATGAAATTTCTGGATCCATTTATTCACGGCTGTTCGTTCATTCTCTGGTCCATCTGCATCTCTTCCCACATATGTCTGTCCCACCTCTCCAAACACTTGCCACTCGCCCTAACCATATCTGAATTTCTCTCGCGCGCTCGCATTGTCTCCTGCACCCACTTCTGACTCGTGCTACGCTTTCCCCTAGGCATTTTGGGCTGTCTAAGTAGGGGCATTGCCAGCAGATCGAGGGACGTGATCATTCCCTTCTATTCGACATTGGTGAGGCCTCATCTGGAGTACTGTGTCCAGTTTTGGGCCCCACACTACAAGAAGGATGTGGAAAAATTGGAAAGAGTCCAGAGGAGAGCAACAAAAATGATTAGGGGGCTGGGGCACATGATTTATGAGGAGAGGCTGCGGGAACTGGGATTGTTTAGTTTGCAGAAGAGAAGAATGAGGGGGGATTTGATAGCTGCTTTCAACTACCTGAAAGGGGGCTCCAAAGAGGATGAATCTCGACTGTTCTCAGTGGTAGCAGATGACAGAACAAGAAGTAATGGTCTCAAGTTGCAGTGGGGCAGGTTTAGGTTAGATACTAGGAAACACTATTTCACTAGGAGGGTGGTGAAGCACTGGAATGAGTTACCTAGGGAGGTGGTGGAATCTCCATCCTTATAGGTTTTTAAGGTCAGGCTTGACAAAGCCCCGACTGGGATGATTTAGCTGGGAATTGTTCATGCTTTGAGCAGGGGATTGGACTAGATACCGCCTGAGGTCTCTTCCAGCCCTGAGATTCTATGATTCCAACAGCCCCCAGGGAACGCTTGCCAAGCAGCTTCTGCCTTCCCTTTCAAAGTCCTCCCTGATGCCCCCAGCTGTAAAGCGTACAGGCTACTCTGTGCTTGATCCGTACTAATCCAGCGAGTGCCCACAGACTGCACGCCAACAGGCTGTTGTGTTGGGCCCCGATCCAGCGTAGCATTTCAGTGACATGCATGACATTAGCATGTAATTAGAAGTCACTGGAACTGCTCACGTTCTAAAGCTAGGCCCTCACACGAGTGCTTTGCTGGGTCAGAGCCCTCGCGCATGTTCTCCGGGCGTGTGGCTCTGCTCTGCTCCCCTGGTTAACTTGGTCAGAGTTGCCCTTGAACTCCTCGTGTACAGAAAGTCACCAGCTTGTTCTCTTTCCGTTCATGTCTCTCCTCTCTTCATTGCCAGCGGCCTCATCGTGCTGAGTGTCAATGACAGCTACTACTTGAAACCCCTGGGGACCCCGGAACCTGAGCATCACATCCTCTATAGGGCAGAGCACTTGCCAGTCGAAGGCGGGACTTGCGGGCATAGCGGCCTGTTAGGAAGCAGCATAGCTGACATCGCCAGACTCGTCAAGCCGGTACATTGGCGGGTAAGTCTTTGCTTTCCTTTTGCTGCCCTGTTAAATGGTCCTTACCTGTGCGGAGCCAGGTGAGAGTGGTGGGCAGCTCCCCATGTGTGTCCGTTTAAAGCAGGGTGTGATAACCGCTCCGTCCTGCGGTCCTGCCGCCATGGGCAGTGGGCTTGTAGAAGCTCACCGTGGTCAGACCAGTTTGTGCTTGGATGGGAGCTCTCTAAGGGGGAAACAAATGTATCAGGAAGCAGTGCTGGTGGCTCAGCAGATGGCGTTCTTCCCTCTGGGCTGGGAGGGAGCCCAGTGCACTAGCATGGTGTTAAAGGTTGCCCTGGTTTGGACAAAACGTGAAACTGAACACTGGTCAATAAAGATCCCATAGCGGGTTCCGCGAGATACGGGGGGTTAACATTGGTGTCATGGTCCTGTTACAGATCAGCAAATTGCATCTGAGCCACTAAGATTTTTTTTTTTTTTTTTTTTTTTTTGCTGCTCTGTGCCTCAGTTTCCCTATCACTGTTCAATACACGTGATCTTGAATGTCAAGACTGGGGTTGCTGAGAATTTGGACTGAGTCCTGTCTGTTGCACTTGCTTCCTTTTCGTCCTTTCTGGTGATGCTTGTGATTTGTTGTGTAGGCAAAGAGAGACACCTGGAGGACCCTGAAGTACATGGAGCTGTTCATTGTCGCTGATTACACCCTGGTGAGCACTTAACTTTCAGAAACTGGCTCCAACTGATCATCAGCTGGAGGAACACGGACGACTGTCAGGGAGGGAGGCTGGATGCTGGGACAGCGTGGTCTTTGTCAGTCGTTCAGAAGAGCCAGGACCCTGTCTTTCTGTCAGGTTTTTATTTTTTCTCTGTCCTTTGGAATAGCCATGATTGATCATATCTATCCATCCATCCAGTATAATTATATCCACTCTTAATCTTCCAGTGGTACCCAGAAGGTACCCCTCATTATTATAAGGCCCACAAGTGTGCTGGGTGACAGGCAGAGAAAACAGGTCTCTGCTCCCAAGGAGTTGAGATGTAACCGAAATGTCTGACCGATGAGTGGGGCAAAGGAGAGGTGGGGCTGCAGAGGAAACGGGTGCCCTTTGGATTAAAGGTTCCTTTTATAAAGGGTTAATAAATGCTTAATAGGTATTGTAATAAATTGTAAACCTCTGTAACAATTAACTGAGTCCTGCAGGTCAATAGGTTGCTAACGACCAACGTTTACAACCATGTATAACACATACGCCCCATGTCTGTAACATGCTGATAATGTCTGTCGATCCATTTGTGAACCCTCGCTGAATGGAGCCTTAGTGCTAAAGGAGGGCGAGGATCAGATTGTCCTCTTGACTCAGTGTGAGGGTGAGTTCCTCCTGGCAGTCAGAACCTGTGCTGTTTTGTTAAGTTTAACACACCTTGTCTGGAGCCAGGAGTCCAGAGCTGGCCCCGGAGCTTCCTGCAGCCGCAAGAGGTTCCCAGAGGTGGAGGTGGGTCCGATCTCCCGAGTGCCCTGATTGTGGGTCTAACAAGTGGTGGAGAAAGCAGAGATATTAAGTGCCGGATTTTGAGATGGGGGTCTTACAATGTTGGGGGAGTCCTTATTTAAGACTAATAAGGATGACTCCTTATTTGTGAAATTTGTGTGTGTATTAAAAAAAAAAAGTCAAAACATCCCCTCCCCCCTGCTAAAAAAACCAACCAAAAAACGTGTGGGGAGATAATGTTTAAAACACTGTTAAAGAAGGGAAGTAAAGGGGTGGACAAGGTAGCCCAGTAGACTAAAGTTAAAGCCCCTTCTCTGTTAGAGAAGGAGATTATTGGGACCTGCCCTTGGGTGGAAGTTGCAGTGGAACTTGATATAATACTTGATACCTTAGAAAACATGTTTGGGAAATATGTACAGCTGTGCAAGCCGAATGCCAGTAAAAGCAAACGGCCGTAGCATGGCTGTTGTGGCAAGCTGTAAAAAAGGCAATTGCATGTAAGGGCGAAGTCTGTGCAGAGTTACAAACATTACAAGAGAATTTTAAAACTTGCCAGGAACATTTGGAATGGTAAGTGAGGCTGGCACAGATAATGCAAACTCAGAACAAACGGGAAAACAAATAGGGAACTGGCAAAAAGAATGATGGATTGGAAGAAAATGAAACCAGACGAAGATAAATTAGACCACTAAGTAACAGAAATGAAACAGTTAGTTCAGGCTTTGACTAAGAAAAAGGAAGAGAAAATCACAAGTGTTTCTCACAGCTGGTGCCAGAAATCTATAGCAGCATTAAAAAAGCAAGTGAAAATACAGGACCTGCAAGTTGGGGCTGTGTGTCAAAAAGAAAAAAAAATTGAATTTGGATTTCAATGATATTTGCTATGAAGAAAATCTGCAGGAGAGTCAAAAGAAAAGGGAATTTGGCCAACCTCGAGAGGGGCTTTATACTAAGTTAAGAAAAAAAATTGAGAAACTAGCTGGCAGAGCCTAAGCCAGAAAAGTCTAGCAGTGCTAGAATGGAGATCAACCATGAAGACCAGGGGAGATACAGTCAGAGCAGACACAAATAATTCTTGCAAGTTCATCAGACTTACAGTTGATGGTAAAGTCTTTGGGCCTAATGAATATACAAAAATTAGCTACGTGGCTGGTACAGTTGACAGAATTAGGAGGAACAAAGAATTTAAATATGAATGAATCTTATAGGTTAATCAGGGCAGCTACCACTGGAAAGATTGGACAAGCAGTAAATCCTACCCCGATATAACACAAATTCGGATATAATGCAGTAAAGCAGTGCTCCGGGGGGGCTGCACGCTCTGGCAGATCAAAGCAAGTTCAATATAACATGTTTTCACCTATAACGCGGTATGATTTTTTGGCTCCCGAGGACAGTGTTGTATTGGGGTAGAGGTGAACTATGATTTATTATACTGTTTTAAAAAAAAAAAAATCGGTCAAAAACCCATGAAGGTGTTATCCAGTGCAGATTACATGAAGCCTGGAAATTCACCCAGGGATTACCCATTAAGGAAAATAACAGTGGGATTATTGTTTGAAGAAATACGACCGGTGACTAATCCCAGGGCAGAGGTCACCAGACCTGTCACAGCTGATTCTTTAATGGCAGTTGATTTGAATCAGAGGAAATTCTGAAATAATGTGTTTAAAGGATTGAACAAAAATGTATTAGCAACGTCTACTAATCTGGTAAACCAAGCAGGCCAGGATGAGGGGTTAACTGTTATGGATGCACTGGATAGCATGCCAACAAGTGATGGAAGGGGGAAGCCAGGTAAAAGAATTGAAACCTAGGGTACCTTTTTGTTAAAGCAATAACATATTCAGATAAGCGTGCTTACAAATCAGGATACCGGGAGAGAGGAAGAGGCTGTGGTAGAGGACAAAACACCCCACCCCAAAGTGGCAGAGGGTGAAATAATCAAAATGAGCCCCCAAAAGGAGTAAATGTAATTCAAAATATGGCTTGGACATATTGAAAATTAAGGGAAGTACAATGGAAAACGTACTAATGAATTCATCAAAAAAATGCAAAGAATAAAAAAAAAATATTTTAAGGAGCAAAAAAAAGTTGCAGCTATGGAAGCTGAGGGTTCAAAAACACCTGCTCTATAGAGGAACCCCAATGACAAGTTGCTCCCACTGGAAATGGGTCCTCAGCAGTGGAAAATGTGATTCAAACAGGATGTCCAGGACACCTATCACTCTAAAAACTAATGACCCGAAAGATACCCTATTGAATAGCCGGGCTGGTGTAAATATTGTAACTAATAGTTGTAACTTAACTCAGTACGTGTCAGAAATTATTACAGCTCCCTCCTTGATTAGGGAAGGAGTGACCAAAAGAATGTATCATTCAGTAAAAATAGCTCTTCGCAGGGTGGGGATTTTAGTTGTAAAAAACAAATGTCAGATTGATCAGGTGCCTGAGGCAGTAATGCCGGGGACTCCTTTTTTAAAAAAAAAAATCGGTTAGTTTTGAATGTAACTGATAAAGTTCTGTGGCGTGTGCCCGGCTGGACGGAAGCATCCTGACAACAGGGTACGTTCCAGGAATATATGCTGCAGAAGTCGTGAAAAAGATGCTACTGGATCAGCCGAATGTGTGGGTGAAGGAGTTTCCCAATGTGTCAATTAAAAATGAAGCAAAATGTGGTAAAATCGAAGCCCATGTTAAAGTTGTGGGGAATAACCTGCCACCACAGAAACACTGTAAATATCCTGTGCAAGCAGAGACAGGAATTAAAAAAATAATTAGAACAGGTAGTAATTAACAAGGGAAGCTCTACATACAAGAGCTCAATTTGGCCTTAAAGCCTCAAAAAAATAAAAATGGACAGTGGATTTTAGAAAAATTAATAAAGCTTCCCCCCGCCCACTCCCATCCCCTGGCAGCAGTAGTAGCGGATCTACTTCAAGTAACTTCAAAAATACAGGGGGCCCCTAAATGGCTCTGTGTTATAAAATTGGCAAATTGTTTTTTCGCTATCCCATTGTGTCCCGATTCTTGGACCTGCTTTGCGTTCACTTTTAAGGACCAACCGTACTTATTTAAAAACATTCCCTGGGGCCCACCCTGCGCTCTGGCTATTGCGCACCAACGTGTGGTGCAAATGCCAGATCAATTCTCCCAAAAGAAAAAATCACCTCCGATGTAAATAACGTATTAATGTGGGGGGATGCACTAAAAAGGAGGTGAATGAGCGAACTAAAAAGGGGTTAAAACTCATTCAGAAAAAGGGTTTCAAGTAGGGTGACTAGAAAGCAAGTGTGAAAAATCAGGACAGGGGATGGGGGGTAATAGGAGCCTATATAAGAAAAAGCCCCAAATATCAGGACTGTCCCTATAAAATAGGGACATCTTGTCACTCTAGTTTCAAGGCTAATTAAAAAAATGCCCAATGAGTGCAAAAAAAAAAAAAAAAAGTAAATGATTTGGGAGTGAGCCTAGGGAAAGAGAAAATTCAGGTAAATCAACAAGAGGTAAAATCATTAATAAATTTCTCAAGGCCAAAGAATTCTCATGCGTTGAGGGTGATGTTAGGAGGGTTTAACTAGTTAAAAAAACACATCTGGAATTTTGCCGCTATAACTGGACCCTTGTGGTGTTTACTAAAAATAAAGGTAGAATGAAAGTGGGGGCCTAAACCAAAAGAGAGCTTTCTGTCATTTAAAACAAGCCGGAATGCAAGCTCCAGCACTGAAATTCCCAGAGATAAACAAGCTGTTTGTAATTAAGTTGGCAGCAATCCAATGCAGTCTAGCGCTGGTACTGATGCAAAAAGCTAATAAAAAGTTAATACCAGTAGCATACAAGTCTAAAAAAATTAACCCCTACGAAGCAGCAGTTTGGAATCTGTGGAAAAAAATGTTTAGCTGCTGTGCCCCTACAACCACCTTTCTCTCCCCGAAGTACTTTTTTTCCCTACAGTTTTTCTGATAAAATATATCAAATACCAGAGTGGCCAAATGGACCTTAATGTTAACTAGCAAAAAAATAACAGACAAGCAGTAATGTTACCATCTGCCCTCCTGACCGGAGGAAAGAAGCATAAATGCCCACTTCCAAAAACTGAACCAAAGTTTAGTTAGAAAAGCATCCCCAGTAAATAAAGTGCTATGCCTCGGGGGGCGGAGGGGGGGAAGGTTTGGTTTACAAATGGTAGCTCATACCATAAGAACTCTAAAAAAAATTATACAGGATACGCAGCAGTACAAATTAATAGGGAAACTATTTCTGATTCTATGACTTCAGCACCGGGAGTAAAGGTCAATGCTCTTAGTAATCTGCTTAAACAAAAAAATAATGTTGCAGACTGTCTTTATGTCTGTATAAAGTCAAACTTCGTGATACAAGAACTGTTCCATTAAATTGAAATTTTAAAAAAAAATCATTGGAAAACAGCTAAGGAAAAAACATTGGTCCAAAAAACCCCAAACAATGTACAATGCAGTATTTAGACTCTAATGGCACAAAAGTGTTTAATTTAGGCCATGGGTGTGTTTGTGTATTTTTAAAAAGTATAACAAAAAAAGGCCCAATTAAGTCATGTAAATGTAACGTCACGAAGGTCATTATTAATACAATTCTTTACCAAGGTCCTCTATTTAAAAAAAAAAAAAAAAAAGAATAAAGTTTAAAAACCAAAAAATGTAAACTGGTCCTTTAATTTAAAAATACATTAAAAACAATAAAGAAAATTGATTGGTAAAAGCAACAAAATCAGGCAACATGCAAAAAATTTATCTGTCTGCTCAGCTAAAAAAGATAAACATTTTAATCCACAATGGTCAAATATTAAAATTAAAAAAAAATCAGTAATTTCTCATTGGTATCATGTTTTTTTAAAATGCTTTCCCAGTGTTACAGCTCTTCTAAATCTAATGCTACCTCCTACTGTAATAATATTTGCATTAATAATTTTAATCTATGTTTATTCTGCCAAATAAAAAAGCAACAAAAAGTTTTAAAGCAAGTAATATAGACAATTAAATTGCTTGCAAAAGTATAAAGTGATACAATAATGAATAGCATTAATCATGTATCAAGAATGGAGAATGTTGGGAGATTTATATATAATATAAAAATCAATATAGATTGTGATTCATGTATATCCATGTAATATGTTCTAGGTCACTGAGGCCTGGTATGAATGACGGGTGCTTGACATGAATGTGTGCATTGCAAGTTAGCAACTGAAGCAAGAACTTAAGTTCAAGGACTATTAGAACCCTTTTGTGCAAAAACAATCTTACGTTCTGAGAAAAATACGGGGGAAAAAAAGCATTCAAAGTACCGTATCCCAAAACTGTCTGGTATCTGCTTGCACCCCATCCTGTAGAAAAACTTTTATTGTGGGTCTAACTCTCCTATGGTCAGGCTCACAAATCAGTCTGGGAGGATAGTATGTTAAAGTCAGTGTCAAAGGATGGGCGCCTGGCTCAATGAAGCACGGCTGCTGGTGCCCTGTTCCTGAGTCACTGCCTTGAAAGACCTTAGAGGGGTGGTTTTTATGTAGGACTTTCCATATAAAAGCACATGACAGACATGAGCAAATGAATCCTAACCCCAAAGTGAGGCTTTAATCCCTTCCACATCACAGGTGGGGAAGCTGAGGCACAGAGCGGGCCAGTGACTGCGCAAGGACACACTGCATGTCAGTGTTGGAGTCTGAATTCGTGCTCGGGAGTTCCTAGCTCCCAGTTCTGTTGTGCTGAGAGCACAGGACCTCATCTTCCTCTTTTGTGAGGAATCCTGGGGGCTCACCCGCCTCAGCAACTGCAACAGATCAAGGCCTGGGAACCCCATTTGCTTTGCACTACTTCTGTCCTCGTGTTTATCCTTCCCAGCCCTCTCAGCTGGGCCAGTGGAACTTAGCGAGGTCACTTTCCTTTTGGTTTACACTCAGTTTCATGCTGAGGTTCCCAGGGCCATGGGGTTTGGGCTGCAGCTGCCACAGGCTGCTCACTTGCCAGGCAAAAACACCCTTTTATTTGAAATTTTAAAAAGGAATTGTGGCAGCGTGCCTGTTGCTGTGCGGTTCTGTCAGAGCTCGTTTGTACCAGGTCCCCATTGTAGGCTGTGTGTATGCTGGCGCCATCCCCTTAAACAAGGTACAGTCGTAGCTAACTCCTCCCATGCCTCGTTTGTGTGGGAGCTGAGAATGGGACACCCAGCGACTGATTCTTGTCTGGCTGTGAGTGGCCAGCAGGGAATTCCCCTGGCTTCTGTAGGGGACATGTTGGAGATTGGGAATGGCAGAGCAAACCTCTGTCCTCTGCTGGCTTAGGGTCCGTTAGAGACCCAGCGCCAGTAGCATGTTAGAGCAGCTCCTTGGGTACTCAAGCCTTTGCCAGGCCCGTGCAGACTAGTCCTTGGGATCAGGGAGCTGTAACCGGTTCTCTTCCCCCTCCCCTCTCCTCTCATCCTGAGCCAAGAATTGGGCCCAGAGACAGGGCCGGCTCCAGCTCCAGGCACCAGCCAAGCAAGCAGGTGCTTGGGGCGGCCAATGGAGATGTGTGGCGTGTCCGGCTCTTCTGTGTCAATTCAGCGGCGGGTCCCTTGGTTCCTCTTGGAGCAAAGGACCTGCTGCCGTATTGCCGCCGAAGAATGAAGCGGCAGTGGTAGAGCTCCCATGGATCGCGATCGCGGCTTTGCAGCTTGGGGCAGCAAAAACCCTGGAGCTGGCCCTGCCCAGAGATTTAGATCACAGGTTCTCAAGCTGCGGTGTGCAGAGGTCAGCTGGCCTTGTGGCTCTGGCTCCTCACTCTGGCTTTCCATGGCTAAGTCCCATGGCAAGCCAGCTAAAAATGCATGGACTCCTGTCCTGGCAGCGCGTCGCCAGCCTGAGCAATGGCGGCAGCGTTGCCCGGCAGTTACGGGAGCAGAAGTGGGCATCCGGTCCCTAGCGTGGCCCCCGAGATGCTAATCTGGGGCTCCCGCTGTGCAATAGATCCAGATGCTGATGTGGGTGAAGCGCAAGAGGAAATCTCCTGGCAGTTCAGCTCTCCACAAAGGAGAGGCCTGGGAACACACACCCCGTGTGCAGTATCATGCTGCAGTATCATGTGTCTGGGCGGGGCACTGAATAACGGGACGCTCCGCTAACAGTCAGGAACCCTTCTCTTCTGGCTGCATGAACGGGAGGTGCTAGATTGGTATCGGTCTAGGCGCATTGCTGCTGCTTTGTGTTCAGAGTTCATTTGGGCCAGTGACTGCTGAGGTCGATAGAGATAGCTGTACCTCCATGTTGTTCCGTGCGCAGAGCCCCTCAAGCCTGAATGCTTGGCTTAAGAAAGGACTTAAATACGCCCTCCAGCCTAGCCTAATCCCTCTTTTGTTCTCCTCTCTCCAGTTCCTCAAACAGAATCGCAACCTGGGCCAAACGAAGCAGCGGATCCTGGAGATTGCCAACTACGTGGACAAGGTAATGCCCGGTTGCCCTTGGCGGAGCAGGTTGCTCTCTGTCTGCGTGGCACCGCGTGTGTACAGCACCTTGCGTCCCCAGGCACCAGCCTCACAGTGCTGAGACTTGAGTTGAGGACCTTGCTTCGGACAGGCAAGCCTTTGCCTTAGACAGCGCCACTGGCCAGTCTCCAAGGTTCCCAGCATTGTTGCTTCTTGATTTAGTCACAGGGCTACTGAGTCTGAATCCTTCCTGCGCTGTCCAGCATGATTTAGGGCTGGGCTGTGGCACACCTGCTCTTCATCTGGTCCCTGCCCTTTGGCCTGTCCCGTTCGGGTGGCACCCACTGGCACAAGCCTTGTCACCGTCTCGAGGGGGCAGACCACTAGAGGGCTAAGGTTCAACTCTTCTCTTACGGGATCACTGCAGATTAGGACTCACAGTACCAATGTGTCGTCTAGCAACGTGAGACCTGAACGCATGCCGCCCTCTGCCCCACGGGCTGGGGAGGGAAGTGCAGCAGAGGTGGTCTGAATCCAGACGAGTCTGCCGGAGGCCCAGCTGTGAAGCCCTGTTTGGTCATCTTCCCCCCTCGCTCAGTTTTACAGGTCTCTGAATATCAAAGTGGCCCTCGTTGGCCTGGAAGTGTGGACGGAGAGGGACCAGTGCACGGTCACCAGCGACGCTAATGCCACCCTGTGGTCCTTCCTGCAGTGGAAGAAGGCGCTGAGGTCTCGGAAGAAGCATGACAATGCCCAGCTGCTGACGTGAGTCCCCTGGTTTCTCTGTGGGTGTCTCCCCAGGCGAGCACTCTGCCTCCAGGGCGCACTAACGCGACCCCCCGTCCCTTCTCGTTTCCGGTGTGCGTCTGGACAGCGGTGGGACCTTCCGAGGAACGACCATTGGGATGGCCCCGCTGGAGGGGATGTGCAGCGCAGAGAACTCGGGAGGTGTGAGCGCGGTAAGGAGAAGAAGGTTCCCATTATCCCCTCAGTCTCTGAGGCACTCTCCGGCCTCCTCCCACCTGCTGGAGTTATGTCATTGCTGCTCCCTCTTCTCCTGGGCCAAGTTAGCAGCCTCTAGAGCTGGTGCCCGTGGAATCTGTAGGCAAGAACTGCCCGGCCTTGGGTTTCCTGAGCCTCTCGCTCCTCCACTGGCCCAGGCCTTCTTGAGCAGCGTCAGGAGCTGTAGGCTCCAGGGTCGGAGCATAGCGGCGCTCGCTCCTTTGTCAGCCGGAGCTCTTTCCCTCTGTGGTCCAAGGCCTTGGCGCTTGTTCACGGGGGGTGGGTGGGAGGGGGGGGCAGACCCTGGGGTCCCCTTTGAGCTGTACGACACAATCCCATCATTGGAGCATTAGCCCTGCACCCAAGCGTCCTGGAAATTTGGGGAACTCAGAACTGGGGTTGAATTTTACAGGGAGCTGAACCATGATTCTGGATCTGACACCTCCCTATGGGAAGCTCTGAGTCCAAATCGAGACACAGGAGCACAGGCGCTGATCTCTGACTCTGACTTTGCCTCTATTCCACATCAAGATTCCCCGTGCCCCTCGGAGCTGGGACTCCAGGCGGAGATTAGCCTTGAGGTGCCATGGGCATCCTCTGCTTTCCTCACCACCTGGGAAACAATCCCAGCCCTTCTGAGCCAGGTGTCACCAGCTCCCTTACCAGACCGAGCTGCTCTCCCCGGCCCGGATGGCGGAGGCCCTGATCCTGTCTTCATCTCTCCCCCTCTCTGCACCAGGACCACTCAGACCTGCCAATTGGAGCCGCCGCCACTATGGCTCACGAAATCGGGCACAACTTCGGCATGAGCCACGACAGCGAGGGCTGCTGCGTGGAGGCCACCCCGGCTCAAGGAGGCTGCGTCATGGCCGCTGCCACTGGGTGAGAGGGTGTCAGCCAAGGGAGCGGCTGGCCACGTCTTCCCCGAGTGCCTTGTTCATTGCAGGCCCCAGGGGTGCTTCCCTTCCCGGAGTCCGGCGTAGCAATGGGCGCCATGTCTGAGTTATCCTGAAGTAGCTGTTGCATGTTTTACCGCTACCCTCCATTCAGACCGGCACACGCGTGTGGTCACATCTCTTTCCAGCTGCTGGAGGGTATTTAACAGGGGCGCTGTGGTCTCTTTTAGCTCCTGTGGCGGAGGCCTGTGTTTCTGTGGTGAGGCAGGGCACGCTCGGGCCGCACCTACCTCGGGTGGTTTTTCTGGCACCAGGGGTTTCTGTACAGACCCAGCCAGAGATTCACCGAACAGGCAAACTCACTAGCCGTTCCCCTCTGAAGAGCCAAGTTCCTGCTACACGAGTCTCATCTGAAAGGGGTTTCTATCTATCTGCTCCCCGAGGCAATTCTGCACCAAAACATTCAAAATTCTGCGCACAATATTTGCTTTGTCAAAATAGCACAATACAATCACATTGTTTTCAGTCATTTAGGTCAGCTTTTCTCAAACTGGGTTCCATGGACCCACAGGGGTCTGCGAGGGCGGTCCAGGGGCCCCGCTGATAACCTCCTCCCCGTCTCTCCCAGTGCCTCCTGCACACTGGGGAACAGCTGTTCAGTGGCATGCAGGAGGCACTGGGGGGGGAAGGAGCAGGGGCGGGAAGAGGTGGGGTGGGGCCTTGGGGGGAGTGAGGGCAGGGCCTGGGGCTGAGTGGGGTCCTTGAGGAGCTGCAAAATTTTTTAAAATCAAAATGGGGCCCCTTTACCAAAATGGGTTGGTAAAGTTTGAGAACCGATGATTTAGGTAATTTTATTTCAAAATGCCTGTATTAAGACAGACAACAAAGACTCCAGCAATGGTTTTTGATGAATAGGTTCCTTACTAGACATATTAGCACATCTCTATTGGCTCCATAGCGAGCGAGAGGGACAGACTCTCCCTCATACGCCTGGCCTTGCCCCCCGATCCAGGCATGGGCAGGCAGGCTCAGCCCGGCAGGAGCCATGTGCCGAGGGGCTGTGTGTGTGTGGGGTGGGGGGGGGGAGGGATCCAGGTGTGGTGAGAGGGCTCTGTGTGGAGCAATCTGGGTCCGGGTGCGGGGGGTTGTGTGTTTTTGGAAGCACAGTGGCTCGTTATGGGGTTCTGGGTGCAGGGGATGGAATTCTGCGGGGGGTGCAGGTGAAGGTGGTTGGGGCTCAGCGGGGGCGGGGGTCTGGGTGCTGGGGAGGTGGGGTGGGGGTCTGGTTGCAGCTGGTTGGGGTCCAGTGGGGTAGGAATCTGGATGTGGGGGGCTTGGTGGGGTGGTCCAGGTGCGGGGGGAGTGGAGCTTGGGAGGTAGTCTGAGTGTGGGGTGATCCAGATGTACGGGGACTGGGAAGAAGAGGGGGCAGTTCCTCATACAGTGACCCCTTCACACTGCAGCCGGGGAGCGACTGGGGGAGGAAGCGGGGGGTCGTTGGGGAGCTTCCTGTAGCCGGGGAACATTTCCAGAGGCGGGTATGACTCTGACCCAGCCCCGGCCCCAGGGCGCACAGCAGGAGCCACCAGCTATGGCATCCCTAGCCCAGCCCCTCCCCAGCTCTAGGCGCAGCACGATAGTGAGTGAGAGGGGTGGAGAGAACCCATCCCCATCCCCCGAGGCAGCGATTTATATCTCCCCTGGCTGCTCCCAACACTCAAACCAGATCCACCTCCCGCTGCCCAGTGAGGGGCGTATGAATCAGTTTTTCTGTGGGGAAAGAGTAAAATCTGTGGGGGACATTAATTCTGTGCTTGCGCAGTGGCACAGAATTCCCCCAAGAGTAATCTAGTTAGGAACTTCTCTGGCCCCAGCACTGCCATACTCAGCACTTCACAGGCTGCTTGCCCAAGTGACCCTGCTCTGGAGGACGCTTCAGTCATTACTCTGCAGTACGATGCAGTCTGGCTCCAGGGCCTGTTTCAAGACAGGGATTAGTGGTGCCTCGGACTGGATATCACTGCATGTGCATTTGAAGACCCCGTGCTCTCTAATTCCCAGGCATTCGTGCTGCCAGGCTCAAGTGTGTTTGCGCCTTTTCTTCTCCCCTTCGGAACTGGTTGCTCCGATTTAAATATCTCCCCGTCTCTCTCTCCCGCTCCACAGCCACCCGTTCCCCCGTGTGTTCAGCTTCTGTAGCAAGAGACAGCTGGAGAGTTACTTCCACAAGGGAGGCGGGATGTGTCTCTTCAACATGCCCAGCACCAAAGACCTGGTGATTGGCAAGAAGTGTGGAAATGGCTTCCTGGAGGACGGGGAGGAGTGCGACTGTGGGGAGCTGGGGGTAGGTGCCTCGGCTCTGCAAGGAGAACTGAGCCGTGCCCATGGGGGCGCTTGGCGCTCCGTTATCTGCTGTGCCCCAGGCGGGGCAGAGCAGGGGCAGAACCCCCCCGGGATGGAGGGGGAGTGAACTGGGGACAAAGCGGGGAGGGATTCGGTTCAGTTCAGTGGGCTTTAGATCAGACCCCCTGACTCTGAGCGCTTACAATGTGTTTTTGTGCTGCACCTAGCACAGTGGGGCCCTGATCTTAATGGGGCCTCTGGGCGCTACCCTATAGTGTGTCGTCAGTGAGAAATCAGTGTGAACCGGGACGAGGTTCAGGCCAAAGGTTGTTAGCCTGGGGGTCCTGCTGCTCGTTTGGGTAGGCAAGTTGCGCCCCACCTCGTGCCTCAGTTTCCCCATCTGCAAAATAAGGGTAATGATACCGACCTCGGTGAAGTGTTTCAACCCCTAAGGAAGGCTGAAGAGCTATCTTGGGGAGGGTCCTCAGAAGCCAGCCCTGAGCTGGGGGCGGGGGTGGGAAGGGAATGACCGGGGTCAGCTTGAGAGAGGCCAAGTAGCCAGCTGACCCCTGTGGCTGGCTCTCCCCGTACAGGAGTGCACCAACCCCTGCTGCAATGCACACAACTGCACGCTGAAGGCCGGAGCCCAGTGCGCCCATGGGGACTGCTGTGAGAGCTGCCAGGTAACCTCACCAGGCCGGGGGAGGGAGGTGGAAGCAGATGGTTCTGCGTAGAATCAGGTTTGAGGAAGGGAGCCCACTGTTGGGTGTGCCGTGACCCCACTGGGCCTGATCCTCAGCAGGGGTCTGTGGATCCCAGCTTAATCCTCTAGCTCAACCTGCCCTTGTGTTGGCTCTGGAGGGCTTGGGTTCAGTTCACCTGGCTACCACGATGGTGGCTGTTGCCCATTAGCCCTCGGGAATCCCTGCTGACTGCTCCTGTGGCTACCGCAGGGGCTGGGAGTCAGGAGGCCTGGATTTCTTGTCCTCGCTGGCTGTGAGGAGCAGCGTTCGGGCCCCAGGCGGGAGGATCAGGAAGGAGCAGAGCCAATCCCAGTGCTGATGTAGTGGCCAATTCAGCTGCCAGTCAGCCACCAACCCACCGCACTGGGGGTCTCAGGAGTGACGGTGGGGACCAGGCTAACAGATGTGGCTGGGGGGGGGGAGGGGCACGGCTAAAGGGCTTTTTGTGGCTGCTGGGACCAAGGTGCAAACGTCTCTCTTCTCCTCTGGCTCCGGCAGCTGAAGACAGCTGGGACCATGTGCAGGGAGCCGGCTGGATCCTGCGACCTCCCTGAATACTGCACAGGGGCCTCGCCCTACTGCCCCGGCAACGTGTACCTGCTGGATGGCTCAGCTTGTGCCGGCGGGGAGGCGTACTGCAGCCACGGCATGTGCCTGACTCATCACCAGCAGTGCGTGCAACTCTGGGGTCCAGGTGAGCCCGACTCTCCCCCGCCCCCCCCGCCCCGCCATTCCTCGCTCTCGCTCTGGGTACAGGGCTCACACCTGTCTTCTGCAGGGGGAGTGGGACACACCGAACGGCTCTGAATTTGCCCAGCCTTTGACCCAGCCAGTGCGTCTGATGATGTTCCCCGGCAGTTGGGATGAGCCTGCAATGTTCAGGCCCAAGGAGTGGCATGTTTCCAGGCTGGGGCTGCTGCTGCTTCCCAGGGCAGTTCTGCCTGCATTTGTTCTGGGGTGGGTATTTGGGCAGCCCCCTCCCGCTGTATGGAGGTTCTGTAGCTCTTGTGTCACTGGGACAGGCGTTAAACCCACTCAGCTGTGCTCCAGCTCTTCTGCTTGCACAGCAGCGGTAGCCCAGTGGTCCCTGAACTTTTCATTGTTTGCCCTCCCCGCCCCCCTGAGCAGGGGCTGAGAGTGAGGCCGCAGCTCCTGGGGAGGGGAGCGGAACACTGGACACGGGGCTGGCAGCTGGGGCCAGGAGGTGATGCTCTCTCCCCGCCCCTTGTGGGGTCTGACCCAGGCCCCAGTCACATCCCCCAGGGTTGTGTGCCCCACAGTGCGGGCAACTCTGCTGTATCCCCCGCCCCCTTTCGCCAGTCCTGCACACACGGCACCCCCCAGGCAAGACCCGCTGCACACAGGACACCTGCATGTTGCGTTACACTTCCGTGGAACACGCACCCTTCCATCCCAGTGCACGCTGCATACGCACACCAGGTGCACACTGCATGCACATGCGCGCTGCCCATGCATGCCGGCTCCGCACGCCCATGCAGACACACAGCCAGTGCACCCTGGTCATTCAGGTATGGGCAGAGCAGAGAGCCTTGGGGGGAGCCTGGCTGCAGATTAGCAGGTGTGAGACTTGGCTCTTGGCCTGTTTCGTTTTCCCATAGGGATGGAGAATCTTCCCGTTAGTGTGTTGTTAGTGCCACCTACTGGGTTGGGCTGTGTACTGCGGCAGGGGTAAGTCTTGCAGCATAGCAGCGGAAATGGCCCTGGAGACTGATTTCCACCGCGAAGCCGCAGAGCAAAAGTGGATCCTCCTCCCCTCCTAGTCTCCATGCTGCTTCTGTGCAGCCAGGGTGCAATCGCTGCGTGCTGGATGCTGCAAGTGTCTCCGGGGAGACCCTGCCCCCCTGGGCATTTCCAGCCCCACATTGCAAAGCCAAAGGTCTTTGTGAGCAGCTGAACCTCCAGAAGCTGCTCCACACAGCTCCAACCTCTGATCCTCCCACCCTCACTCTGGCTTTGCACCCCCGCCATCCCCACGGTGTGGGATCTGCAGATTGCTCAGGCTGCCTTGATTATTTTCCCCTCCAGGTGCCTGGCCAGCTCCCGATGCCTGTTTCCAAGATGTCAACACGGCCGGTGACACGTATGGGAACTGCGGCAAGGACAGCCAGGGGCATTACGTGAAATGTGACCGGAGGTGGGCGCTGGGGATTCACACCCGCACGTGTAACACACCAGCTTAGTGAGTGTGATCATGGCTCCCCCTAGCAGCTGGTTCCTGTGGTAACAGGCTGCTGCTCAACCCTAGCTCCTGGAGATCCCTGCCAGCTCAGAGGGCGGCCCCATGTGCTCCCGGTGCAAAGAGCCTGAGTTCGATCCTCACACCAGCAGCGTCGGTGTCTGGGCTTCCCTTAGCGAGAACATGGTTTCTCCTTCCCTCCCTCCTGAAGGCCAGGCTCCATTCCTCCTCCTAGCAGGTAGCACAGTGTCTGATTTCCACTTAGGCAAGAACAATCTGTTGCGCGCACACAAACTGGGAAATGACTGCCTAGGAAGGAGCACTGCAGAAAGGGATCTGGGGATCATAGTGGATCACAAGCTAAATATGAGTCAACAGTGTAACACTGTTGCAAAAAAAGCGGACGTCATTCTGGGATGTATTAGCAGGAGTGTTGTAAGCAAGACACGAGAAGTAATTCTTCTGCTCTACTCCACGCTGGTTAGGCCTCACCTGGAGTATTGTGTCCAGTTCTGGGCACCACATTTCAGGAAAGATGTGGACAAATTGGAGAAATTCCAGAGAAGAGAAACAAAAATGATTAAAAGTCTAGAAAACATGACCTATGAGGGAAGATTGAAAAAATTTGGTTCGTTTAGTCTGGAGAAAACAAGACTGAGAGGGCACATAGTAACAGTTTTCAAGTACATAAAAGGTGGTTACAAGGAGGAGGGTGATAAATTGTTGTTCTTAACCTCTGAGGACAGGACAAGAAGCAATGGGCTTAAATTGCTGCAAGGGCGGTTGCGGTTGGACATTAGGAAAAAATTCCTAACTCTCAGAGTGGTTAAGCACTGGAACAAATTGCCTAGGGAGGTTGTGAAATCTCCGTCACTGGAGATGGTTAAGAGCAGGTTAGACAAACACCTGTCAGGGATGGTCTAGATAATTAGTCCTGCCGTGAGTGCAGGGGACTGGACTAGATGACCTCTCGAGGTCCCTTCCAGTCCTACAATTCTGTGATTTAGCAGCTGTAGGTTTGTCATCCTCCTGTGCCTCCCAGTCAGTGGGCAAGAGACCAGTGACAGTATTGGAGCGTGAAACGGGTGATTGGAGAGGAACTGTTCTGCATTGATCCATTAGTAGCACGCACCCTCTTCACGAAGACTTTCCTGCCTCCCCGGAGCAGTGTCTGGTGTAGAGAAAGAATCGTTTGTGGTCCATCCCCTCAGCTCACTGGCAGGGCTGGTTGACTCATCCCTGGCAGACAGATGCTGGAGGTGGCACTTAGGCAAGTGAGGGGTCTCTCAACACTGCAGGGAGATGTGTCCAAATGAAATATCTCTGGGGCCTGAGCATTTCTGGGAAATGGGCAGTTGACTTCTCTGGAATCAGGGGCCTTGGGCCTAGCAGGTGGTGTCATGTGACACAACAGATGCCAGGTGCTTAAGCAGACAACTCGTGAATTACCCAGAATCACTTGCTTTGTTAAGCTCCTCCTACAGCACGTTCCGATCCTCTCTGATACCGTGGGGGGGCCCAATAACTCGACGAATTCAGCTCAACAAGCGTGGGCCCGTTTGGTAACCTCGGTGCCTCTCTTCCTAGAGACGCCAAGTGCGGCAAGATCCAGTGCCAGAGCTCGGCCAGGAAACCCAAGGGAACCAAGACTGTCTCCATGGACACCACCATCCGCTTTAACGGGCGGGAGGTGAAATGCAGAGGCACCTTCATGTACACCACCAAGGACGATGAGGGGGACCTGTCGGACCCCGGCTTGGTGATGACAGGGACCAAGTGCGGGGATGGGATGGTAAGTGCCCTCTCCCCCCGAATGGTCGGAGGATGCTGTGGCCTTTAGTTCATGCAGAGTCACCCAGCAGAGCCTTGGGCAAGATGATGCAAGACACAAAGGGGCTCCTGACACCCTTCGCCACTGCAGCTGAAGGGAATTGGCCTGAGTACGGGCTTCAGAGATACGGTGCCCCCACAGAGGGCATGAGTTAGCCTCCTGCTTGGCAGACAGGACTGGCTGGGCCAAGAGGCCAGCTTCCTCCAGGCCCAGAGAGATGGTCCCTGCAGGTCAGGGTGCAGGCCCTGTGGTGGGAGAGATCAAGGCTGGTGGTGGACCTGAAACAGAGAGGGCTCCAGTCTCTGGCAGTGAGTGTGATTCCCATCCCTCCAGTGCTGAAGTCACCTCAGAACATCACGGCAAGACCCCGACATCTGTGTGTGCAGGGAGCAGGCAACCAGACATGGCAGCAGCCATGGTCCTCGTCGGAAAGCTCCATAGCAAAAGGAAGATTGGGAGAGCCAAAGGGCTGACCTAAGAGGAAGGGTTAAGAGCAATAGAGCCAGGATATCGGGGGTGAAGGGGTGATGCACTAACAGGGTGTATGGCGCTATTAAGTATCAGGTTTGCGGAAGGGGCAGAAGTCTTGAGGGCACCTCCAGGTGGGACAGAACCAAGTTGAGGAGAGTCACCATGCTGGGGTGGCTCCTGACCCCAACAGTGAGTGATCACTTGCCCTTGTGCAGCACTGCTCACTCTGCATCTCCACACGCTTCACAAAGGAAGTCAGCCAGGTCAGACTAGGAATGAGTTTCCAAAGTGGAGCAGTGGATCCTTGCCACTGGCATGCTGGGAATATCGCCCTGGCTGAACCCTTGGGGAATGCTCTGGGGACCCAGCTGGCGCTTGTGGCAAAGGGAGAAGGCAGTGCGGAATGGACTGGATTCGCTAATCAAGTCTGAAGAGTCTGAGATATTATTGGGGTTTGCACGTTACAACTGCGGAGTGTCTGGGGTTGGAGGCTCCATCTCCCAAGTTGTCTAGGTCCCCATGGTCCTAGTTGAGAAGTGCAAGGTCACATTTTCCTATCTGAACTCCTAGGTCCTCCCCCACTAACTCCCCTCTTGCTCATTTCACTCAGGTCTGCAAGGATCGCAGGTGCCAGAACGCTTCCTTCTTTGAGCTGGAGAAGTGCATTTCCCAGTGCCATGGCCACGGGGTGAGTAACCATCCCAGAGCTTTGGTTGAGTCCTGAGTTTGGCTCCAGTTAGGTGAGCATCTCACAGCCAAGTGGCCATCTGCCCTTTCCATCTGGGTCCAGTAGAGAAGGGGCTGAGTTTAAGGGGGGCAGGTTGGATGACCTGGGTTCTAGATCTGAACTTCGCTTCAGTTTGGGAGTGGTCAGGGCGTGGTTCAGGTGCCTGTTTTAGCTTAGCGCCCAGCCAAGCTCAGAATCCCGGCTGAGACTTTCAAGCAGGAGGAAGATTCATAGGCCAGAAGGAGCCATTCTGATGAAAAGTTCAAAGGGGATGAAGGTTTGGTCTCTGCAGGCAGGACTCCCTGTGATATGAATCCAGAACTTCTGGCATCGTAAGCCAGTATCTTCTCAGTGGGGCTCCCACGGGCTCCTTGATGAGTAGAGGGTGTGTGAACTTGGAGCAGTTTGGGTGGAGTGCAAAGTTCTGCAGGCGAAAATCCCCCCTCCAGAGCGTGGGTAGAGAAAAGGGCTTCCAAAGCACAGTTGGTTTAGTGATGCGACATCAGAGCATTGCCTCACCGAAGTCCACAGAAGTGGACCTGTAGATGCCTGGGCCCGGGTGGGCCGCTAGATGGCTCAAGCACTTCACCCTAGTGGGAGGGGGAAAGGGACAGCCAACGAGGATGTTGGTTTGATCCTATGATTACAGACTGGCCTGGCCCGAACCGTGGACACCTAGATAGATGGCCCAGAGCTCTTCCAGTTCTGCTGTCACTGCTCTGCTGGTCTCCTGGGGAGGTGGAGCCTGGGGTGGCTGAAGCTAACTGGCTATGCCTCCTTCCCCAGTTGGGCTCCCTCTGGTGTTGGTTGCCTGTGGGAGCTCGTCACCGGCTTTTCATCTCCTCGTGCTTTGTCCTCCTACCAGTCTGCTTTTGACCATTACTCTGCCCTGGCCCTGACCCCCTCCCCTGCCCCCCACACCTGTAGGTTTGTAACAGCAACAAGAACTGCCACTGCAGTGCCGGATGGGCCCCCCCGTACTGCGAGAAGCCAGGCCTGGGAGGTAGCGTGGACAGCGGCCCCGTGCAGCACGACAGTGAGTTCTGACGTCAGGCCCAAGGTGGAGGGGAGTGGGGAGGTGGCCCCAGAGCTTCCACACACGCCCCTCAGCTCAGAGCCGGGCCACTCCCTGGGATGAGAGGTGGGAGTGAAGGAAGCATGGAGCTGCTCTCTTGTGCCACAAGAACGGCGAGGCGGAGAGAGAAAGCAGCTGATGAGACAGCACCCCAGTGGGGAGGTTCATTCGGCATCTCCAGCTGATCTCCCCATACACAGGGAAAGCTGTTGGCAATGCTACCCCACAGCTGCCTCTTCAGCAGCTTCTCAGGTCCCCGGTGGCTGGGCAGGTGCCACAGGTTGTTTGCAGAGATGTGCCTGCAGCTCCAGCTTGCCCCGGGGGTGGGGTGGGAGGGGCATACATTGGCATGCCGTTTTGCGTGCAGGTTAGGCCCACATCAAAGGTATCAGGGTCTGTGTTTATGGTGCTGGCGGTCAGAGAAGGTGGCTCTGTACTGGTTTGCGGTGAGCCCCTACGAGGTGCAGTCAGTGGAAGGGGATAGACACCGATCATGGTGTTTCTACGCAGCCACGCTGTGGAGCCGAACTGCTCTGAGGTCTGCCTGTCAAATGGGAGTGGGTGTTTTCCACCCCCAATGTAAGGGACTGATACAACTTCGAGCCCCCTCCTCATCTCTCCACTTCCCCCACCTCCCCAGACCATGAAGCCATCTTGATAGCCCTGCTGGTCGTCTTCCTGCTGATCCTCCCCGCCACAGCTTTGGGGATCTACTGGTGCTACAGACGGAAGAACTCGCTCCTGAGCAAATGGATAAAGAGCACAAGGAAAAGCCAGGAGACGGGCAGGTGAGTGACTGATGGAGCCAGAGATTGTCTCCCCCTTGAGGACCCCAGAATGATTTGATTCTACGCCTTGGCTCACTAGGGGAGAGAATGGGTGGGGTTAGTGGTATAGAGCATAGGGCCCAGATTGTTAAAGGCATTTAGGCACTATGGCGCTCAGCACTGCAACGCCTACCTGATATAGGAGCCTAAATCTCGTTGTTAGAAGGGATTTAGAGACTTAGGAGCCAAAATCCCATTGACAGTCACCTGCAACACCTCAAAATCTGGGTCTGCTTCTGATCTGATCTAATGCCAGTTTCACATGAGTCACTTTGGGGGAGTTACTTGCAATATACGCTGATGTGAGATCAGAGTGTGTGATTCTTGCTTGCATGCATGCGGTTAAACTGATAGCCAGATTTGAGGCTGAGAAGGGATTTTCCCCTGGCTGAACTGGAGTTTACATCTCCCTCCAAAGCACTGAGCCAGAATGATCCATTAGACTCAGGTGCACGCTACACGAACACTGGCTACCTCCATCCAGGTGTCATCTTCTGTTTCTAGGGGACTGCAAAAGTTTTCTGTGTCAAACCAGATCAGTTCAGCATTTCATATGTTCTGTTTGGTCCCCATCCTCCTCCTCCTCTCTGAGCCCCACTCAAATATTTAAAAACACACTTAACAGCAAAAGAAAACAGCCCCATCTGTCGATTTACATCTCGGGCACATTCAGAATATGCCTCAGTGAAAATGCTACCTTCCCTCGGATATTAAAAGTAGCCATGTAACCATACTCGTTTCCCTTCTGGTTCCTGTGTCCATTTCGGGGTCTGACAGCCAACGCCGGTGAGGGCAGCAATTGCAAAGCATTTGACTCTCTTTCCGTGATGTGTTTTCTGTTTTTGATTGGGGGCAGGAACGGAGCCATCCATCAGAAGGGAAACGGGGGCCATTCAAACGCGGCTTTCATCTTGCAGGATGTTTCCTCCTCTCGTAAAGCTGCCAACAGCACTAACAAAGTAAGTGGGGGCCTCACATCTCTGCGTGACTGATTACTCCAAGTTTACGTCTCCTCTGCCTACAGTGGTGCTCCAGCTTCGCGTGTGTGTGTGCTCACATCTCTCTCTAGCAGCTGACTCCAGCGTCTCCAAATCTGCTACCCGGCAGACGCTAGCAATGTGATTCCTGGAGCTCAAGTAGGCAGGGCTTGTGGTTTTACTGGTACTGGAGGTCCTGGGTTCCACACCCGCTGGCAACTTCCGTGGCTGGGTGTATGTGGCCATGGTTTATTTCATTAGCATCATGGCCAAAGGGCCAGATTCTGCTCTGCATTTCACTGCTGTAAATCCAGAATAACCCCACCGAAGCCAGGAGTCACTCCAGATTTGCACCACAGACTCCAGGCCAGAAGGGACCGTTGTGATCATCTAGTCTGGCCTCCTGTGTAACGCAGGCTGGGGAACTGCCCCACCATAACTCCTAGAGCAGAGCTTTGAGAAAGGAAGCAGCGTAACACAGACCAGAAGTGGGCCAAGAATCTGCAACTTGTCTGGGGCTTGACTGATTATTACATTCAGCGAAGGCTTCCAGCCACTCATAACCCAGCAAAAACGTGTTACGCTCTCATAAATCATGACAAGACCCTTGTCATTCAATCACATGGCTACTTTTCCCACCAAGGCCTCTTCCTCCTGATTTGCTTTTCACTTTTTGAACCGTTCCCTCAAGTCCCATCTTCTCCGGGACAACCTGGCAAAGGTGGGGGGTGGGCAGTTGTGGCAGGTTAGAATGACATCCCAAAGGTGGCGCTTGTCAGAGGTTGCAAGTGATTCTCCTTTAATGGCTAAAAGCTAGGACTTTACGCTGAATCTCGGTGACTGTGGACAGCTTTACTGCTTGTCGTTCTGTTCCAGCGCTGGCACTTGGAATCAGTACGGTGGAAGGATGCCTTGGGTTTAGTGAGCGTGTTCGCTCTGGCTGGACAGCTGCTTGGAGACTGCAACTCTCCTGTCCTGTGTTAAGCTGCACAGCTGGGCGGCCGCCCAGGAGCGATTCAGGTGCCACGCAGCTGATTAGCAGAGCGCACACATCTGGCAGCATGTGTTCAGGTGCCCCTCCTCCCACTGCTTTCCAGCTGTGTTGCTCCTGCAGCTGCTCCGGGATCCTTCCTGGCTGTGCCAAGTGTGGGGAGGTGGGGGGGCGATGCTGACGTCAGAGTGTTCCCCCTCCTCCCATCCCTGTACCCCATCTCCACAGAGGGGACAGTCTGGCTCAGGACTTGGAGCTGCTGCAATCTGAGGTCTGAACTATGGTGGGTGAATGAGTGTGCCTTTCTTAAAGAGACAGCGCACAGTCTCTGAGCCTTCCCCATCAGCCCGATCATCACACAGTCTGTCTCTCTCTCCCCCCTACCCACATACCCCATCTCTGACAGGGGAGACAAGGCTCAGGACAGAGCAAGAGAGCTTTCAGTGAGTCCTTAAAGAGACAACACAGGGCGTCTCTCAGAAACTTCCCCAGCAGCCCCCCATGTACACACACAGTGTCTCTGGGTCTCTCACCTCCCAACACCATACTTGTAGTGGTGGTGGTGGTGGTGGTCATGGTGGTGGTGGTACTTCCTGCAATGCACATATATTCTCTGTCATTTTATTCTCTCAAGGTGTGTTGTTTTAGTGTTTTGACTGGTCTATTTGCAATTCATAATTTTTTATTTCTCTTTCACTTAAATTTAATTCTTTGAGTAGTGAGTTCTATAATGCCTAACCCGTCCTGGCTGGAGTAATTCTCCCTATGGTAACTTTTTAAAATATAATTATATCTAAGATTTTTTGTTTCCCCTGGTGGCGCACATCCGCACAAACCTCGGTGTACATAACATTTATTCCGCACATGGATGGAAAAAATTAGGGGGAACATTGCTCCTGTCCTGTCCCAGAATGCACTGGGTCTGGTGGAAAATCTGGGCTGGATACTTCCAAGGTAGTGCCCATTCCTAGTTCCTTTCCCGGAGAGACAGTCCCATGTCCTTATGTTCTACTCTGCTTGCAAAGGTTGAGCGTGGCCTTCAGTCATGTGAGGGACAAGGCAAGGAGAAGAGGCGGGATCGGTTGAGCACCGACCCGCAGAGGAACACATAGGCACTGAACTGCTGGATGCCTGCTGAGGTAGTCCCCTGCCAGTGACCGGGGACCAGGGCCTTAGGTTTGACTTCATTTGTTTGTTCTTCCGGCCTTGCAGGCAGCCAGGGGCATCTTCCCCCTCAAACCAAATGGTTCCCAGCCTGTCAGCATTGTTCACCCCCTTCGCCCAGCACCCAGCCCAGCCGCTCCGCCCCACCGAGACCTCAAGCCATCCAGGCCACCGCCTCCTGGCAGCAAATCCCCCGTCGTTCCAGCCAAAGCGATCAGCTCCCAACCCAAGCTGCTGCCTCCAAAGAAGCCTCTTCCCAGCACCCCCGTGAGGACCCCTGTGGTGAGTTTCCCTGGTCGCTCCCCAACGCACAAGGGTTTAGTTGCTGTGTCGGTCCCTGTTGGAGTGTGCTGAGGTGTCCTTTCCCACCTCAGTCAGCCAGGACCCACTCAATGCTGCTAGGACCCAGGCTACCTCTGGGTGTCTCTTTGTCCCCCTCTAGGGCTGAGGCCAGGCATTGCCTCTGAGCTGACCCTAGCTCCAGTGGTAGAGGCTCATGCTTTTAGATCCCAAGGGCCTGGATTCAGACCCCACCTTGTGCACCCAGGGCTAGTGGCTGACAGCCCCAGAGGCTGTCATGCTGACGGCCTGTTTGTCCACCGAACAGGACTCTGCCCCGGGGCCTCCACCCCTAGCTACCTTGAGAAGGGATTTCTGCCTCCGTGGTTCTTTCCAATGAGGTGTTGTGCCGAGTTAAGCAGCTGCTAGGTCCCCCCAAAGAGGTGGCAGTGGTGGGCAGAGCTAGCCACATACAGCAGCAAGAGGCTTCGAAGTCCGCCTGGGTCCCCTGGGCCACAACCTCTACACCAATACCCCATGTCTAGTCCCCAGCAGCCCCAGCTCTGTCCTGGGAGAGGCCGTGTTGTGGGCAGCTGGGGACTGTTCCTGGGACAGAGAATCAACTGGATTGACACCTGCTTGTACCGTGGTCTCCTCTAGATCATCCCAAAGCATGGACCCCCTCGCCGGCCTCTGCCTGGGAGCCCTCTCCTGGCCAAAACACCTCCCTCGGCACTGGGACGGACCCTGCTGGTCATGGTCCCTCCCACCAACTTCAAGGCGGCAGGGGCCAGCTCTGCCAGGTACCTAACCAAGTAAGTCCAGATTAAAGCTTGAAGCTTGGCTGCCCCCTCACCCGGCTGCGTCCTGGCAGGATCCTGTGGTTCAGCGCGCTGGGGCTGAGGCCACCAGGAAAGGTCCCCCCCCCGCCCCGCAGCTGTAGAGAGCAGGGTCCCGGTGCTGCAGACATGCCCCATTCCCTTGCTACGGCAGTAACAGAGGAGCTGCAGGCAGCCTCTAAAGCACTGAGCGCTGACAAGTGTGTAACAGCAGTGAGCCGGTGGCCGGCACCTCCTGGACCCAGGCAAATGGTCTGTGGAGCTTGAGAGGGCCCAAGTCAGAGAGTCTCCTGGGCTGAGGGGTGCCAGTGACCAGCCAAGGAGGCAGCACTTGGTGGTGACTGGGGGAAGTCTGGGCAAAGAGAGTCTGATGGAGTGCCCGAGGGGGCGGTCGGTTTGCTGGTGGGGAGAGGGCTGGGACTGAGCAGGGGCCAGGGGAATGGTCCGGGGGGCAGTCTTGGGGAGGAATCTGGATGGCTTAGGAAGCACTATGCTGGGGTAGTAAATGCTCTGTGCGGCTGGAGGGGCACCATGGGGCATGGGTGAGTGAGTTCTCGCTGACTGAGAGGCCCCTGGCAGGGAAGGGGCTGCGCTCAGAGGCCCGGGCAAAGGGGCTGTGGCATGGGAAATTTCTGTCCAGTCAGATGGCATCTTCCTTCAGCCTGAGCTGCCCACAATCTGCCAGGCTCTGCCCAGAGCCCCGAGGGCTGGGGAAGTGGGGGGGGGGGGCACATGCAGGATTTCCCTGTAGGGTTGGGGCCTGTTCCCTGCCAGGTGCCCAGAGTGCAGCGAGCCAGCTGCAGCAGCAGTAACAAGGGAACCAGGCTCTGACCTGCCTGTTTCCTCCCTGCCCACGCTCTCCGCCTTCCAGCCATCCCACTGACGCTGCACTCTGTGGTAGGAACTTGATTTGCCAGCAGGAAGGATGGCCTTGTGGTTAACAGGCCAGCTTGGGGAGGGGAACTGCAGGTTCAATTCTCTGCTCTGCCACAGACCTTGGGCACATCACTTTCCATATGTCTGCACTCCATGCTATGGAGATGTCTGCACTTGAAATGCTGCTGCTGCAGTGACAGGAGGGGTCTCCTGTTGGCGTAGATAATCCACCCCGCCAGGAGCCAGTAGCTCGCTTGGAAGAATTCTTCCATCATTGCCCCAGAGCTGTCTGAACTGCAGGGGTCAGGTCGGCTTAACTGTGTCCTCATGGGTGTGGGTTTTTCATGCCCCTGAGCGATCAGGTTGGGTCAACTTCAGTTTTGAGCGTAGACTTGGCCTAAGCCTGGGCTCTGATTCAGGTTTGAGCCAAGCCCCCTGTCTATCCACACACAAATCAGTCTGACTCGGGGAGACGTCCCAGGACATGGCTAGAGGGGTGATTCCTGCTGTGGCTTGGGTCCCAGCCCTGGCCGTTGTGCAGCGCAGATGCAGCGTAGTGTGGACTCACTAGCATGGCTGGGAGACCTGAGTCCACCCACTGTAAGCCCAGGTTTCCAATGTGGTGTGGACGTTCAAGCGTGGGCTTGGAAACACTGAGTCCGCAAATCCGGCTCCCACAGACCCAGGTTTGCAATGCAATGCACACATCCTCTTAGTCACTCTGGGCCTCATTCCCATGTGGTCCGTCAAATGGGACCCCAGTAATATTGCCCTTCCTGGCAAGGCCATGGGGCCCATATCAGAGAGCTGCGTCTTGTTGGTAATCTTGTTTTTTATAGCAGTGCCTCAGGGCCAGCCAGGAACGTGGCCCCATGCAGCTAGGGGTTGTGCCCTGAAGGGTTACAGTCTCAACACACAAGCCAGACCCCGGCGCCAGCTGGATTTGGGTGTTGCCTGGGCCGTGAGCCATCTCTCTGCACAGGCGTGAGTTGGAGCTTGATGTTTATGAAGCCCCTTCAATGCCAAGAGCTGCACAATTGCCGGCTGGTTTCCGCTCTCTCAAAAATGGTGTTTTTCTCCTTCTCTCTGTTAGACCTGTCCCTGGGTTCAAAGTCCAGTCCGCCTCCTTCCCCTTAAAGAAATGACAAACGTGGACAAAGCAAGAGGAATCCTCGCATGTGCTCCCCGAACTGGTTCTCCTCATTTGCAGTACTGCGGGCGATGAGGCTCTTTTGGATACCAAAGGACTATTTTTATACGAGGGAAAATGTTTCTGCACATAAAGGAGGAGGATGCAGGGGAGAGGAAGGTGGTACGGTGCTATACCGGTGGGGTGGGCAGCTTGCGGGGTTAACCGTGACGCATCAGCTGCCTGCCAGGGGAATCACCCAGACTCGGCTCCTTCCCGGCTGTGCCTGTTGGGCTGGGAAGGAGCAGATCTGGGTCTCCTAAGTGCCAGCACTGATGGAAGAGGCTGGTGACCAGCCCGAAGGCAGCACCTAGCTGCCTTCTCCTCCATGGCGCGCCTCTCTCGCCACCAGAGTCCAATGCTGGACGTTGTTACCGCAGCTGGCGCCGGCGATCCACGCGGCCCGGGGAACCATGCAATAACCAACTCAAACATCACCACCTAACGGTGGGATGTCTGACTGGCGTGTCCCTGGAGGATCCTTGTTGTCACCCTCCCTGGCCGCCTCTGTGACAATCGTGGAGTACCCAGCAGAATAAGTTGCTCTGAAGAGGAGGCAGCTGGGAGCGCTTCTCTCGTGTGGCAACGGGGTTTCTGCTGCACGGCTATTTCAGGGAGCGGGGGGGTTCCCCAGCCACATGCTTTGTACCCATCCTATGGTGTAAGCCATGTGATTGCTTTCTGAGCTGCTAATGTTTTATTATGAAAAGGGGGAAGAAGTGTGGACCAGTGGTGAGAGCAGGGGACCGGGGAGACCTATTCCCAACTCTGCCACTGACTCACTGTGTGGCCTTGGCCAACTCACTGCACCGCTCTGTGCCTCAGTTTCCCCATCTGTAAAATGGGGGTAATAATACCTACCTCACAGGGGTGTTGTGAGGTTTGACAAACTGATGTCTCTCAAGGGCTTTACGATCCTCAGATGAAAGGTGCTACAACGTATTGCGATGTAGTTAATATCTGAGTCACTTTCCTATGACATGACACCTGACATCGTCAGTGTCTCTGAAGTGAGAACAATGCCTTTCTCTAGTCTCCTTGTGTCCTTTCGTTTTGCTTGATCTGAATCACTGCCGTCCCCTGGGCACTTCAGTCACAAAGTGCCATTATCAAGACTCTTGTTTCTCAACCTGCTCATGGATTCCTAGGCCAGAAGGGACTCACTGTGATCAGCTAGTCTGACTTCCCATATATCACAGACCAGAGAACTAGATCCTCTCCTTTACAAAAACATCCCATTTGATTTAAAGATTGTCAGTGATGGAGACTCCACCCCAACGTTTGATAAGTTGTTCCAGTAGTTAAATACCCTGGCTGTAGCACCTTTATTTCTGGCCTGAATTTATCTAGCTGGAGCATCCAGCCTTTGCATTGTCAGATTTCTGTTCCCCAGAGGTAATTACAGACTGGGATCAAGTCACCCAATAACCTTCTCTTTGTTAAGCTAAATGGATTAAGCCCTTTCAGTCTGTCACTACAAGGCAGGTTTTCTAATCCTTTCATCATTCTCATGGCTCTTCTCTGACCCCTCTCCAGTGTTGCAGTGTTCCAGCAGCAGTCGCACCAGTGCCAAATAGAGGTGAAATGACCTTTTGGCTCCTATTTGAGACTTTCCTGTTTGTGTAGCCAAGGACTGCACTACCCTTGTGGCCACAGCATCTCCGTGGGAGCTCACGTTCAGGCAATCATCCACCACAACCCACTTGACAAGTGGAAATCTGTAGGAGAGCAGGGCTGAGGTGGGGACCAGAGCCTGGGGGAGATGGCAGGGAGCAGCTGGAGCGTGAGGACAGTACAATCTTTACTGTTGAAATATTGTAACAAAGAGTCCATTGACTGTGGGGACTGGGGGTAGGGGCTGACAGAGGGAAGCTGACTGAGTCTATGAGAAGACCCAGCAGTGTGTGATGAGCTAAGGTGTGTATTTTCACCACAGCGCTCTCTGTGTCTCTCAGGCCCCACGGGTGGCCCAGCTCTGCATACAGTATACAGCTCCTGCCCTTGCTTCTATATTGCAGACAAGTGGCAGCTGTGTTCATGAGCGACCCAGACTGTAGCTGTCCCCTGGTAGGCCTTGCGGGCTGGGTTCCTGTGACTCGGGAACGTAAGAACAAAACATGAGACTGGCCACACTGGGTCAGACCAAGGGTCCATCTAGCTCAGTATCCTGTCTTCCGCTGGTGATCTGTTCCCGGCTTCTAGCAAACAGAGGCTAGGGACACCATCCCTGCCCATCCTGGCTGATAGCCATTGATGGCCCCATCCTCTATGACTTTATCTAGGTTTTTTTTTAACCCTGTTACAGTCTTGGCCTTCACAACGTCCTCTGGCAGGGAGTTCCACAGGCTGACAGTGGGTTGTGTGAAGAAATACTTCCCTTTGTTGTTTTAAACCTGCTGCCTGTTAATTTCATTGAGTGACCCCTAGTTCTTGTGTTATGAGAAGGAGTCAATAACTCTTCCTGATTTACTTTCTCCACACCAGTCATGATTTTATAGACCTCTGTCATATCCCCTTATTGATGCAAAGACTCTTTCAGCCAGCTGTGGACAGATGATTTGCTCCTTTAGTCTGAAGACACAAAACCCAACTCATCTTCCTCCTCAAACAAAAGTCATAAAGCTATAAAGGGCGACCCCCCACCCCGCAGCTGTTTTAAAACTGGATCACCAAATTTATTTGATTTTTCTGGGGAATGGGTACAATCACCTGCATGGGGCAGAGCCTCTGTATCTGGATCCCCCAGCATCTGAGGGTCAGGTCCAAAATCCACTGTGCTTTCACTGCACACAGTTGCCTCTGCCTCTCAGCACACGTGGCATTGAACGTCCAGCCAAGGCTGCTGCCTGCTCTGGACAGGAACAAGAATCTATCAGTGAAAGACAGAACAAGATCCAAGGGCTGGATGTTAAAGCCAGACAAATCCAGGCACAGTTTTGAGCAAGGAGAGTAATTTGCCATTAATGACCCAGGGAAGTGGTGGACACTCCTTTTCTTGGTGGCTTCAAATCCAGGTTTTGTGGAGGATGCTTTAGTCAAACCCACGTAACTGGGCTCATTAAAGAGATGTGCCAGGGAAATGTCAGGGCCTGTGAACTACAGGCAGGCAGGCTACACGGTCTAAGGGTCCTTCTGGCTTTAAAACTGAGAAAGCAACTCCAAAATAACTGGAGAGAAAACAGGGTGACCAATACCAGGCTGCTCAGAGAGCAAGGTCCAGGCTCCAGAAGGTGGCTCAGTGGTCTTGATGCCCCGTACGAGCTGCCTGGTAGCCCAGGTTCAAATCCACCCAGAAGTGAAAGTAAGCTGGTATGGACTGGACCAGCTTCCCCAAGCTGGTGATTTAAAGGGCTCGGGAATTCCTGCAGTGGCTGGAGCCCAGGGCCCTTTAAATCGCCTCCTGAGCCCCGCTGCCAGAGCCCTGGGGTAGTGGCGGCAGGGCTCCAGCAGTGATTTTAAAGGGTCCGGAGCACCTCTGCAGGAGTGGCAGACAGAGCCCCAGGCCCTTTAAATTGTCCCTGAGCCTTGGGGCTCCTAGCCGTTTCTGCAGCTGGTAGCTCCAGGGATGATTTAAAAGGCCCTGGGGCTCACAGCCAGAGCCCCGGAGCCTTTAAATCTTGATTTAAAGCCCCCCCTTCCGGTCAAGGCCATGCCCCTGCTCAGGACTCCGGCGTACCAGTAAGTCCTTTAACTTACTTTCACCCCTGAATCCACTCCATCTTCTTCAGCGCTGGTGGGTGTAGGGGATGAGAGACAATACAAGGGCTGCATTCTGTTCTTCAGCTGGCTCCCCGCGGCTCCGGAGCTGCCCACTCTGAGCAGGGAATAACTGTCTGCAAGGCCCCCATTACCCATCTGGCTTCTTCCAGTCCCTCCCAATCTCAGAGAAGGACAGAGCAAGCGGCCGCCCTCTCCAAAGGGAAGGCAACCCAGCCCAAGCTTCCAGCAAAGGATACCTTCAACCAGGGAGATGCGGCTGGAGGAGCCGGTCTCCGTCTGAGTAAGCTGCAGCGCCTCTCGCTCCGCCTGAGCCAAGTTCCAGCCAATGTGTGGATCTCTGAGGCTTGACTTCCAAGCTGAGCCCAGGGGCTGATTCTCCCCTGCATTTAGGGTGGGGAGGGGGGGATCGTATGGAGCTGGCTCCAGCTTCCTGATTCTGTGGCCTGATCTGTGCTGGTCCCAGGATGAGCTAAAAAAGCCTAATCATGGCTCTAATTGATGCCACGTGAGGATTGGATTGGTGTGAGCGCTGCCCTCCTCTGCAGTGGTGGATTAGCGACTGGGCCAAAGGGGCCCCAGCCAATTGGGGGGCCCCAGAAAAATGGGCACCCCTGCATCCTGACCCTGCTCCCTGGCAGGAGGGGGAAGCAGGGTTGGGAGCAGGTGGAAGGGGTGGGGAGTAGCTCCCCACTTTCTCTTGCCCAAGGCCCCCACAAAACCATAATCTGCCTCTGCTCCTCTGACATACCCCGTCTGCCAGGCTGGGGAAGGCAGTCAGCACTGGAACCAGCTCTGCCAACATTATGCTAATGGAGGTCTCACCTCCCTCCCTAGAGGCTTCTAGCTAGCCAGGATCCAGCTCCTTTGTGCCCCCTGAGCAAGGCAAAGGGATGGGGTTGCCCTTGAGAACCTGGCCCACTTCAGTCCTGATGGAGCAGGACGAGAGTTTTCTCCCCTCTGCTGCTTATAAATCCTAGTCAGTATCGGTGTTTAGCAGTAGCTCAAAGAGCTAAATGTTTGCTGCTGTGCGTAAGTCTTAATGACAAAGGCTGAGATGTTAGAGACAAACAAACCCTGTTGGGTTCTCCAGCAGCCAGGGGCTGTATCTCCTTGCCAAAGCTCTGTTTGTCAGCATTAACTGTTACAACTCTGGCTATTCTTATTATGCAGATATGCATCCGATCCTTTTTAAAACCTTGCTACGTTCTTGTCCTCAATGACATCTTATGGCAGAGAGTTCCGCAGGCCAATAATGCCTTTCATGGAAAAGTGCTTCCTTGGATCAGTTGTGAATCTGCCACCTTTCAGTTTCCTTGAATAGCCCCTTGATCTTATGTGATGGCACAAGGAGAACAAGAGCTCCAAATATCCCTTCTCTCGGCCATTCATTTCTGGGTTAAATGTCCCAAACAATGAATCTTCCACCCTTTCGTCTGGGATAGCATTCCTCAGCTGGATGGATCTCCATGCTGGGTGAGCTGCCATTGCCCAGAGAGTGCTGCAACCATCAATTCATCTTTCCTTGCTGTGCAATGGGGAAGAATAGCAACTTCTTCCTGGGGAGCTTGGCACACCATTCTGCTTTTCTGTCCCGTGCTGGAAACCTGTCTCGCTCTGTTCTCCATCACTTGATGGAGGCCACATTGGGGAGCCACATTGAACCCTGAATGGGGGTAGTGCATTCCAAGGTGCTGGGAGCTCCCCCCAAATCCAGGATAACAGCCCCGAAGTTTAGCCCCACTTCAGAACAGTACTTGAGTGGGGGCTTAACTGGAATCACGTGCCTGCCAGTGAAAGAATTTAACTCAGAACAGTTCAATAAACTGGATCATTTTTCACCAACCATCCACCTGGTGGCGGCAGACGACTGCGAAAGGAAACATATTGCTGGCCCTGTGTCTGAAGAGCATCTAGAATTCTGCAGGGACCATCCTCCTAAGTGGCTTTTCCCTCCCATCTCTAATTCTGTTCTGCATGTTAGATGGTCACGAAGCATGTTGAACATCTGAGACTGAAGTACTGTCTAGCCAAGTTCTCCCTTTAATAAGGGGGTCTGCTGTGAGCTCTGATACCTCAGAAACTCGTGGTGAAAGCTCCAAAAAGCACAGCACTTCCCTGGCCGGCAGCCCAAGATTCAGAGGAGCCTCCCGGGTTGATGAAACCTCTGCCGAGCAGCACACGCTCAGCTCTGTATAAAGAGGAGGCACCCCTAGTTTACTCATTTAAATGCCCATGAACGTAAAGCAGGAAGCCGTGTGACACACATGAGAAGTTGTTCTGCTGATCAAACTTTGAACCTCCCAAAGGCTAACAGATCAGGGGGGTTGGCAAAGGTTCTCTTCCCAGCCAATCCGGTTACCCCTTTGTGCCTCCTTTCCCCCATGTATAAAATGAGACTGGTACTCATCCCACAGGAGGCTTAATTAAGGTTTTCAGAGCCCTTTGAGATGTCCAGAGGAAAGTCTCTAAGTACAGAGAATTCAGCTGAGTCTCCCGTCCATCACACGGATTTGATGATGATGGCTCTTCTTTGCAGTCAGTGATGTTCCACCAGCATGGCGTGAAGGGAATAAGATGGCCCCATAATTCCCAACAATGCCTTGGAAAGGCAGGATGTACTGGAGTAGGCATTGCTAGATCGGATCAGACCCATGGGCCATCTACCCCAGCATCCTGTCTGAGATGTGGGTCAGCACCAGAGGCTTCAGAAGAAGGAGAAAGAACCCCAATATGAGCAGATTATCCCATAGCTGCCTCCTGTGAAGAAGATCTCCTATGGAAATTGGTTTAAACCCTGAACCTCCTATCTGCCTTCCAACGTTTTTGTCACCACTCATAACTCTGGCCATTCTTGTAATCCATAAAAATTTCCTGTTCCCTCTGAATCTTGCTAAATACTTGACCTCAGAAACATTCCGTAGCAGTGCATTCTGCACACTAACCACACTTCGCATGAAAAAAAAAATCCTTTGATTAGTTTTGAATTTGCCACATTTCCATTCCATTAAATGTCCCCTTTTTCTTGTGTTATGAGACAGAGAAAATAGAGCTCCCAATCTCCTTTCTCTAGACTATAATTCTCTAGACTATAATCGGCCTTAAAACTGGGGATTCTTAGGGTTTTAGCCTGCTGCCCATTGCTGTGGTATCTGGGCCCTCCCACATAATATCAAGAGCAACAGCCAAGCCCCTAGTGGTCTGCATGGAATCTCTGGCTCGTTTCCCTTTTTGGGGTCAGAACTCTGGTTGGGGGTTTTGGGAGAAGTAGGGGGGCTTGGAAGAGATCCGGCAATAGGAGGGTCACAGATGGTGGAAAGGCCTTTTCAAAAGAGAGAGCTTTGCAGTGTTTCCTAAACCTGGTCCAACTCTGGATTCACCCGATCTCTTTGGGAAGTTTGATTCCCTTGACAGAGATTGCTTTGTCCCTGGCTCTCAGATGCTCTGGGGTCTGTATTGTCCACTAGTTGCCAGTGCATGCGGATAAGGTAGATGTTTTTGGCATGAGCCCAACAGGAGTAGGATGGAGCAGCTGAGGGGATGGGGTGGATAACAGTTTAGCTTTAGAGGGACCAGGCGAAGATAAGAGATGTCAAGCACAAGGTGGTCTGGGATCACTGAGGAAAGGTGATCAAAGCTCTCTGGAGGAGCTGGAGAGGAAATGTTTTGGACAGTGCTAGCTGAGCAGTTATATTTTTGACGATAAATGGGTTTTTCAACCAAACTGACACTCTCCACAGAAAAATGTAAAGTTTGGGTTGAGATTTTTCATTTTTTTTCAATTAAAATTGTTGGGGTTTTTTTCAAGATTTTTGAATTTTTTTCCTTTCCTATTTTTCTCCTTGTGACGATGCTGCCCCTGGGAGCCAGCTGAGGTCACTCAATTAAGGTGAACTGCAAACAGAACGGGGCAGACAAACCCCAAAAGCTGGTGCATATTCCAATACTTAGATTTACCAACCAGCACAAAACAGCCTCTATATTACCTCGCTGGTTACTCAGAAGTCCAAACAATGCAGTTCCCTTAAAATCCCCAGCCTCAGGCCTCCATCCAGACACACATGTCAGATATGATGATGATTACTGAAAATCCTATCTCATCATATAAAAGAAAAGGTTCTTCTAATCCCAAAGGATCAGCCACACACCCAGGTCCGATTATAACTTAGATCTTACCCAAAATACGCGCTTATCGCCAATTCTTATTAATTAAGCTAAAATTTATTTAAAAAGATCTCTTAACCAGCACACACCCCTTTTTCAATATACAGACAGACTTGAATTCAATTCTTGAGGTTCAGATACACAGCAGAGATGAGCTTGCAGTTGCCAAAAGTCCTTTTAGAAATAGTCCAGAGGTTATAGTCCAATGTCCATATTCAGGGTGACTCCATGTGGTAATCTAGCCTCCAGTCCCAGACCTGGGCTTTAGCGTCCACAATCTGGACCTGTCCCAAACCTGGACTTTAGCGTCCAAAATCTGGGGGCTTACCTGAAACTCCCCCAAGCTCACTACCAGCTTGGATATTCTCGCTGCCACCAGATCAGGAATTGATGGGGCCTGATCCCCCCTTTCCTCTCTCTGGTGTCCCCAACCCTCCCTTGGTTGGACACCCAGATTCCAAATCCTTGGATGCTAAAAGCCGGGGGGAAAACCCCCTCCTTCCAGGCTTGCCTCTTGGTCTAGCCTGCGAGTATCACGAAACCGGTTCTCTCTCCCAAGAGATAAGCGTTCTCTACCCTCAGGACAATTGAGAATGCAAAATGCCAACAGCTTGGCTTTGCCTTTCCCCGTGCGTGCTCTTTCCTGAAGCAATAGGAAAATAAGCCCACAGCCTGGCCCTTTTCCCTTCCCTTTGCCTCCCTAGGAAAAGAAACTTCCACAAGTTTTAAAAGAAAAGTTTATATAAAAAAAGGAATATAAAAACAATAATCTTGCATAAGAAACTCAATACAGGCTCTTGCTTATAAGAAAATATGAAGAAACAGTCGATTTAAAGATAGGCCGATTAAACCAGTCCAACCAATCCACATACATTGTAATACAACCCAAAGCTCCTCATAGCCGAAATTGCTTGGGGTTCCTTTGTACTCACAGATGTGTAGGAGACACTTGGAGATAAGATGCAGGTAGGAGAAAGCTTGTTAACTCACAGCGCGAGAAACAACAAAAGACACAGCCATCCACATCTATTCGTACAACACAAAGCTCCTCATAGCCGAATTGCTTTGGGGTTCCTTTTGTACTCATAGACTTTTGGTATAATATTTGAAATAAGAAGGAGTTAGGAGGAAACCTTGTGTTTACTCACAGCCGAGAAAACAAAGAAGACACCTGAGTATACAAATTCCCGCCCCTGACTTCAAACAATCCAGTTCTCTGATTGGTCCTCTGGTCAGGTGTTTGGTTACCCTTTCCAGGTAAAAGAAACTTAACCCTTACCTTACCTATCTATTTAGGGGATCTGGGGATCTCAATCCTTATGGCTTAAAGTTTCCCCCCTCTTGAAACCCAAAACAAATCTGAGATGAAGGAGGATCGTGTCCCTAGGTTTTTATACATTTCCAGCAGTCTTTTGGCCTGAGAAAACAATAGGCATAACTCTCTCATTCTAAACATCATGGCAATTAGTACAGGGTAATTTATCCATTAAACAGTTCAGCTGCAGGTTACCACAACCGTCAAAGAGACACATAGACAATAATACTATTTCACTCAAGTGTCTTCCTAACCGTTAATGCTCCTTTTTTGAGCTTTGAATCGAAGCTATAGCAATAGACCGAACTTGTTTGCTCAGGTCTTGTGATGTAAGCAAACATCTCCCCTTCCATCTCTAACAATGCAGGCTGCATATTAAAGCTCTGTTCATTCACAGATCTTCCTAACCAGTCTCTAAAGTTCGGCCCTGGGTCAGGTCAGTCTGTGAGTTAATTAACTCTTTCTGGCCCTGTCACCTTTCGATGAGATATTTAATTACACTCATAACATCACACTCCTTCAAAGCCCTGAGGAAGTGCTAGGGCTTATGAAGTCTGACTAGCTCAGCCACAGACAGAGCTAGGAGAGTCTAACGGAATAGCCTGAGAGCTGCTATCTTGTCCAAAGCACCAGGGATGTCCAGAGCTCTGAGCATGAGTTTCCACAGCTTGAATTAAAGAGCCGTGCTAAACAAATGCTGCCCCTCCAGATGAGGCACAGAGTAGGACCGGTAAAACACACATACTTCCTGGGATTGTCCCACGTACCTTAGAGAGACAGCAGCTCAGACCAGAGCAGAGGCCTGATCTACACTAGAAAATTAGGTCGTTTTAACTCCATTGGTCAGCGGGGTGGATTTTTAAGTCAGTAAGCTGACCTCAGTCCCTGGGTAGACAGCACTAGGTCAATGGAAAAATTCTGTTGACCGACCTACCATCTCTCAGGGAGATGGGTTACCTATGCTGACAGGGGAACCCCTCCTGTTGCTGTAGTAAGTGTCTACACTGAAGCCTGGTAGCGTTTTAAGTGTACACAAGCCCTTAGTCACCCCCAGGGACTGACCTCGGGAACGCGAGCATTGAGCATATGAGTCTTTTCTAGGGCTGGGCAGGAAATGGTTTTCTTATCCTGTGAATGTTTTTGAGAGTTCAGTATTTTTTCTCATTGCAAATCAAAATGAAATGTCAAAATCTCAAAATTGTTCATGAACCAAAAAGTGATTTTTTTCCCCTTTATTTTATGTACATTTCAAAACAAAAAGTCTGTGGGAACTGGACACCTGGCATTTTTGTTTAGAAACTGTCGAAAGTGTCCCCAGCCTCAGCCCCAGGCCGGGAATGGAGCTGCAGCCAGCAGCTGAGGCTGGAGGCGGGGCCGGGAGCCAGGGACACGGCTGAGGGTGGGGCTGGAGCAGAGCTGGGGTAGGGAGGGGCTGGGTGCATAGGTGCAAACTTTGTGGGTGCTCCGTGGCTGCTCTGCACCCACCGGCAGCTCCCCACCCCATGCCTCCCTACCCCAGCTCCCCTTCATCTCCACTCCACCTCCTCCCCTGAGTGTGCTGCCACACCCTGCTTCTCCCCACTCCCTCCCAGCGCTTGTGCCATGAAACAGCTGTTTTGCGCTGCAAGCCTGGGAGGGGGAACACGACGCGCTTGGGGGAGGAGGCGGGTCCGGGGTGGGGATTTGGGGAGGAATCTAATAGGGGCACGGAGGGGGAGAGTTAGGGCAGGGACTTTGGAGCAGAGGTGGAGTCGAGGGTGGGGGGGGGTGCAGAAAAAAGTTGGCACCTGGGGCTGGGTGGTGCTCCATCTCTGCCCCTGTGGGGGCTGGCCTGGACCTGCTGCACCCCGAGACATTCCTCCATGCTCCCCTAGGGCTGTGTGCCCCACAGTTTGGGGACCTCTGGTGTAGATGTACCATGGCAGGCCTGCAGTCTCTCCAGTTCAGGCGCAGAGCAGGATGTGTAACTCGCTGACCAGTGCATTACGGTGGCACTGAAACCTGGGCACACCGGGAATCAAAGAGGGAGGCTGGCGTCCTTATGAACTGAGGCTCAAGAGGAGAGGGCTCAGGCAGGCTGACTGTGGCCAGAGGGGGGAGTAGAATGGGCGAGAAGCCGGCTGGATTGAGGGGCAGGGAGGGAGAAGGAAGGTGAGCTGAGGGTTAAGAAGCCGGACTGGAAAGCTGAAGCTCTGGGTTTGTTTTTCTGCTTTGTCACAGTCTGCCTGTGCGAGTCACTCAGTCTCTCTGGGCCTCCATGCCCAACTGTGGAACAGGGCTACTAATCCCACCATTCTCCCACCCTTTATCTGTCGGTACCGCGAGCTCTTTGGGACAGGGTGTCTTACTTTGTGTCTGAACAGCACCCAGCCCAGAGGGGCTGTGATCTCACTTGGACACCTCCCCCCCCCCCACAGCTGCTACCATAGCAATCCGGGAAACGGAGGAGAAATGAAGTAGAAAAACAATGGCACCCAAAATGTCCCAGTGGCTCTGGGCGAGTGTGGTGCGATGGACTTTCCACGCTGGCTCTGAGAGGCTGAGGTAGGCCAGGTGGGCCTAGTCAGCCAGTTAGGCTGCAAACAGGGGGAATTAAGGGTGAGAGGAAAGCCTAATTTGGAGGGAGCTCCCATGGGCAGAGGTGGGCCAGGCTAGCATAAACCCTGGAAGGTGCTGGGAAGAAGTTTGCAGTCACCCTCTGTAGTAGGGGGGGAAGGATTAACCCAGGGAAGGAGTAGGCCCCTGGGGGGTCTGGCCTAGAGGCAGGGCATACCCAGATGAGAGCCTGTGCGATATGGGGTAGGAAGCAGCCATGGAGCCAGCAGCAAGGTTGGGGACTGAACAGACCTTGGCTGAGTGATGTAGGGTCCCTTGCCTGGGACCTGGAGTAGAGGGCAGGGTTGGGTTCCCCTGCCCACCAGTGGCACCAGTAGGGCAGTGAACTGTCAGGAAGACTGCCTGAGTCACCGTGGGCGTGAGGACTGCCAGAGGCCCCTGGAGCAGAAGAGACGTTGAAGGACTTTACCCCAGAAGTGGGGGACACTAAGTGACCTGGCCGGAGGGCTGAGTCGCAAGGAGGCAGAAGCAGCTCATGGAGCGAGAGAGGGGCTGTGAACTGAGAGCGGGAGACTGCATCCAAGCACAGGAAGGGAGATCAGCCTCACAAAGCTAATCACTAGAGCAGCCAGGAGGAGGCGCCATTTCAGCAGTGAGCAGAGCATCCCCGTCACAGCAAGACTTTGGGGGCTTTTCTGGACCAACCCCCCAGCAAATCTCTTTGTCGGCGGATCACCCATCATGCACCTCCTTAACATTCCACCCAGGGAATACCTAGGCCAAGCCGTGCAGCAGCCACGCGGTTAATGGCCCAACTCTGGCAGCAGGGGTAAGTTGAATCATTTGTCGTTTTCTTTCTCTTCTTGCTTTTTCTTTTTCATATGCAGAACACAATCACTCTCTGCCCATTACAGACGTTCCGGGGCTTGCTACTCTGTGCCCACAGTGGTCCTATTAAAAATGAAAGTATGAAGCACAGCTTGATTTTAATTCACTCCATCAAAGTGAGAAATGTATAAGTTTATTATATGTGTGCACATCCCTGCCCCTGGAGAACACAGCGCTGGGAACCCTGTTGAGCGTTGCCACTGATGTGTTGCCTAAAGCCTGTCTCTTATCTCCCTAATTTCAAAATGTTTCTAAAGAAATACGTGTCTTTCAAGTCCCTGTCCTGTGAAGTGAAAAACGAGCCTGGCACTGGAACGCTTTGTGGGCTGGGTGTCAAAAGAAGAGGCAGCTTTCCAAACGGAGGAGTCCCTGTTCCTTTCTATGGTAAAGCCCAGCTCTGAGTGCGAGGCAGGCGTAAGAAGCCAGCCTGAGGCTCTGTTTTCCGTTGGGAAGAGAAGAAATCTTTGCCCCTCAGTCTTTGTTTGTGAAAAATGGGCCATTTAACCATTGTGGAGTTTTTGCCACTTAAGTTAGCCTGGGCTACGTTCTGAGCCTGCCACTGTGTCGCTGGGTATATGGCAGGTGGCACCTGGTGGCTGGGGGGCTGCCTCATAGCAGGTTTTGCAAGCTGAGCAGTAGGAAGCCAGGTCAGCATGCGGAGGGACGACCTCCGGGAAATGACTCGGGATGGATAATGCCCCAGCGCGGTTGCTTGGGGGAGGTCACTCTATAGGGGGTGCTGTCCCCTACGAAGCCAGTGCTGACCCAGTGCTGCACTGCAGGCGGTTGTGTTGGGGCGAGGGCTTGCTATGAAGCCGAGAGCAATGCAGGTGACTCAGTAAGGGGGAGCTGCCCCATACTGTCTGCAAGACCCAGTGCGGTGCCGGAGGGTGACTACTGCAGGGAGTAATGTGTGACTTAGAAGGGGATGCTTCCCCCTCTGCCCATACGGACCCCGTCCCAGGCGGGTGGTAGAGTGAGCTGTGGTGGATGGGCTGTCTATTGAATCAGATGTAAACAGGGAGGTGGGAAGGTGCAAAACTAAGCACTGAAGAGGTCATGTCAGCTCAGTAACAAGCCAAGATCATTTTCTGCAGACAGTAGACCCAACAGTTAACCCTGGGGACACGTGGATAATTATATTCTCTCTGTCTCAATTCACCTCCATGGTTTCAGTTGGACATGGCATTGGTCCCTTCCTGTCCCATGGCGCTGTAAGGTTTTGCAATGCACTGGTAAAGAGCAGCTGCTTTTTGCACCAGATGCAGCTAAATTTGGGTGTGTGAGAGAGACTGCTTGATGGTTTGACCAACAAGCACCTTGGAAGGGAAGGGGAATGGCATCTGCTTTCCAGGGCAAAAAAAAAATAAAAAAAATTCTGTCTCTTTTTAAAAATCTTCTTCAGACACAGAGAGAACCTGGGGCTTCAGAGGTTCTGGTTGTCAAGGAGACCTCACTGTCCAATGAACTACTCGTGCAACGGGTGTGAATGGGGAAGCCGACGGCTGGTGTGCAGAGCTTGGTGAGGTGTGAATAACTGCACCTCCGAATCACAGCAGAGGCCAGGAAAGGGCAGCCCAAGCTGGGAGATGTTCCCATCTAGGATCAACTGCCAACCAGCCGGGGATGAAGGGAATGCGAGGCTCAAAGCAACTGGTGGTGCTAGTAACAGATACAAGCCGCAGCCCCATCCTGGGAGATAATGATGGACAAGGCCTTTGCTAGGTTTCAAAGCTGGTGAGCAGCCAGCAACACAAGATGATCCAGACAGTTCAGGTGGGGCCTGCATGAGAAATGGGGTTGGCCACAAAGCTGCGGTGCCGTACTTCCATTAGAGGTGGGCCCAGCGAGAACATCCAACCCATATCCTTTGAGCTCTGGGGAGTGTGGGTCTGGATCAAGCCTGAGCTAGAAAGTCCAATCTCCAGAGATGGAGGAGAACCATAGTGCTGGATGCAATCCGCCTTCGAATCCTGGGGAGGTTTAGATCTGAACTTGTTTCACAGCCGGGGTCTGTCTTGTTTCGATGAAGTGGAAAGGAGTCGGACCTGTCCTTCTGGGTGCGAGATCTTGTTTTAGTCCTGTCCAAGGAGGAGGCAGGGCAGAGGGTAACAGTTGGTGTGTCCCGGGGGGCTCAGAGAATTGGCTCACCACAGCTAGTCTCCTGCCACCAGCAGTGGCCACTGACACATAACTCTATGGAAGGTGAATGCTCCTATGACGCACCAGGCTAACGGTGCAGTGTAGTAGATGTAGGAGGAGATCCCCTCCTTACCTCTGCAGTGATCAGTTGACATCCTGCACGCAGCCACATTGCACTCATCTGAGCAAGCCTGAGCTCAGAGACTGTCTCTGGGTGACATGCTCAGGGCCACCTCTAGGGAAAGAAAGGGGAACTGAGTCTCCATTGGTCTTCTAGCTCGTGGGGGAGCTGCCCATGTGCCCAGGAGTTTCTGAGGTGAGGCAGTTGCAGAAGGGGACCTCCCAGTTGACATCGCCCAAGCTGGGGTCACTGATCCAGCTGAAATGAGGTCCTAGAGTGTGACAGGCATCCAAGAAGCACAGAGGCGGCGCTCCCCCAACCCTAGAGCTGTTTGAGTGCCCATCAAACTCTGTGGAATTAGCACAGCCTGTGCTGGCCCCAGTGGAAAGCTACTCGAAGGAAAGGAGCCCCAGACATGTCCCCTGTTTCCCAGTGACATTACTACAAAGCAAATTCTTGCAGGGGGAAACCCAGCAAAGCTCTCTAGAAGTTGCAAAGCACTACACCCAACCACATAGCGCCCTTCAAAAATGTTCCCTCTGTGTCTCCTTGGAAAGGCAGACTGATGTGTTTGAAGTCACTCCCCGAAGGCCAGACAAGTCCATTTCCATACATTCCACTCTCAGCGACCAGCTGGGCACGACGGAGAGCAGCAGTGTCGCGGAACAGATCATGTGATTCGGTGAGGGTGCACCGGTGACAAAGCCAACTTCCGGGGTGGGGCGGCACTGAGTCTTTGCTGCTCTGTATTCGATCAGCCAGAGCAGTTTGTTGAAAGACATCACGAAATGCTGTGTTGCTGTAGATCTAGCCAGCTATGCTGTGACAATAGCCTGGGACTTCGCCGAAACAAGTGGTGGATAATTTCCTTTAAGGGAAAAAAAGAAAAGAAAAGAAAGCCCTCTTTCAAACAGGAATAATTCTGGGGAAGTTCTATGGCCTGTGTTGTGCACGTCAGACCAGATGATCACATCTGGAATCTGTGGGGCTGCCCAGTGCAGGAGGGAAGCTCTTTGAAAAGATTTTTGTACGTTGGCTGTAAGTATGCTCCGTGTGGGACAGGACATGGAGGAAAACAACAAGGAGTCCGGTGGCACCTTAAAGACTAACAGATTTATTTGGGCATAAGCTTTCGTGGGTAAAAACCCCACTTCTTCAAGTGCAACTTGACACGGAGGAAGACACGGTCTCTGCAACTTGTGAGGTTTTGACCCGTATGGTGTGTGTTTACAGCTGTAGTATCTAGGAATTGGGGTAATATCCCTTGAAATAGTGTGTGGGCTCTCTGGTGGTGCTCTCTGGGCTCTACGTTGCAGAGCAGCTGGATGTCCATAGGCCTGTTGTGGACCGCTAGTAAGCTTGGTTCTCTGAACCCTGCTATGTGTCTGTGGTTTCGTCATCTCATTCTCATGAAAAGAGCAACAATTGCCTTGAAGGCTTCCAAAGCTAAGAGTGTGGTCTCTCTTCGACCCATATGTTCAGACTTGGAGATCCTGTGTCCAGTCCCTCCTGCTGACAACTCGCCTAGGAGCACAGTGTCACAAGGGAACCTGTGAGCTAGTCACCCATAGAGGGAAGGGGGGCGAAGTGCTGCACGGGGATGTGGACACTTAGCTGCTATTATCTGTCCTGTGGCTGTGAAACTGATTTCACAGAGACGAGCACTGAACTGCCCCCCACTAGGGGGTTCATTACACCTGCCAGCTGCTGCTGCTGCTGGCCACTGCCAGAGACAGGACACTAGCTCTCAGAAGGTGCTTTTTCAGCAGTAGGGCCCAGTGATTTACAAAGGAAGTCAGTATCGTTATCCCCACCTTACAGATGGGGAAACTGAGGCACAGGGCCAGGACATGATTTGCCCAAGGTCAGTCAGCAGAGCAGTGGCAGGCACAAGGATAGAACCTTGCTCTCCTGAATCCCACTCCAGTGTGCTCTCTCCATATGGTCATTGGTTTCATTTGCTATTGCGTTTCCTCTGTCAGAGGCTAGCGTCCTGTGATGACCAATGCAGGGCCGGGAATAAACCCCAAGCCTCTTGCTGAATGGTTATGTATTCCATTGGCCGTCCCCGGCCTCCCAGCCTTTCTTTCTGTAGTTATGGTTGGGGTGAGACTTTGCATGTACAAAGAGCAATCAACGTGAAACTGACCAAATGGCCCTTATTATAAATAATTATCATTCCAGCACCCAAAGGGACTCCAAAAAGACAAATGAAATGACGCAAAGAGATGGTGTATTGATTTATGTGGTTGTACGCCATAATAAAAAGGAGGTGTCTTTTTCCACACCCCACCTCCCACAGCAGCCCCGGCAAAAGATGCACTTTGCACTGTGCCCTATGGCAGAGGTCGGCAACCTTTCAGAAGTGGGGTGCCAAGTCTTCATTTATTCACTCTAATTTAAGGTTTCAGGTGCCAGTCAGACATTTTAACGTTTTTAGAAGGTCTCTTTCCATAAGTCTATAATATATAACTCAACTATTCTTGTATGTAAAGTAAATAAGGTTTTTAAAATGTTTAAGAAGCTTCATTTAAAATTAAATAAAATGCAGAGGCCCCCAGACCGGTGGCCAGGACCCAGGCAGTGTGAGTGCCACTGAAAATCAGCTTGTGTGCCGCCTTCAGCACCCCTGCCATAGGTTGCCTACCTCTGCCCTACAGGGAGCCCCATTGTCATCAATGAGACTCTGCGGGAATTAAGTGTCTGCTAGGGAACATCCTGTTGCAGGACTGGGGTTTGTATGATAAGATGGTGGCAGGGTGAGGAGGGCAAACAGGCTGACTAGATGGTGGCCCAGTTTAAGCCAGTGCATGGCTAGTTGTCGTTAGCAAGAACACACTGGGCCTGTAAACCAGAGCTTGAGAGATCAAAGCCATTCTCTGCTAGCAACTGCCTCCTTGGGAAGCTGGTGATCCAGCGGGACTTGGGAGCCTGGGGTTTTCTTCCTGGTTCTGGCCATGAACAGCTGTGTGACCTTGAGCAACTCACTTCATCTCTCCATCCATGCTTCCCGTCCTGTCTGTCGTCTGTCAAGGCGGAAAGCTCTTTGGGCCAGGAGCTGTCTCTTCTTGTGTATTTGCACTGGGCCTGGCACAACAGGGCAACATAATTCAGATAATATTGGTTCCATTAAGAGTATTCTTTTCAGTCGTCACCTGTTTAACCTCTTTGTAATTAACCTGGAAGAAGTGAGTCTTAAGAAAGGATTTGAGAGCTGTCAGCAAACACGTGACAGGATGAGCCTGGTCTCCAGTGGCTCATGACACACAGTTGCAGCTCAAAGCTGGCAAACTATTGTGCGTTTCCAAGGTGCAGGGGGCTCTTCAGGACAAGAACTCAACTTGCAGGGCCAATCTGCATCTGGCTTTGCTTAATGGACACAAAATGACCTGTAATTTGGATAAAAGGGCTAATTTTCTGCTGGGTGCAAATGTTTCCAAAAGAGCTTGGTTTTTCCTCCCCCTCCCCCCCAGCATAAAAACCATTGCGGCAAGATGAAAGTCTAGTCATTGTCTGAGCTTGGGGGTACTCAGCGTTACTTTCCCCACACTGCCGAGCTGCGGCCTAAGGGTTTGCATTCACATTGCTTTTGTATCCCCACGGCTCCTAGCTGCACAAGAAACCTATTACAATCACACCTGGTGTGCTTGTTCCCCATCTCTGGGGATGGCGAGTCGGACTCTCTGTTAGTGCTGGTCTTGCAATTTGGGCTTCTTTTTCGTAATGGCTCTGAAAACAGCTCAGCTGCCTTTGATGTTCACTTGCATGGGGCTGGGGATTGTTCTTTGTGGATTTTTTTCCCTTCCTCTTTTAGAGCAAAGCAGAAGTAAATCAATTTAAGCGAGATGCAGAAATGTTTCAAATCAGCGTCGTAATCGACAGAGCTTGGCCTGGGATCGTCATCCAGCTCAGCTCTGGAAGCCTGACAGATAATGACAAAGGAAAATTAACAATGCGATGCCATGAAATCCGGGCGTCATGCAGCCAGCACAATGGTTTTAAATAAAAACCTCCCTGCAAAACAATCAGCTGAAGTTTCTTCATTGATCTTCAAAAGCGTGGTTTTCTCTAGCAGGAATGGCTGCCTCGTTCTGTGCCGTATTAGAGAAGCGTCCACTGAGTGCAACTAGAAGGGGATCAAAAGTTCTTCACGGGAGGTCAGATCTGGAATTGGGCCTTTTTAAACACCCAGAGATCTTCAGTGCTGTCCCTTAGTCTCACATGGCGTCTGGAGTGTCTGCTGCATGAAGACAGACGGGTAGGCAAGGTCTAGCCATTCTGGTTGGTTTCCTGTCAGATCTCAAAGCACATTACAATCTAGAGGTCAAATCAATCTCTGTCAGGAAGCGTGGAGCATCAAACCCTGGCATGTTGCAATTAGACGCTCCCACCAGCATTATGGCCTGTCTAGGCTCAGCTGGTATGGGGGTTGGCTAACCTAGAGAGGATGGAGCTTCTTGTGAGACAATGACAAGAAGTGTCTCCCTGGGGCAGAGCCCAAGACTCCACCCCTAATTTTCGTGAGTGACAATCATGGTGCGGGGGGGTGTGTGTGTGTGTGTGTGTGTGTGTGTGTGTGTGTGTGTGTGTGTGTGTGTGTGTGTGTGTGTGAGTGTGAGTGTGTGATAGAAACAGATCCTCAACCACCTGCTGATTTTTATGTTATGGGCAGAGCTTCTTATAACTTGTGCATCCTTTCTCCATGTGCTGTTGANGTGTGTGTGTGTGTGTGTGTGTGTGTGTGTGTGTGTGTGTGTACAACAGGGAAGGCAGTGTATCCCTAAGTGGTATTCATCAGGAGTCAAAGCCTCGGCTTGCAACTAGTGCAGCTCAGTTTGCAAAACTCTCTGCATCTTTTGCCTGGGTCAAGTAAGTACTTTTAGTAACCGAGCACAGGCCTTTTCCTTTTCTCACTGTCCTGGAAAAGAGGGTGGGGTAGAGTTAGTGTCTGGGCTACTCCGATTTCAGTGACACAAGGCTGGTCTTCTCTGTGCACTGCTGGTGTGCCTATGGCTACGCTGGAGGACTGGCCCAGTGCCGACGGAAGAGCACCACCTGCTGAATCACTACGGTTCTTTTATGGTCTCCCTTCAAAGCATAACCTACCAATACACAGTGTGGGTCTACAACTGCCTTGGTCTCCTAGCTCAGCCGCCTCACGCTTTTGGTTCCAGAGGTCCCAGTCTGCACAGGTGACATTCTTACACATGCACTGACTTGACTTGATGCTGCTTAGCGTTAAGATCTAGTCCAATCACAGACCGAGCTGTTCCACCTGCAGGCTCAAACAGCAGATCAGAGCGAATGTCTTATTGATTGTGGGTCTGGCTCATGCAAAGTCCACTCCTGATCCCCCGCCCAGAGAGATCGCTAGTTACTCTGTCCTCACCATCAGGAATGACTAGCAACAGCTGGGCGTGTCTGTTCTACCTGGGGATTCCTTCTCTCAGAGGCCGGATAACCTGTGCACAGGAACACAGGGCAATGCCTGGCCGGGTCCACCAGTCCATCTTTTCTCCTTGGTTCCCAGTGTCCAACAACGTGCAGTCTTCCTCTGGCGCGAAAGCGAGAAGGCTGATGATTTGTAGTGGAACGCCAGTTTGGATGATTATATGCTGCGCCTACGTGACATCAGAATAATGGGGGCAGCTGATGGGTTTGGGATCGCCTAGGCGCTTAACTCTCTGTATTATTTCCCCCCCCCCCCCCCCCCGTCATTTACATGGTGTTAATGGCTCCTGGGTGATTTGCTTGATTACACGACCCTCAGGGACATGGCACTCCCCTCCCCGCCTTAATGGAAGGCTTCATTTTAATAGAATCTAGATGACACCTCTCCGCTTTCCACAGAGTTCAGAAAAACAGATACAAGGAGACAGAAGCAGGGCGGAACCATTTTCAGAGCCCCGTGGATAAGAGGGTGACCTCTTCCCTGCTGGGCTGGCATCTCCTTGTGGGCTGAGCTGCTAAGACAGTGATGCCTCCAGCGATGAAGCCAGGACATTTAGAGTTACTGATTTGACACAGGACAGTAGCTGGACGCTGAAGATTGCTTGTAAGTTTGCTGAATTTGTTCTGTACACTGGTCAAAATGGCTACATACCTGTCTGATGCTGAGATATGTAGTGGCTCCATAAAGAACAGTTGGAGGGACAAGTAAGGTAGACATTCCCCTTGCGTCTGAGCTTACAGAATCCTGTGCATCCCAAGCTCCTATTGTGGGGAAGGATAACTCAGTGCTTTGAGCATTGGCCTGCTAAACCCAGGGTTGTGAGTTCAATTCTTGAGAGGGCCATTTAGGGATCTGAGGCAAAAATCTGTCTGGGGATTGGGCCTGCTTTGAGCAGGGGGTTGGACTAGATGACGCCCTCAGGTCCCTTCCAACCCTGATATTCTATGATTCTCCTGTTGACCTTTGCCTGTAGGATGAAGCTCTTTGTTCAAAGGTGGATATTTTGGTATAACTCCACTGAAGTCACTGGGCAAAATTCTCTGCTCACATGACTCCATGGAAGTGAATGCAGTTACTCCAGGGGGAATTTGGCCTACTGAATTTAAACTGGTGTAAAAGCAGTGTCATATCAGAATTACCCACAACTCAGTTCCCTTCGGGAGGGGTTTAAAGGGAGAGGGTTAAAATAAACTTAAACATGGGCTGAATGTACTGTTGGGGTGCAAGCAGCAGAAACCTTGGCTTGGTGAGCCATGTCTTCAAAGGTATTCAGGAGACTAAAGATGCAGCTAAGATCTAACGCCTGTTGAAAGCGTCACTCAGGAGCTATATTCCTGTCAATTGGATTTGGGCTCCTAAGTGTCTAAATCCCTCTTTAAAAATGAAATTTAAGCTCCTAAATCAGTCAGGCATTGCAACGTTGTGCCTACCTCTGAAAATCAGTGTTAAAAGCCTGAATCCCTTTGAAAATCTGGCTGTCTGTTTAACAGGTATCCGCATCTCTTGGTTACCTAACACCACCTTGGAGTATTAGATCTGTGAGAGACAATTATCATTTATTATCTCTATTGTGGTAGCACCTATAAGCCCCAGTCATGGATCAGACAGACCCCTTTGTGCTAAGTTCTGTAATGAGCCCCTTTGCCAGTGCGGCGCCCCAATGAAATCAGTGTTATGAGACTCCAGTTTAAGTCCTTTCCAGCCTTGCAAAATTCCTTGGTGCTCAGCATAGGGATCCACTGGCCCAGAGCTAATGACAAGATCACAGTGCTGAGAGTCCAACTTTGCTTTTTGTTATCATAGGGCAGCTTTTCAGTTCCTGCACTTCACTCAGTTCAGACAATGAAATCAGACTGGTATGATCTCACGTCCCATTAGTCAGTTTCACTTCCTGTTTCTCCTGGGTTCAGCCTGATGCAATGATTTTTGGGTTCCTAGCTCTGCCGGGACTACGTGGCAGTGTCCTCTCTAAGGCATTTATGATTATTTATGAATGCGAGGTAATGGCAGGCGCTTTATTGGTTCTTTGGGGTTTGGGGATGGAACCCTTCTGAGCTGTCAGCCCCCCACTTTAAACTGGTTCCGGAGAAGACCCTTGATTATCCTCCTGTCCATGACAGAGGTTCATCCACGACTAGCTGGGGTTAAAAAAGTGGGCTGTGTTTGGCAAGGGGGCCTGGTTAGAGTTAATTAGGGCCGTTCAACCTACTGGCTTTGCCTTTGGGTCAGCCGGAGAGGAAGCTGTTGTTACTTGCATTGCAATGGCATGTAAAGCAGTGCTGGGCGCTGCACAGACACCTGGGGAGAAACCAGTCCCTGCCCCAAAGAGCTAGCAAAACAGGACAAAAGCAATGCTGGTCTTTCCCTTGCATAGATGAGGAACTGAGGCACATTACAGCTTCCAGAACTTGCTGGGGTGTCGCAATTTCCCTGTTCGTGCCCTTTTCTACCAGCTGTCCTCTTTATACTGGAGAGGAAGGAGAGCCTAGTGGTTAGGACACTTGCCTGGGAGACAGACGGATGAGGAAGAAGCCGTTAGCAGCTGTGTTTTCCGTGGACTGAGGTGGGCCAATGTGTGTGTTTGCCAGGCCACAGAGGAGAATGTTGCAACTGCACATTTAAGCATTCTGGTGTTGTTTGCTAATGCATCCCATATACTGGGAAGGAATGCAACATGGCTAAGATTAGTGATGCAGCAGAAACCGTGGGCCAGATTTCTCTTTGGTGGCACCTTTCCACTCTCCACCCTGTGGTGTAAACTTACAGGCTGGATTTCCCCTCTTTGGTTCCTTCACACCCGTAGCACACTATTATTTTGCGCTGATTTTAATTCCTGCTCCAGGCAAAGCACTTTTCAAATGCATAAAACTCAGTCAGGAACAGCAGCCTCCCGCTTTGGCTGCCAACGGGCCTGTCTACTTCTCACTCCCACCATGTGGGCAGGTTTTCTTCCTTTTCTTTTCCTGCTTTTTGTCTTCAATTTGCAAATTCCTCTTAAGCTTCAAAGTTGAAGGATCCCTGTTCGGTGTCCTTATCTACAACGTGAAAGAAGAGAGAAATTCTCTTCTGGCGTTGGGAAGATAAATCACGTTGGGCTCCTCTTCTTTAAGAAGCTCTGTAATGCCATTTATCAATTAATTACTGGATTGCATTTATGCTCATTAATTCCTCCCGCTGTCTTTCATTTCGAAAAGGTCTGTGTTGCTTAGTTCTAATTGTCCTTTTCTTCAAGTTCTTTTTTTGAAGTGAAGTGGATACTATCGTCTTCTAAGGCTACATTTGTGTTTCCGTAACGGATTTCCTCCAACAGATGGTCTGGTCCAGAGATTATTTTGCTAGGTTAGGGGAAGGTACATTCAGCACTGGAGCCCCAGACCTTAGATCTTAATCCTGATCCCCTAGTTGCTTGCCACTAAAACACTGATTCAGCAGCAAGGTGCTTATTTTTTACCATTTCTATTGTGGTGACTTCTAAAGACCTGATCAAAGTCAGGGCCTCCTTGTGCTAGGAGCTGTACAACACACGTGTAAAATGGGCATCTGGATCCTGACCTCCTTTGTAACTATAGTGAGTCCGGAGCTCTGAAGACGACGAGCGTTATGCAAGTGTCATATAGGAGTGGTAAAAGTAGAATTAAAGCTTTCCATGCATAGAACTCCCCCTCAGGCCAGTGGGGATTCTGTGCATGGGGGTTAGCAGGATCAGGCCCGTTATCCAGGAACTACTGCAGCCACTGGTGAAATGCTAGATCCCACTGTAGCGGGGCTCCACTTACTGCTAGGATGCCTCCTCCTGGCCGCTCTGGAGATTAGCTCTTTTCAGGTCCGATGCCCCCTTCTGCAGCTCATTGTGCACCCTGCCGCCTCTCTCTCTCTCTCTGTGACTCCGGGTACTCTCTCTTCATGGCTTGGCCCTCCGGTGAGGTCACTATAGTCCTTTCCTCCTTCCAGGATATCAAAGTCTTTCCATACAAACTGTCTCAGGCAGTCTTCCCATTCACTGGCGGATGTTGGGAGGGGAACCTGAGAGCACCCTCTACTTTGGGTTCCAGCTCAGTGAACCCTCTAATCAACAGACAAGGTCTGTACCATCTTAAACCTTTCTGACTCTTCCTACAACCTCTCCCCTAAGTTTACTTCCTTCCCTCTCTAATATCCAGAGAGTGGCTACTGGCGCCCTCCCTGCAGGCCCTTTCTGCTGCTAGCTTCCTGGCTTTATCCTAGCCTTGCCGGTTCCTTCTCAGCTGGCTCCATCATCATTCAGGGGATCACTTAGGCCACCTAATTCCCCTCAGCTGTGACCTATCTGGTTAACCTGCCCTTACTCAGCATCACTAACCCCTTCTAGGCTAGTGTGGGATGAACATGCCAATCCAGTGTCTGTTTAACAGCACACTCCAGGCCTATGCAATGGTTCAGGAGAGGAGGGAGAGCAGAACTGCAGACCCAGCTGATATTGCAGGAGGGATTTTAAGTAAGCAGAACAAGAGAATAATGAGGGGGGAATTCCTTTCCCCAGAAGAAGCTGAGGCACCGCTTATATCCTCAAAGTAAGGCTTACGTAGTGCTTAAATGGTGCATGGAATATGTGTTGACTCTCTGGACCAGGGTCAGTTTCACCCTTGGAAAGCAGACAGGAGGGTTGGACAGAGCAGAACGGTGAAGGGCTTTGAGCTAACTGTATTTCTAATTAGAGAAAGTAATTCCCCGTTTTCCACTGGGTACTGGTAGGTCTTTAAAGGAGCTGCTATTGACTTATGCTTTGTATCTGCCACTTCAGCGTTCAGCCTGGAAGTAACAGCAACCCAGGGAGATGAAAAACTAACCTTTATTTTCCCTGGCTAATGAAAAATGTGCCATTTTAAAAAGTTACCAAATCCTCAGAGGAGGTGATGGAATCATAAAATACCATCTTCATTTCTTAGAGCTAATCTCTGACCCACCAAAGACAGCTTTGCCTCTGAAATGAATTCTTCAGGAGTTGGAGCAGGTAAAGAAGACTCGGCAAGGATCTGGGTGTTATGGTTAACCCTCTAGTTGCTGTCCTGTGTCATCTACTGCCGCAGCTCACTTTAGGGAACAGTAATACCACATGGCAAAAATCTTTGCCTTGGTGGCATCTAGCTGTGGTGACTTGCGTTAGTCTGTTGCCCTTCATCTAGAAGAACCCCAAAGTATTTACAGACTGGATTAGATAATAAGGAGAGAGATCAGGGCTGTTTCCCCCCCATAGCTGTAACCTAGAAGTGGGGTGACTGGTGGGTCATACCCCACAGGCTCAGAGCTGCTAAATAACTGGGTCTCTGAGATGCAGCAGGAGCCTGGACATCTGACCCTGCTCTGCACTCTCTCACTCGCTGTCCAATTTCATGGCAGTTGTTCAGACACTCCTTCCCCCCCGTCCGGGGCATGACTCCAGAGCAGAGGGGTGCTTCAAGGGCTCTGGAACTGGCTTCACAGCCTGTTGGAGTAACCTCTGGTACGTCCAGCTGGCTCTGGCCAGTGGGAGGACAAAGTGCTGGGGAGAGAGGTCCCTGGTAACCTGACCAGCCTGTTTCAGCCAGAGGGGAACAAAGGCTGGAAGAGAGAGGACCCCAGCGACTTGTTTACCTGAGACGGAAGACAAAGGGCAGGGGAGGAGCTGTGGGGGCCAGTGATATCTCCCCAGCTGGAAAGTGTGGGGTCTCTGGACTGGAGAGAGAGAGCAGGCGGAGTCTACCAGGATGCAGGGGAGACTTAGATGTACTGTGCTTAGGGAGGCAGGCCTGAGGGCCCTGAGAGTTCCCTATTCTGTGTTCAATAAACCCTCCTGTTTTACACTGGCTAAGAGTCGCTCCGGTCTAGAGAACAGGGTTGCATTATTCCCTCTGGGAGTTGAGGCCCTGGGTGTCCAGAGCAAGTTGACTCCCTGAGGGGGCCCATGGCGAGAGACAGGCGTGCTAAGGCTCAGAGAGGTGCGGTTCCAGGAGGCGAAGGGGCCTACAGCTTAACCCCCGAGAGAGAGTGGACCCCCGAGAAGGGCTGTCGCACTGAAGGGGGTTCCCCCCAGGATCTGTACGGAACCGAGAGGGAGCACGAGTCCTGTGAGTTCATGACAGATGCTCAGTAGATCTGCTTGTAACATTCTCCTCATCCGTTCACATGGGGTGAGTAATATATAGATAATGGGACAGCAATAGCTCATTCGTTAGTATTAAGCATTGGCGTTATGGAAGCATCCAAAGGCCCTTAGCTGGATAAACTGGGCGCAAGCAAACAATACGTGTTTTATTATGGCTAAGGCTTTGTCCACACTGGACTTTCGTGGGCAAAACTTTTGTCATTCAGGGGTGTGAAAAAAACACCCCCTCCCCCCGAACAACAAAAGTTTTGCGGACAAAAAGCGCTGGTGTGAACAGTGCTTTGTCAGCAGGAGCAACAACCCTACCACCGCTCATTGGGGGTGGAAGTTTTTTGTTGGCGGGAGAGCTCTCTCCTGCTGACAAACAGCGGCTGCACTGTGTGCCCTTTGGCAGCATGGCTGTGGCAGCACGGCCGTGTCTCTAAAAGATGTGTAGTGTAGACAAAGCCTCTGTACATGTCCTCATCAAGAAACAAAGTATAGAGCCCATACTTACAGAATGGGGGGGCTCTCCCTTGGGAAGTGGGGACTGTGAAAAAGATTGGAGGGGGGTTGTGATGGCTGATCAGCTGAACATGAGCCTGCAGTGTGAAGCTGTGGCCAAAAGAATTAATGTGATCTTGGAGGTGCATAGACAGGAGGGGACTCTCAAGTAGGAGCAGAGAGGCTGTTTTAACTCTGTATTTGGCACTGGTGCGATGGCTGCTGGAATCATGTGTCCAGTTCTGGTGTCTAAAGTTCAAGAAGGACGTTGATAAATTGGAGAGGGCTCAGAGCAGAGCAATGAGAATAATTAAAGGATTAAAATAGGTGCGTGATAGTGATTGACTCAAGGAGCTCCATCTATTTATCTTAACAAACAGAAGGTTTCAAGGGTAACTTGATGACAGTCTATAAATATCTACGGGGGGATGAATATTTAATAATGGGCTCTTCAGTCTAGCAGAGGAAGGTCTAACACGATCCAGTGGCTGGAAGTTGAAGCTAGACCAATTGGGACAGGAAAGAAGGTGTACATTTTTGATGGTGAGGGTAATGAACCGTTGGAACGATTTACCCAGGGTGGATTCTCCATCACGGACAGTTTTCAAATCCAGGTTGGATGTTTTTCTGAAAGATCTGCCCTAGGGATTGTTTTGGGGAAGTTTTTTGCCTGTGCTGCGCTGCAGGTGAGACTAGGTGATCACAATGGTCCTCCTGGCCTTGGAATCTCTGCATGTGTGACTCTGCTCCAGTGTCATTCATGATCTTCAGGCATGAAGAGCAGTGTGTAGATTTTGTGCCTATATTTGTATAAATGGCCAAGCTGCAGGAGGATAGCTATTCCCTTGGCTCTTCTCCGGGGAATCCCCAGTAGGGTTTAAACACTTCTCTGCCTGCTCCCCTGGTGACAGTGAAGTGGAGTGAATAATCCTTCCTGCAGCTGCTGCTGGCATCCCTGTGGACTCCCAAACAGAAGTGGCCATAGAAGCAATTAGCAGCCCCTGATGAAATGCACCTGACACTAGCTCAGATGGGGCACTGTGGATTTATCAGTCTTTAAGCTGTGTTTCCCTTCCTTGGCTTGACTTTGGAGCATTTGCAGATTCTTGTGACACAGCCAGGGGCGGCTCTAGACATTTCGCCACCCCAAGCACGGCGGCATGCCATGGGGGGCGCTCTGTCGGTCGCTGGTCCCGCGGCTTCGGTGGACCTCACACAGGGAGGATCTCCTGGCGATCGACAGAGCGCCCCCCGCGGCATGCTGCCCCAAGCATGCACTTGGCGTGTTGGGGCCTGGAGCCGCCCCTGGACACAGCTGCTGTTGCTTATCAGTTTAAGACACCCCGTGTTTCCATGCAACATGCACCAGTTGAGCTGCTCTGGTCTTTCCTCCAGACCTACCTGTAGTAACTTCAGCCCCTGCTTGAGTGCTGAGCAATCCCAAACTGTTGCTTGCTTCTTGTGCAGACCTCTCAACCTGCTCAGGGCCAAAGGTGGGCCACAGTGTGTGACGAATACACAAAATAAGTGTGCAGTAGGATGGATAGTTCCTCTTTAAATAGTTTGCAAGCCCTTTAGTGGTGCCACAGTGCTCTGTGTTTAGAAGCCTGCTAGAGTAGCCATGTGTATATGGAACTGGACCCTGCACATTGTATATAGTTAGTAAGTTTTACGAAGTAAGGTATAGAGCTATTTGCCTGCAGGTTTCCTTCATCTCGTATGTGTGTGCAAAGAGCGAAAGACAGAGGAACACAAACAAATGACTCATGCCAGGATGGTAACAAGCTGCAGGTCCTTCCTTTGGTGCAAGCCATTCCTTCTGTAACCTCTGGTGCATCATTCTTTGTTTCTGATGGAAATAATTGTCCAGAGTGAAAGGGAAAGGGGAGGCACCAAATTTGCGTGGAACGTGGGCCTCTTTGGTACTGAAGTGAGCAACGTTCCTGGACGAGAGGCCTGGGGAGATTAGACCTGCTGTGCCTCACTAGAGTGGGGGAATGCTCTAGCCTCTATGACCCATGCCAGCAACGGTGAGCCGATACGGCGATGCCGATTGTGTCGGCTTTCTGTAATGCCACATGCTCAGGGAGGGCTGTGAGGATCCCAGTATAAACACCGAGATTAGATCAGACAGCACCCCACTAGCTCTAGGGAACAATCTGACTGTGAGGTAGGATCAGTGGGACTCAGCTGAGACAAGCCTCATTCATTTCATCAGAACAGTCATCTTGGCTCAGACCAAAGGTCCATCTAGCCCAGTCTCCTGTCTTACGACAGTGGCCAGTGCCAGGAGTGAACAGAAGAGGATGGTTAGTGAGTGATCCATCCCCTGTCGTCCCGGCTCAGCTTCTGGCAATCAGAGGTGTAGAGACACGAGAGCAGGGAGTTGTGTCCCTGACCATCTTGGTGAATAGCCATTGGTGGACCTATAGCCCCTGACCTACTCTCTGACCTCCATACTGCCAACCCTAAGCCATCAAAAATCATGAGCCAGGCTGCCTAGAATCACGAGACTGGCTTAACAATCATGGAGTTTAGAATAAAATATATTAGAGGTTTAGTTTTAACTTCCCGGTTTCTGAGCAGTTGGCGTACATTTTCCAGTTTCACTCCTCAACCAGGCCAGACACTTGCTTTAAAAAAAAGAAAGCAAGTTGAGTTTCTCACATATTCATGTCTCCAGGAGCTGAGGCTTTAAGAAACATTTCAAATATTGCAAGAGTTAGAAACACTATGACCTGCACGCTGGCAGACCCTTATGTCCACAGTGAGTCCCATGGAAGCATCTCACAGGCTCAAATCTCTTCCCACATGGACCAGCTCGCAGGATCAAGTTTTTATGTGGAAGTGCCAGGCAATAACTATGCGGCACAATAGCAGTGGTGCTCTGACTACCTGACGTGATTATTTAAGTTGTGGTTTAACTGAACTAACGCCCATTGCCTGTACCAATTAGTAACCCTGAAGTTGGAGGCTCAGTGTGAGACGTTTGTTTGTTTCCCTTTCCGATTCAGGGCCATGATACTGTTTAAAACAAAAAATTGCATTGATTTTACTGATATTTTGTTAGCTGCCTGGAGGCTTTAGACATGGGGCATTCTATAAATAACATCCGTTTGTTATTAAGAGGCCGATACGGTAAGAGAAATGAGTCAATGCTAAAGATATTTCAAGCCTCCATGCTTTATTGCTGGATGATGGAGTATGCTTCGGTTTTGTTTTGACAATCCTTGTATTGAATTTTTGGCAGATTAGGTAACAGGTAGCTTAGTTCTGTGCCACAGATGCCTGCAATTCTGAAACTAAAACCAAGCCAAGAAAAGAGGAGCCAAGGGGCAAATGTGTATCAGGCAGGAGCAAGTGCCCTTGAAAACAAGATTCTGGTCTCAGAGGCCAAAATCTGTAAAATTCAGATTTGTTTGAAACACCAAATAGTTTGAACCAGTGGACCCCAAACAGTGAAGTGTGCCCCTCAAGGGGGTGCGGAGGAACATTCGGGTAGGGGGCAGCAGGGCTTATGGCAGCCCCCATGTGGAAGGAAAGGAGGGAACACTACTCAGCCCCACTCCGCCCCCAGCTCTGCTCCGTTCTCACCCCCAGCTGCGGCCATGGCTCCTGGCCATGGTTCTGCACCCAGCCATGGACCCGGCTCCCAGCCCCCACTATGACTCCGCACCAGGCCCCACCCCCAGCCTCAGCCCTCCAGCCCCAGCCTCAGCACCCGGCTGCAGCTCCGCTTCCGGCCCCAGCCCTGCGCACAGCCTCAGCCCCGTGGCTGCGGCTCCACCTCTGGAGGTGGCTCCATTCCTGACCCTGCTCCCAGCCCCAGCCCTGCCCCCCGGTGTGGCCCCAGCCTCTGTCAGGGTGCACCCCCCCCCCCCGAGCTGTGGGCCTGGTTCCAGCTCAGCTCATGGAGGGGCACAGATGTGGTAAGGACAGGGCGTGACCATGAGAAGTTTGGGGGCCATGTGGTTTGAGCACAAGTAGCTCCAGCTCTGTAGACGAGGGCTTGGGCCCAGTCTGAAGGCTTTTGTGAGACTTCAGCTGGGCATCCAGTTCCCATTGGAGAACTCAGGTTGTGGCACCTGGCTAAATAAAGACCAGAGGGAATGGGCTGGTAACCGCCTATGTAACTCACTGGCGAGGGTGTGTTAAAAGGTCCCCTGGCTGCCTGATATACAGAGGATCTGAGTTGTTATAGCTTCACTCTACTGAGCTTTAGCCCAAGCTATAGCAACTTGTTTGTGTGGCCTGAGAGCCTCTTCAGTCCCAGCGTTGGCCACTCTTGGCTGCCCTACTGACAAGTAGGTGTAGGATGCCAATGCCAAGGAGAGAGAGGAGTCACTGAGGGTGGGCCACAGGGATATGATTAGTAGAAATGGGATGAACTTAAGAGTACGTCTACATCAGTGGTTTTCAACCTGTGGTCTGCTGACCCCGGGGATCCACAGGCCATGCTGAAGGTTTCCAAAGGAGTCTGCACTCCAGTTGACATTTTTTAGGTCTCTGCACATGAAAAAAGGTTGAAAACCACTGGTCTACATAGCCAAACAAGACCCGCAGCAATTGAGTCTGAGAGCCCCAGGCAACTAACTCCGGTGCATGGCACTTGGGCTACAGGGCTAAAAATAGCAGTGATTCCCTGAAGCCCTCTCCCCCTGGCTGGGTCTCAGAGTCCGGGCTCCAGCTCAAGCCCCAGTGTCTACACTGCTATCTTTAGCTCTATAGTGCAAGCCAGAGTCACTTGATCTGGACTCTGAAATTCACTGCCACCTTTCTTTTGTTGTGTGGATGTACCCGAAGAAGACAATTGAGACTGAATTATCAATTATTATCTTTCTAAGAGGGACGCCAGAGCTCTTACAGAAATGAGAGGCTTGATTCAGGAATTACTATGGCCTGGGTTATGCAGCAGGTCAGAGGAGATAATCATAATCATAGAAGTGTCAGACTGGAAGGGACCTCGAGAGATCATCTAGTCCAATCCCCTGCACTCAAGACAGGACTAAGTAATAACTAGACCATCCCTGACAGGTACTTGTCTAACCTGCTCTTAAAACCCTCCAGTGATGGAGATTCCACAACCTCCCCAGGCAATTTATTCCAGTGCTTAACCACCCTGACACTTAGGAAGCTTTTCCTAATGTCCAACCAAAAATTCTCTTGCTGCAATTTGATCCCGTTGCTTCTTGTCCTATAATGGTCCCTTCTGGTGTAAAAATCAAAGAAAAAGATACTGATGGCGAAATCTACTAGGCTGTAGAACAGGGGTCCCCAATGCAGGAGCATCTAAACGCACCCTCGTCCTGGCTGGCGGTCGAGCTTCTGCTGAAATGCCTCCGAATTTCTGCGGCGTTTCGGCAGCGATGCCTCTTGATGACATTGCTTGTCGGCGGCAAGTGGCATCATCGAGAGGTGCCGCTGCCGAAACGCCGCAGAAATTCAGCAGCAATGCCTCTCGATGATGTCGCTTGTCGGCGGCAAGTGGTGTCATTGAGCGGCGTTGCCGCCAAAATTCAGCAGCATTTCGGTGGATGCTCCACCGCCGCCACGGTCCTTTGACTGGCGCCCACCAGATGAAAAGGTTGGGGACCACTGCTGTAGAATAATCTTCCCCAGGAGAAGTGGTGGGAACCCCGCTGCTTGGGATTTAAAACCGAAATGGACACAGCACTAGAGAATGTACTGTAGGGAGTAATCTTGTCTTGGCTGGAGGGATGGCCCATCTCCTAGGACCTAAATGCTCAGATACTATGGTGGTGAGGCTGAATCAGCACTGAGAGAGGGAATGGTTGGATAAAGTTCCAGTGGAGTCCTGGTCTTTTGGGGGTATGTGAAAGAAGACAAGTAAGAAAAGCTTGTAAGAGGGATGTGCAATAGTTTATAAGGAGAAAGAATGGGCCATGGAGTGTGTATTGTTGGCTAAACTCCTCAGTGTCCTTGGTTGTGAGAGCATTTCTAAGCTGCTTCCTGGAGGATACGGCCTAAGAGCCAGCTCTGCATAACGAGTGGAGTGACAGACGCTCACCTAAATCAGCCTGATGGCAGAAGACAAGTGGGAGGCTGTTGGGCCTCACTCTGGGAGAAATTGATGGGATGTGGGGGAGGACACCTGGCTGGTGGCTAATACCGCTTGCTCAGTAGGTCAAGGAGCTCTCAATCCAAACAGTGCAGAGAGCCGCTACCCACCAGCTGGCCATACGGAAACTCACAGTGACGCTGGAGAAGCCCCTTTGGGAGGCATAAATCTCCGGGGTGGAAGGACAGATGCCTCAATCCAAACAAGCCAAAGCTGAGTGGGTGACACTCTGAGTGATTTGTGTGTTTGTCTCTTCCTGTGCGTGGGATCCCAGGATGCTCACTTGAAATGGCCGGTCGTTTCGAAGGGTCGTCTTCCGGCTTTTACAAAGTCACAGCTGCTTGTCCAAGGTCATGGGTGGGGCCAGCCGGCCCATAAGCCTGTCCAGCTCCCAAGCTGTGGACGTGATCCCTACTTCTTTGTTTACATTGACCCTGGACGATGAGGCCAGTTATTTTGTTATTTGCACAGTGCCAGCTGGGAGGGTGGCGCTTTGCAGACAGCTCTGGCTCAAAGGCCCCAGCTCTGGAGCACTGGGAACAAGAGCCAGGAAGCAAAACTCAAAGTGGGGGGTGTGAGCAGAGACAGAGGGCCAGTCTCTCGCCTGCTCCCACGTATAGGAGTGGAGGCTGCCTGTTCCCCCTCTCCGCACCGGCTTACATCCCCATGCCAGCTTCTAGGTCCTGACACAAATCCCATCCTTAGCACTTAACAACATAGTGGTTAGGTCTGGGCCTACAGTGTAAACATCAGCCCCTTCCATGACTACAAAATCCAGGCCAGGACTCCATGGTGACACTAGACAGCCGAGGAGCTAGGGAGGGCCACAGGGTCTGTCTGGGTCCAGCAGCCTCAGTGAAGATTCCTTTTTAGACCGACCACAGCCCCGTCCTCCATCTTCTCTGCCACTTGCAGAGCACGAGCCCCTGCCGCTTTCACAGACCCCGGGGGGAATGCCTGCGAGGTCAGTTCCTCCTCCTCTCTGGCTGCCTGCCGCTCACATTTTGCGGCACCAGCTGTCGCCCAATTTACTGCAAAAAACCTCCCTTCACTCTTCTCGGCCTCCCCCCATCCCAGCATACCCCTCCTTTGCTGTCCCCCAGCCAGAAGCCTCAAAACTAGCATTGGCTACTGTAATCACGTCACTGGCAAGGTACTGGCAGAGATGAGTCCAGCTGGTTTTCCCTCTCCGGAGCAGGGGATCCCTTTGCTCGGCGCACAGGGGATGGACTTGCTAAGGCCCACTGGGTCAGCTCTGCAGGCAAGTGGTTCATTGATGGGGAGAATCCCATCATTCATTTCAGGGCCCCTCGCATCACCCGAGGCAGTTGGAGACTGGTGGATGTGTAAGGCTTTGTGACTTCAGTCTGTGGCACTCGCGAGCTGCAGGGTCCCCTGCCACCAATGGGGGCCAGGAGTCATGGGGTACCCCTGTTGCCTCTGGTAGCCCCCCTGGAGCTCCAAGCTGCCGCAGGTGATGGTAGTGCCCCATCGTTTCCGGCCACCGTGGGCAGCAGGGGAACCCCTGAGCTCCTGGCTGTGGTGGGGGGCCCCTGGAGGTGCAGGCAGTGGGGGAAGCCCCGAGCTCCTAGCCATGGCAGTGGTGAGGACCCCTGGAGCTGTGGGCAGCGGGGGAACCCCCTGACCTTCTGACTGCCATGGGCGGCAGGTGAATCCCTGAGCTCCAGGGCACCCCTGGCCAACGAGGGTGCTCTGCAGCTCCCAGACACCATGGGTGATGGGGCCCCAGAGCTGCAGGCAGCAGGTGTACCCCACAGCCCCCAGCTGCTGCAGGTGGTGGTGGGACCCCTCAGCTGTGGGATGCAGGGGACCCGGGAGTCCCCGGAGTTCCTGTCCGCTGTGCAGCTGCCCCAATGCTGGCAGTGTGGGGGCCCACAGATCCCCATTTTGTTATAGATATTTTTAGTAAAAGTCACGGGCAGGTCACGGGCTTCTTTGAATTTTTCTTTGTTGCCCGTGACCTGTCCCTGATTTTTACTAAAAATATCTGTGAACAAATCTTAGCCTTATGGATGAGTCAGGTAGGGGATGAATACATCTCACTCACCGGAGATCCAGCAGCAGTGATTGGTCGGTGGCTGAGCCTACCTGAGGGGGAGTTTGACTGTGTGTGTGTGGGGTGAATGGGGGGCTACCCTTTGGAATACAATAGCATTGGTTTATAAGAGACCTGCTTTCCTCCTCCAGCTAGTGAGGAGTCATATGATTGCTGCAGGTCTCTCATGAGACAAAAGAAATGTGCAGCCCTTGAGAGTTCAGGCTGGGGAGCAGATGTTGATGGGAAAATTTGGAGACCATAAATGAGTGGATACACAGCATACACCAGGCTACTTAAGGCACTGGAATGTCCTGTTTTAATCAGCAGCAGAGAATCCTGTGGCACCTTATAGACTAACAGAGGTTTTGGAGCGTGAGCTTTCGTGGGTGAATACCCACTTCGTCAGACGCAGGTAGTGGAAATTTCCAGGGGCAGGTATATATAACATCTAGCAAGCAAGCTAAGATAACGAGGTAGTTCAGAGGAGGGTGAGGCCCTGTCTAAGGCGAGTAGAGGTGTGAAAACAAGGAGGAAAACTGGTTACTGTAATTGGCAAGCCATTCACCAGTCCCTTGTTGTACGTCCAGAGCTGATGGTGTCAATATTTTGCAGAATGAAACTGAAGCTCGAGCAGTTTCTCTTGCAGTCTGTCCGATTTTTTGCGTGCAGGATAGCCAACCTTAAGGTCTGCTAGTGTGGCCACAGGAGTGAAGTGCTCCCTACAGGTTTGTATATTGCCATTCCGATATCCTGATTTGTGTCCATTATCTTTCCGTAGCTGACCCTGTCTCAGTTGGCCGATGTACCATGCAGAGGGGCATGCCTGGCATATGGCGTTAATCATGGGGGACGCGTGCAGGTGGAATGATACCAGTGATGGTATGGCTGATCTGGTAGGTCCTATGGAGGTGTCAGCTAGGGCGTAAGTATGTGGGGCAGAGTTGGCATGCCGAGCCGTTTGTTTGCATGGATTGTTCCTGCACTGGAGTTTACATGGATGCGGTGTGACAGGTCTGCTGTGAGAATAACCGTTTCAGCGTTGCACCGTGTCTAGTGGGGCGCAAGGATGGCTCTGCCACCAAGCCTGTGAAGATCAAGTGTGGAATCATGTCCAGGATGGTGTGCAATTCTCCTGATGAGGCGCCTTATGAGCGTTGGACGGGTAGCTGGGGGTGGTATGTGATGCCAGTGGAGTCTCCTCCGTCCGCTTGGTTTCTTTCTTGGTTGTCTTGCCAGTAGAGAGCTCTGGTACACTCTGGCTCTGTGTCTGTTATCCTAATTTCCTCCGTGCGAGATTTAGTTTAGAGAATGCTCTGTGGAGAATATTTGTACGGTGTTGGTCCGTTCTGAAGGGTAAGCAAATGCCAAGTTTGACATCAGTGCTTGGCTGTTAGACCAATGATTGCGTGTGTGAAGGCCGAGGATGGAAGCGGAAGAGAGCAAGAAGTGTCAGGCTAACGCGCGAATCGTTAGTTTTCGATATTAGAGGTAGGGTGAACCTTATACCAGTGGTTGATGGCCATCGCTGTAATGTCTGCACCGGTGCTAGAAAGTGACCTTCGTGTGATGTCGGGGAGAAGTTGGTGGTTTTAAACGTAGGCGTTAGGTGGAATTTTCTAGAGTCCACTTATCCCATGGGGTCCAGATGATGAGATGTCATCCAATGTAGACGTAGGTAGAGAAGCAGGAGGCGTGAGTGGACAGAGCTGAGAAAGCCTGTTCCAAGGTCAGCCCCATAAAAAATATTGGCATATGTGGGCCATGCTGCGGTGCCCATAGCCAGTGCCATACTGATCTGGGTATATATTGTCATCAAAACTTGAAATAGTTGTGTCGGTGATATAAAGGCACAGAGCCAGCAGCCAGTTGTGCTGTTGTACCTGGCCCTCGAAATTCCACTACTGCGCTGCGAAGTAGGGAGCACCCACGAAAGCTCACGCTCCAAAACCTCTGTTAGTCTATAAGGTGCCACAGGATTCTCTGCTGCTTTCACAGATCCAGACTAACACGGCTACCCCTCTGATACTGTTTTAATCAGATATTCTTGTACCCAATCACCCCCACCCCATCTTTGGGAAAGTCTGGACCCAGGCTCCTCTGTGATCACTGTCATGGGCTGAACCAAGGCCCCAGATCCAAACCCTCCTGAACTTTGGGAACGTTGGGATCAGGATCTGAACTCGAAACCTCGTCTTTCTCTCTGGCTTTAATTCTAATCTGGAAAACCGGGAAGGTTCAAGCTCCAGGAATATGGTCATGTTTCAGTATGCAGCAGATACTGAGAGGTTGTAATGACTCTTTATTTCTACATCCAAAGAGACCCTTAGAGTCCAGCCTCTGGCCTTAACCCGCATATCCTGATTCTTCTTTCATAGGAAGTCAATGCAATTCCACTAGTGCGGGGAGACGCGTATGTGGGAGGAGGGGGGCGAAGGGCCACATGCCCCTCCCCAATTGCCTAGGGGGGAGACAAGGGTCCAGTGCTGTGGAATGTGAAGAGTTCTGTGCATGCAAGTGAGGGGAAAATTGGTTCCTACCATTTAAATTCAGCTTCCTGTTTCCTCTCCTTTTTTATAGGATGCTTCCTCTTGGGTCAGTAGGCACCGTAGAGATTTAACCATAGATGTCCCATTTTCATCTCTGGACAGATTTTCTGTTGGGCATGGAGGGAGAGCCATGAGGGTTCCTCTTCAGCCTGTCTCCAATGCAAGTCAGAGCAGCCTAGGAGCTGCTCTAATCTGTACCAGCAGGCAGCAGTCCCCAAGGGACCATTTTAGTAGCTGCAGATGGCTGTTATGTATGTGGAACACCATGCCCCGGGGTGCATCATCTGCAAATGGGATTGAATCTGGGATATCTGAATCCTAACACATGACCTGCTACTGCTTGATCTGGACTATCCCTGCTTTGTTAGCAATGACAGTGGCAGGCTTGTCAACCTGGGTAAGAGACCTGGTCACCACTAGAGGGGGCTAGAGCTCCACAGTGAGTGGGGTCCACACCCAGCCCCTGCTCCACCTTCTCCCAACCCACAGCAATGCAGAGAACATTAGGCTGCTTCCAGCTTCTTTGCAGCACCAAAGCAACGCCAAAGACCCTGAGCATGGCAGAGAAAACTGCCCCAATACCTAGCTCTCCCCAATGCAATGAGTTGGGCAGTGTTCTGAAGGCCAAAGCCCCGAATGAGCACAGCTCCCAGCCCGGGCTTGCTGCCTCTTAGGAAGGTTTGAATTCCCGTAGAGCTCTGCTCTCAACCTGTCTAGACTAAATAATAATAATCCATCCTGACTTGTAGCATCCCTCTCCATTTCACGTGAACCGTATTCATTTGCGTTTAGCGTCTCTCTTAAATAACTTGCAGGGCAGCTCTGTCATTTTGACGAAGGCGGCATCTGTCTGCGTAAATGGGGAAGAAGCGCCGAACGTGTAATTGGGCATAATCTCTCCATACTCAAGGAAGCAACAACGCATCTCTCTTGGTCTATTTAGTCAAAACACCACAGCATCATTGCTCTACTGCTCAGGAACAATAAAGATGCAAATAACGGCAACATCTCCCAGACTTTGTCAGGGTGGTTACCAGGGAGAATATTATTGCATTTTGATTACTTTCTATGAAATCCGCTATCAACCTGCATGCTCAGCTCTGCTTCTCAAGGGTGTTGCGCTCAATTGGAATGAAAATCACAGGCATCGTCTCGGCCGCTTGCCTTCATTCTCTAACTTACCTATTATTTGCATTTGAAGGGCAAGTTCTCGAAGCGTGTGTGTGTGTGTGTGTGTGTTGGATTGTGTGTGTGTGCTGTGTACAGTGTGTGTGTTTCTGAGGGGCTGTGCGAGCATGAGGCTGTGGCGTGTGCATTTCTGAGGCTTGTGTGAGTGAGTTGTGCCTCACCCAGCTATTGTGTGGGTGTGTGTGGCACATGTGTCTGTGTATGTACAGGGTTAGTAGTGTCATGGTCACGCATGTGGGCAAGAAATACATCCAATTAACAATTGCTAATTTCAGCTTCCTGTCCTAAAGCATTGTTGGACGGAAAGTCAAGAAACCTGGGTTCTGTTTCTGGCTCTGCCGTTGGCCTGCTGGGTGAAGTCACTTCCCCTCCCTGTGCCTGGGTTTCCTAACTACCTAAATGCAGATACTGACACTGATCTCCTTTGTACAGGGCTTTCTGATCTGCTGCATAAGAGCTGGGTATTCTTGTTGCTCCATGTCGCATACAACTGGGCCATGGGAGCTGGTGAGAATACAGCCGTCCCCGGGCATGGTTAAAGCGCAGTTCCGTTTTGTAGTGTAGATGGGGCCTATCCAAGGCCTTACTATGATTTGAGGACACAGCCAAAGGTCCCGTCTGCACGACAAAATGGAACTGCGCTTTAACTGTGCCTGGGGACAGCCATGTTCTCACCAGGTCCCGTGGCCCAGTTGCATGCGACATATTGACAGGATCAGTGGAAGTTTTGCCATGAGCTTCAGTGGGACCAGGATTTCACCCTAGGCCAGGCAGGGAAAGAGACTCGCATCCCTATTTGAACCTGCACAGGGGATTTTAGATTTGCATGTATCCTTGGGGGGATCTCAAATGTAAATGTGGTCCTTTTAGGAGACAGTAGAACTTCAGAGTTACAGACACCTTGGGAGTTGTGTGTGTGTGTGTGTGTGTGTGTGTGTGTGTGTGTGTGTGTGTGTGTGTGTGTGTGTGTGTGTGTGTGTGTGTGTGTGTGTGTAAAGCCTTGCAGATCCCAGCACTGCTCCTCTGGCTGGCAGCCCTAGAGTCTTGGTGTAAGTGGCTGCCCCACACATGGTGTGTGGGGTGGGGACAGGCAGCCTGATGTGCCTACCTTTAAGATGCAATACAGGCACAGTACAGTATTTGATTTATTTTTTTTTTGTCTTTGCTGTTGCCTGATTGGTTACTTCCAGTTTCCCATGGCATCCTGTTGACCGGTGAGTCCGTAACTCTGGTGCTTGTCTCTTGAGGTTCTGCTGCGCTGCAACAGCAACCTGCCAATGTTTTAAAATTTGATTCAATTTTTCCTTCGGTGGAATGAGCTTGGGCTTAGTTTTCTTTAGCACTAATACAGCCTGTGTGATGCACCGGCTGTCTAGGGATTCGTGAAGATGTACGATGAAGTCACGAGCTTAACAAACAAAAAAGACCTGAGCCAGCTTTCTGTAGGATGAAATGTCGCCAGATGCAAGAACCACGTGTTAGGCAAGAGGTCAGATGCGATGGCCACAATGGGTTTCAGATCTCTGACTCAGAGCTCTAAATGATGTGTAAATGTAGAGACATACTGTAACTCCTATCTGCTGGTTAACATGCCAGGCAAATGTACCTCCAGTCTGCACTGAGGAGATCCGGTGAGAGGAGGAAAAGGGGGATAATTGTACCAGGGCCCCATGTTTAGGGGCCTCCCCAATTATCTGTAACTGGGGTGAAATGATGTATGGGGGACCCATATTTCTCTTGATGTGGCTGTCCCCTATGCATCTCCATATACCAAAGATGCATAGGTTACAAGGCCAGCAGAGGCCATTGTGATCATCTAGTCTGACTGCCTGCCCAGCAAAGGCCAGACATTTTCCCTGAATTAGTTCCTGTGTCATGAGGTTCCAATGGGATCTCGATAGCACGTCAGAATGTCACGGAAATGCTCCCCACTCGCTGCTGCCACCCAGAGATGCTGGAGAGAGGGCCCAATTGGCTAGTAATGCACAACTGATTGCAGATGGTTTTGCAGGTTTTAAGCTCCTCGGGATAGGAAGCTTGAGCCAGATCAGCGCTTGACACCGGCTGAGGATCTGGCCACTTGTCTATGCAGTGTGTCTGTGAAGTGGCACGTGTGACTAGAGTGATGCACTGTCCCTATAAAATCGGGACAGTGCTGATTTTTGGGTCTTTTTCTTACATAGGCTTCTCCACCCCCTGTCCCGATTTTTCACATTTGCTGTCTGGTCACCCTACGAGTGACACTGTGTGGAGTATGGGTGAACATTTGTTGCACTGAATCTTACCAGATATGCCATGTAATGTATCTGAGAAAAGGCTGTGACTTGCCAAGTATGATAATCTTGTTTCTGTGTTTGTATCACCTTTGCATTGTGAGTTATAGATATGTAGGGTATACCTGTATTTCTAAACTTGTGCTGTGTTTCTGGGTGACACCTCCAGGCAGATTGGCATCAGCCCTGTCTAACCTGTTTAATGGCCCATCAAGGGTCATCAGCAGTACAATGAACCCATGGAAAGGAGCCTGGAGATACACCTTATGAGTCAGCAAGATGTGGTGTGCCTGTGGACAGAGAACTCCATGGCTTTTCCATGCCATGTGCTGTGAAATTTGTGTTTGGGACAAAGGAATTACAAGCCACATGGCAAAAGACGATAAAAGGCAGCTGCATCATCTCTATTTTGTCTTTGGTCCTGCTTCTTATCTCTGGAGTGATTTTTCTACAAACTGAAGCTTTGAACAAAGGACTGAATGATCTATCCAAGCTGTGGATGTGTTCCAGAGGGACTTTCAAGCCAGCAAACTCACCAGTACTGCTAAGAACCTGATATATGGACTTTGAAGTCTTGGTATGTATCTGAGTTCTTTATCGTTTAACGTCTCTCTTGTTCTTTCTTTTTTCTTTATAATAAACTTAAGTTTTAGACACTAAAGGACTGGCTGGCAGCATGATATTTTGGTTAAAATCCAAACTCATATTGACCTGGTGACGTGGGTGACCCTTTGGGGTCAGAAGAACATTTTTTATATGTGAGCAGAGTTTTTAAGTAACTTCTCACTGTACTGAACCCAGGTGCTGATTGGGAGCCAGAGAACTGGAATGCAATAAAGGGGGCTGTGTGACTGGTTGGTGAGTTTAATTTCATTGTTAATCACCAGTTTTGGGAGTATCTGCTCTCCCTTTTTAAGCCTGCCGTGACCTTGGCATTTTCAGTGAGGGCTGCCCCAGGTCTCAGCATGTTCACCCCTGGTGCTTTATGGATACTAATGAACATGACATAATCCTTCGGGTTAATAAATTCACCTTTCCCTCGCACAGATAACTGAGGAGCACCATCCAGTTTTTAGAGCCCAAATGTGATTAACCTGAGGATTGTCATTGAGAGAGGATGGTCTGGTGGATAAAGCAATGGGTAGGGACTCAGGAGATGTGAGTGCATTCCCCAGCTGTACCACATGCTCACTGAGTGAGCTTGGCCCAGTCACTTCATCAGTCTACACCACAGTTCCCCATCTGTAAAATGGGCATAACAGAACTTCTGTTCTGCTCACCCTGTCTGTCTCGTCTACTGAGGAAGGGACGATTTCATCTCATGTGTCTGTACTGCGACTTGCACAATGGGGCCTTGACCTTGGCTGTGGCCTCGAGGTTCTATTGTAATGCAAACAGAGAACCAGGGAAGCTGGAGACCTTCACCCCTAGCTAAGTGTCCTAATCTGGCCCAGCTTGGTAGTGACCAAACACCATCATGGTCTGATGGCTGCTTGGTGGGCAGCCCAGGACGGTTTCTGCCCAGCTCCTGAAGGACAGACAGACATCCACACTATCAAAATCCTCATCATAATGAGCCCTATGCTGCTGGCAGTTTCATCTGAGAAGAGCAGAACTGCATGATCCAAGGGGTGAGCTGTCCTCTCTGAGCTTCGGAGCTGGTCGCTAATGCCAGACTGAGTTACTTTGTGTAGGGCAGTGGTGCCCAAACGTTTCTTGTCACGCCCGCCGTTCCCAGTGATGGAATCTGTTCATGCCCCTTCTCCATCAGCCAAGGCTTCCTCAGCAGAGGAGCTTGGGCTGAAGGTGGAGTTGGGGGTGGAACTGGGTTTGAGGCAAGAGCTGGGGCTGTGGGCGGAGCAGGGGTTGGATCGGAGCCGTGGCATGGACTGCAGCTGGGCTGGGGGCAGAGCAGAGCAGGGCTGGGTTGGGGACAGAGCAGAGCAGAACTGGGGCTGTGGGCGGAGCAGGGGGTGGATCGGAGCCGTGGCACAGAGCAGAGCTGGGACTGTGGCTGGAGCAGGGGGTGGAGTGGAGCTCTGGCATGGACCAGAGCTGGGCTGGCGGAGGAGCAGAGCTGCAGCTGGGGGGTGGAGCAGGGCCAAGTGGCATTCCCTCCCAGCCCTCCATGGGGACTGGCCTTGGCCCTGCCAGGCGCCCCACCAAACATTCCTCCATGCCCCAGTAGGGGGGCGTGTCCCACACTTTGAGGACCACTGGTCTAGGGGAACATATGGCTGAAAACAGCTCAGTCCGTGGGGTACTCAATCTGGCACCTTCACCAGCGCTGTGTGCGCTTAGCAACATCAACAGTCATTTCAAACTGGGAATACAGGGAAGACGATGTCTGAGAGGCCTGCCCCAGGGTACTCAGACCCCCTCTGTGGTTCAGACTCAGGGTGCCTATGTGAGATCATAACAGCCACCATCAGGCCTTTCTGCTCCTGGAGAGCTCGGGTAACAGCTAGTCTGGTGTCAGAACAGGCACTAGCAAGTTCACCCCTCCAAAATGAATTTGTTACAAGCCGGTAACAGACACAAACCGTTTGTCAGGGTGGTGCTGAAGGGGGTGTCAGATGTCTTTAATTACTGCTGATCAGCTGCAGCAGTGGGATGTAGCCAAAAAGAAGGCAGAGCTCATGAATGAAACATTAAGTCAAGAAGCGGATTCCACCCCGATAGAGAAACTGGGAAACGCAAAGAGAGGTAAAATTATTAGGTTTAACTAGCTCATAAGTCTACCTGCTTGGAGCTGCTTTGTCTATCTGATCTATCTACATTACAATAAGGATTTCTAAAGAGCCACAGCCATTCCAAATGTACTTAAAGGACAATTTCCTAATAGTGCAGCTGGTTGGGAAAAAAATGGCTAGTTTATTCCCTGCAAACATTTTGAACAAAAGCTTTTAATTTGAAAATGTTCATTTCCCCCCCAGAGACAAGGTGAGGGAAGTAATCTCTTTTCTGCTGGCGAGAGAGACAAGCTTTCAGACTTGCACAGAGTTCTTCTTTGGTCTGGGAAAGTAACAGAGGCCAGGTCAACCCTACAGACCTATCTTGGTACAACGGTGTCGCTCGGGGATGTGAAAAATCCATGTCTTCAAGTGACATAGTTATGTCAACCTACCCCCGGAGTAGACAGCACTGTGTCGGCGGGAGCGCTTCTCCCATCTTCTCGGGGAGGTGGATTAACTATGCTGATCGGGGAAGTTCTCCTGTCGGTATAGGAGTATCTTCACTTCTGGGACTCTCCCACCTTGCAGGGTCCTAGAGCCTGGGCTCCAGCTTGAGCCTGGAAGTCTACACGGCAATGAAACAGCCCCGCGAGCCCAGGTCAGCTGGGTCAGCCATGGGGTTTTCTTTGCTGTTCAGCCACACCCTCAGTGCACTGCATGAGGCACAGCACGTGTAATGGTAGGTCTGTGTAGGACCCATGGATTTTGAAAGGTGTGTTGTGGGGGGTAGTGATCATTGTAGTAGTGGAGACATGGCTGCAGGTGTTGCATGCGTTGTTCTGGCAGGGCCTGGTGCTGCTTTGATTTGGTGTGTCTTGGTCTTTGAGGAGCTTGCTTGGAGAAGAAGGGTAGTGTTGAGACCTCAGCTGGAGTATTGGCCACAGAGCTGGATACCTTGGGCCAGATTCTCCCTTGCTCGGCATCTTGTGCAGCCTCTGACACCGGTGTAAATTACTACCATTCTGATCTGGTGTCTTTAGCCAGGCTAGGCCTTTCTTCCCAAAAGATGGTTTCTTAGGATTTTCTACCCAGCCATAATTAAACTGATTGAACATGCTTTATAGACATGAACTAATTCAAGCTTGACCAGGCCCACATGAGCTGGGCAAAAGATGTACACAAAGGAACACTACACCCACCAGTGAAAATGCAGCCACCTCTGGGGCGCAGCACAGAAACTGTTTAACAGCATATAGCAACACCATGCAAGAGTTTAAGGCAGGAAGTGAAGAAAAAATGCAGTCTGCAATTGAAAGAACAGGCTGAATGTGTTTAATTGAGTTGGAATTTTGCAAATACCATCCCTGATTATGATTATGAAAAGTGCCCTGGGTTAGTTAAAGAACTGAACAGTATTAGTGCTGCACCAAGGCCTGGGAAGAAGGAGCTGTTCCACTCAGTCTCTGAAGCACTTCCCAGCATGCAGTTCAGCTGCATTGCACTGGGAGCAGTATTTGAGCTCTAAACACCTGACCTTGCACCAGGGAGGTCAAGTCCTGATTCAGGAAAACACATAAGCAGATGCCTAACTTTAAGCACATGGTTAAATCTCATTAACTTCGATGGCACGTGCTTCAAATTAACAAGTGCTTTCCTTAAACCATTCACATGCATGTTATCTAAATCCTTTTGCAATACCCCTGAAAAATGGATCCCCCTGATGGTTGGCTTTCTGACCTCCCTCCCTTTGGGAGGACGGATGCCAAGAACAACACCTGCTCTGTTTGTTTGCCCCCCCTGGATGGAGACCACCCCTCACTGGCGTTTTTAAGAGGCTGCTTGTCTCCTTTGTCGATTGTATACCTATCGGAACAGAATCCTGGCTACTAATTGCTAATGTTTCCTGCAATTTGCTGCTCATGATTCCTTTTGACCTCTCAAATTATCCATTCCCTTTGACTTTTCCCTGCTTGTTTTTGCAGCTCTCGCACTCCTTCCCCGTCGCTGTTTCTTTGTCATGTTTCTTTTTTTAAAATGCGGTCCGCTTGGTCTCTTCAGCAGTTCTTTACTTTCCCACTTAACCGCCCTGGATTCTGTCACACTGAGTTTTTTCTTTCGTTTGTTGGTCTCTTGATTGCATTCTACCCAACTGTTCCTTAAAAGCTTCCTCCGCTTCCACACTTGGATTGCTCAGAAATGCTTGAATCACATCCAATTTGAACTCAGTTTCACATTTCTGCTATTCAGGCTCTGCTTTCTGTGTCAGCCCTTCATACAATCGCCAGCTGTCCAGAGCCTTCCAGACTCATAGGCCATAGCCTCATAGGCCAGAAGGGACCATGGGGATAATCTAACCTGACCTCCTGCACAGCACAGGCCACAGAACCTCACCCACCCACTCCCGTAATAGACCCCAACCTCTGGCTGAGTTACTGAAGTCCTCAGATCATGATTTAAAGGCTTCAAGTTCCAGAGAATCCACCATTTCATTTAGTTCAAACCAGCAAGTGACCCGGGACCCACGCTGCTGAGGAAGGTGAAAAATCCCCAGGGTCTCTGCCAATCTGACTTTGGGGGGAAGTTCCTTCTTGACCTTATATTCAGTGATGAATTGGACCCTGAGTGTATCGGTAAGACCCACCAGCCAGACATCTGGGAAAAAATTCTCCTTAGTAACTCAGAGCCCTGCCCATCTCTGATCATTGGAGATATTTGCTACTAGCAGTTGCAGTTGGGTCATGTGCCATTGTAGGATGTCTCATCCTACCATCCCCTCCATTCACTTATCAAACTCAGTCTTGAACCCAATTAGTTTTTTTGCTCCCCTTGGGAGGCTGTTCCAGAACTTCACTCCTCTGATGGTCAGAAACCTTTGTTTAAATTCAAGCCTAAACTTGTTGATGGCCAGTTTATAGCCATTTGTTCTTGTACCAACATTGGCTTTTTACTTAAATAGCTCCTCTTCCACCCTAGTGTTTATCCCTCTAATGTATTTATAGAGAGCAATTAGATCACCCCTCAGCCTTCTTTTGGTTAGTTCTAGTTTGATTTCTATTTTGGATGTGGTAATTTCTACTTCCATACCTTCATTTCCATTAGCCACCCTGGTACCACCCCTAAGCTCCCCAGCACCCTTATTAAAAACTGAGGCAAAGGCCAGGCCTAGGTTATCTTTTATCTTCATCCCATCCTCAGTGCACAGAGGTCCCACTTCTTTCCTTGTATTCGTTTGATTTATACGGCTAAAGAATCTTTTACTATTGGTTTTAATTTCCTGTGCCAGAACCAACTCTGCTTGGCTTTTGGCAGTTCTTTCTGACCTCCCAGAGGGGACTTTCCTTCCTGATCTCTCCCATCTTCCATTCCTTGTAGGTTTTCTGCTTTCCCTTAATCAGTTGTATGAGATGCTTGTTCATCCAGTTTGGTCTGCAACTCTTCCCTATGAATGTTTTCCTCTTGCTTAGGATTCAGTCTTCAGATAGTTGTTGCAACTTTTATTTAAAATAATTCCAAGCCTCCTCCACATTCAGATCCTTGAGTTCCTCAGTTCAGTCCAACTCTTTAACTACTTCTTTTAATTTTTTTAGTTTGTCCTTTTGAAATCGAGGATGCTATTTTTTGTTAAGCCTTCCATTGAGTTTAAACTGAATTAGCTCATGATCACTCAAACTAAGGTTGGCCCCTACAGCCAGTTCCTCTATGAAGTCCTTGCTACTTACCAATACTCAATCTACAACGGTTGACCTTTTGTTGGTTCAGCAACTGTTTGGTGAAGAAATCTGTCAGCTGTCACATCTGGCAATATCTGGGTTCTACCATTATTTGTAGCACTTGTCCTTCAGTCTATAGCTGGGAAAACAGATAATCCCGTAATCACACAATTCCAAGTAGTATTTATTGCATTAAAATATTAGAGATCTGTCCACATCCAGATCAGATCCTGGGGGTTTGTAGCATATCCCAAGCAGTAACCCAGTGGAGCCTCTGTTAGGTTTCTTCCCCAAAGTGATTTTGACCCAGACAGGTTCTGTTTTATCCATTCCAGCACTTCTAATTTCTTTACAATCTACCTCCTCATTAAAATTCAGTGCTACCCCACCACCTTCACCTTTATTTCTGTCTTTCCTGAACAGCACAGACCCTTCAATCCCTGTAGTCCAGTCATGACGACTATCCCACTGTGTTTCTGTTAGCCCCATAATATCTGGTTTCACTTCCTGCACCAGTAGTTCTAGTTCCCTCATTTTGTTACATGGGCTCCTTGCATTCTGGGCATTTCTTTAACATCTTTCAGCTGAAGACCTCAAAGCGCTTTAGGTCACCCTTCTGCCAGGTGCAGTCAGTGGCAACAAGGACTGGGTTCAATATCTAGGGATTCATCTTAATAATACAAAACAGAACTGGCTTGAGTCTCTCCTCCCCATTAATCTGGGAAATTTTAACACCACCTCTCTCGCAAGCACTGAGTCTGTGTACAGCAAAAGAGAACTTTCATTGGAAGGGAAAGGGAACTCAGCCTTAGTCTGGGAAAATATCACCACCATGTTCACGAGCATGTGATCACAAGTAAACTTGATCCCACTGGGCAGTGCCCTTTGCCTTGCCGTGGGAAAGACTGATGAACAAATATCCCTTTGACACATCACTCCCCTTTTCCTCTGCTGCATCCCACTCACAGTTGGTTCTTCTTGGCTAGTGAAGACCTAGAGTTCAGAGTGGTGTTTATGGGGTCCACCTCCTACCCCTGCCTCTGCTGCTGCCTCTGCAGCTGGCTCACAGCTGCCGCTGCTTCTCTGCCATCACTGGCCACCCCTGGCCACTGCTAGCCACCTCTTTCTGCTCCCACAACATCATGTTCTGAGGTTCCACCGCTTAACTCGTCTCTTAGTGACTTCAGCTGGTAGTGGGGAACCTCACAGCCAGTGCAGTCTGAGTTCTTTGTGCCCACATGAGGACTAAGGCTCAGCAGTGATATCTCCTCTAGGACTCGCCAACCAGAAACAAGAACTTTCAAAGGAGGCTAATCAGCTCTGTTATTAATTGCTAAAAAGGAACCAATCAACTGTCCAGGACTCTTTAGGCAGACTTCACACCACCACATAGGAACACCCATCCCTCCCTCCAACTCTTCTCTTCGTAGGGATTTGGCATCCCTACACCCTGCTTAGCAAGTGAGGGTCCATTTAGGGTGACCTCCTCAGTCAAACCAGTTCTGCTGCCCTTTGCTCATACAGTGAGGATAACAATATTTCATTACCTCTGTGTTCAAAGACCAGAGTGATTCATAACCCCAAACCAGCCAAAATGGATTGTTTTGGCAAAGCAGCTGCATCTGCTGCACACCTTGGCGGCGTAGGTGTGTCTATGCAAACACGGGCTGCCCCTGAAGACTTTCCCCCCAGTGAATCACTAGATGTCAGCGGAGAGCTCATTCACACCCTGCTTACATTTACAAAGCTTAATAAGACCCTACTATGCCCATCTGAGAGAAAGATCATGGCCTTCCTTTTCCAGGGGAGGTCGAGTGACTTGTTCACACAGCACGTTGGGGACTGAGTTTCAGAAGAGAACCCAAGAGTCATGCTACCTAGTCTGCTGAACTGATTACTAATAATACCTAGTTTCTCTATAGCACTTGTCCCCCAGGCATCGCAAAACACTTGACAAAGAAAACATCATGATCCCTGTTTTACAGGCAGAGAAACTGAGTGACAGAGCAGTGAAGGGACTTTCACCCAGCAGAGCAGGGATGAGACCCCCCAGGGCTTCTGAGCGCTCGTTCAGGGACCTATTACTGGAGCACACTTATCCTGAGGCTGGGATACTGACCCTTTCTGGCAGAATGCCCCAGTCTGAGCCAGTAGGCACTGCCTAATTCTCTGTATGGGAGGTAACTCACACTTTAGGTTAAGAGTCTATGTACAAATACACTTCTACCCCGATATAACGCAACCCAATAAACACGAATTCAGATATAATGTGGTAAGGCAGTGCTCTGGAGGGGCGGCGGCTGCACACTCCCGCGGATCAAAGCGCATTCGATATAACATTGTTTCACCTATAGCGCAGTAAGATTTTTGGCTCTCGAGAACGACGACTATCGGGGTAGAGGTGTAGTTTATAAAAGGATAATGATGCTTACCTGGTGTTTTAACAAATGGCTAGTCAGTTGTTACGGATTGTTACAGAGTCCAACTGGTCAATAGGTTGCTTATAACCTCCTCTGACACTGATATGCCTACAGCATCTGCAACACCCATTTGTCAGGTAGCTGTCTCACAGCTATTAATTGGTTAACGATCAATAGCACCTCACTATAATGCCTGACCCCCCCATCTGCTCTGTTAACTGAGGGGTTAAGATGTTTGTTTCTTTAGTGCAGCACAGTACCCAGGGATGGTTCTTTACATGAGGCTTTGGCTTGCTAATGGAAGGCATTAGGTCTCCAGCACTGTTGGCTGGCAGCCGTAATGAAGCATGGTAATATAAGTGGCCTGTTTCCCTGGGTAAATGTTTAGCATTCCCCATCTGCTCCTTTAAAACAATGTAATTTAGTCTAATTTTTTGTGTCAAGGGCTGTTAAGGCATTTGGTTAAGGAAATTATATTTTGTCACTGAGGTGTCAGGCTTGTCTGAGTGTTAATAAATTTATGACACCTGATGCCAGGCAGGAAATGAGTTGTTTCTGCATTTGCCCACCTTGGCTAACCTGCCTGGCTGGCATCCTGTTTTTCTGCAGCACCGGAGTAAACGCTGGATGACAGTCCTGGTGGAGAAAGTAAATGCTTTGTGACTAAAGAATCATCCGCCACATGGACAGGAACAATGGGATGCAAATGTGATCTGGCAACAGCATCCGAGTCCACTTGGAAACCCCTTTCTGGGAGCAGCTTGGGTGGTTTTGGTATTCAGTTTTTTAACTCTTTTAAGGGAGGGAAAAATTGGGAGGAATTTCAGAGATTTGGAGAAATGAACAGAGTAGACACTGCAGAGTTGGGTTAAAGAGAGATAAGGTAACTAACCACCTGCTAGTGTCTGAAAGGTATGAATCCATAGGAGGGAGAGGGTTGGTTTAGGGTGACCCAAAGGGCAGCAGGTTGAAACCAAGAAATAGAAAACATAGGTTGAGTATGAGGATGCATTTGCTAGTGGTGAAATGTTTTGGGGTGTTGATTAGTCTCCCCAGAGGCATGGAAACACCATTGTATTGTCCTTGAAACCTGCCACTAGACGGGAAAAACCTCTGAAAAATGTGCTGCATGGAATAACCATGGAAGAGATCGCTTGGGAGTCCATGCCAACCAGAATTTAAATGACATTTGTCTGGCAGTACAGGATCAGGACTTCAGTCACCTAGAAGAAGTCCTGAGAGATGGCCCACTGTTGTGAATGATGGAGGCTTAAACCTAGTACCAAAAAGATAGTTTCCAGCTGCTTTCATCCATACCAAATAAAGGCCAACGAATAGCTCAACATCTTCCTGGATGGACACGCTGGATGTTATCCTGGGTAATAACTAAGGAACCACCTTACCAAGACCTTGCTGAAAATAAAGACAAGAACCACCTGATCACCAAACCACCTAGTTCCACCTGGGAAGACAATGTGCGGAGACTAAGGGTATGTTACACTGCAAGGAAAGACCCGTGGCATGGCTGCAGTTGGCCCTGGTTAGCTGACTTGGCTTTGCGGGGCTTGGGCTGCAGGGCTATAAAATTGTCGTGTAGATGTTTGAGTTTGGGTTGCTGAGACCCCATGATAGGGGAGGCTGTGAGCCTCAATGCAGCAGGTTTCTTATCATAGTGTGGAAGTACCCCGAAATGCTGGTCTTGCTTTCTGTAGCAGAGTATTGCTGCATGAGGTAGCTCAGCTGTTCTCACACAGGACTACTAGACACTCTGCTGAATGAAACCACGTGTCTGATAACAGGTACTGTGACACCAACCGACCTGGCCTGGCTGCCAATTCTGTCCACCTCCTGGCATTAGGTGACACGGCATCCTGCAGAATTTTCTCCCTAAGGCGCAAGACATACACACCTACCCCTCTTTAGAGATGTGTTTAATCTACCCAGTTACCATCTCAGCTCAGGTCTCCCCATTTGGACAATTCCCCTGTGGAGCCTTGATATCACCTCCAGTTTGTGTACGAGGTGGCAGGAGCAAGCGTCAAACAGGCTGTCTTGTGACCAACCCAACAGTCCAGCCCTTGGCTTTGGCTGGCCATCTTGGGTAAATCTCAGTTGCTTTAGGTGTGGAGTGGCCGGATGTGCCACTAATGACTATAAGTGGGGCCTTTGTGACTCCCTCTTTTGCCACTGTGGCAAGTTAGAAGATGTCGGCCATGTATTAAGGAGTCCCTGGTTCCTCATGGCCTTGCACAATGCCCTTCCTTTAGCTAGTCAAGGGTTAAGATGCTCTGACTAACATGCTTGACTGGACTGTTTTATGTAAATGCAGTCCTGGTGTCTGTCTACCTAGTTCTTGAAGGAGGATCAGGGATGGACTGCATGAGACTCCAATTTCCATGGACCGTAATCGGATACACAGACTCATCTTGAATAGTACCCTTACCCCAGGATTAGCTCCACTGAAGTCAATGAGCCGGAAATTAAAAAGAGTAAAAGAGTAAAAATTAAAAGAGTAAAATGCCTGCACGCAGCATGGAGACCACATAATAACACCATCGTAGAGGCTCAGACTAAATGTATATCCCAAATCAAAAAAGACAGCAGGAGGACCAACAGCATGCCAGCATGGAGTAAAAAAGCATCCTTTACACATTGGATGTGAAATCCTACTAAGGAAAATAGGAAACAGCCAACTCCAGCAAGTGAAATATAAACATATAAGAAGGCAGACTGAGAGAGAATTTGAGAAGCAATTTGCTAAAGATGCTAAAACTAGCAGTACATTTAAAAAAAAAATAAAAAGTAGATCAGAAGCAGGAAGTATGCCAAACAGATGAAGGACCACTAGATGACAAAGGTATTAAAGGTGCACTCAAGAAAGACAAGGACATTGCAGAGATGCTAACAGTTCTCTGCACTGATTTTTCACTGGAGAGGATGGGGACGGTGGCGAGGGGGGAGAAAGACCCATATCAGAGCCATTCTTTTTCGGCAACAAATCTGAAGTGCTGTCCCAAACTGATGTGAACAGAAGAGATTTTGGAACAAATTGGTAAATTAAACAGGAATAAGTCACCAGGACGAGATGGGATTCACCCAAGAGTTCTGTGGGAACGCAAATATAAAATTGCAGAACTACTAACTGTAGGATGTAACCTAGCACTGAAATCAGCCTCCGTACCAGGTGACCGAAAGGTAACTAATGCAAATACAGGCCAGTAAACCTAACTTCTGTACCAGGCAAAGTGGTAGAAACTATAATGAAGAAGAGAAATATGAGACTTATCAGACACCTAGATAAAAACAGTCTGTTGGGGAAGAGCCAACATGGTTTTTGTAAGAGGAAATTGTTCTTCACCCATTCTTTGAGGGGTCAGGAAGCGTGCTATACCAGTTGATATAGCATAGTTGGATTTTCAGAAAGCCTTTGTCAAGGTCCCTCATGAAGACTCTTATAGATACCAACTAGCCATGGGATAAGAGGGAAGATCTTTTCATGGATCAGTAACTGGTTGAAAGATAGAAAACAAAGGGTAGGAATAAATGGTCAGTTTTCACAATGAAGAGAACAGCGGGGTCCCCCAAGGATCTATACTGGGACCTGTGCTGTTCAACATAGACATTAATGATTTGGAAAAGAGGGTGAAGAATGAAGTGGCAAAGTTTGCAGATGATACAAAATTATTCAAGGTAGGTAAGTCCAAAGCTGATTGCGAGGAGTTTGAAAGGGATCTCCCAAAACTGGGTGACTGGGCAACGAAATGGAGGATGAAATTCAACACTGATAAGCGCAAAGTAATGTGCACTGGAAAAAATAATCCCAACTCTACATAGACAGTGATGGGTTCTAAATTAGCTGCTACTACCCAAGAAAGACATCTGGGAGTCTCTGCAGATAGTTCTCTGAAAGTTTCCATTTAACATACAGCAGCTGTCAAAAAGGCTAGAACTATGTTAGGAACTATTAGGAAAGGCATAGAAAATAAGACAGAAAATGTCATATTGCCTCTGTATAAATCTCTGGCATGCCTGCATCTTGCGTGCAGATGTGGTTGCCCCATCTCAAGAAAAGATATAGTGGAACTGGAAAAGTTTCAGAGAAGGGCAACAATGATGATCAAGAATATGAACAGCTTCCCTATGAGGAGAAACTAAAAGAGATTAGGGCTGTTCAGTTAGAAAAGTGATGACTAAGGGGGATATGATAGAGATCTATAAAATCATGAATCATGTGGACGCAGTGAATAAAGTTAGTGCTATTTTACCCTTTCAGACAATACAAAAACCAGGGGCCACTCAGTGACAAGGGAGGAAAAATCACCTTTGTAATGGTAATGAGGCCAATGTAAACAGGGTGGCCCATTTCAAACAACTGACAAGAAGGTATGAGTAACAGGAGGGGGAAATTAGTTTTTTGTAGTGTCCCAGCCACTCTCAGTCTTTATTCAGGCCTAATCTGATGGTGTCCAGTTTGCAAATTAGTTCCAGTTCTGCAGTTTCTCGTTGGAGTCTGTTTTTGAAGTTTTTATTGTTGAAGAATTGCCACTTTTAGGTCTGTTATTGAGTGTCCAGGGAGACTGAAGTGTTCTCCGACTGGTTTTTGAATGTTATAATTTTTCACATCTGATTTGTGTCCATTTATTCTTTTGCGTAGAGACTGTCTGGTTTGGCCAATGTACATGGCAGAGGGGCATGGTTGGCACATGATGGCATATATCACGTGGGTAGATGTGTAGTTGAACAAGCCCCTGAAGGCGTGGCTGATGTGGTTAGGTCCTATGATGGTGTGCCTTGAATAGATATGTGGACAGGTTTGGTAACAGGGTTTGTTGCAGGGATTGGTTCCTGGGTTAGTGTTTTTGCTGTGTGGTGCGTAATTGTTGGCGAGTATTTGCTTCAGGTTGGGGAGCTGTTTGTTAGTGAGGTCTGGCCAGTTTCCCAAGGTCTATGAGAGTGAGGGATCACGATTTTTCCTCCCTTGGTATTCTGCTCTTGAGAATAGCCCACTTCCACTTTAATTGAATTGTCTCATTAGCACTGACCCCCCACACTTGGTAAGACAACTCCCATCTTTTCATGTACTGTGTATATATACCTGCCTACTGTTTTTTTCCACTCCATGCATGTACTGAAGTGGGCTATAGCCCACGAAAGCTTATGCCCAAATAAATTTGTTAGTCTCTAAGGTGCCACAAGTAGTCCTCGTTGTTTTCACTCAAAGTACTTCACTTAGGAAGTTAAAAATCAAATGAACTACAAAATGGGGAATAACTGGCTAGGCAGTAGTATTGCTAAAGAGGATCTGGGGGTTATAATGGATCAGAGATTGGATGGGAGTCAACAATGTGATGCAGTTGTGAAAAAGGCTAATATAAGTCTGTGGTGTATGAACAGAGTGTTGTATGTAAGACATGGGAGGGAAGGATCTCACTTTACTCAGCTCTCCTGAGGCCCCAGCTAGGGCTTCATGCTTGAGGAAAGATGTGAACAAATTGAAGAGAGTCCAGAGGAGAGCAACACACATGATACAAGATTTAGAGAACCTCTCCTATAAGGAAAGATTTAAAAAAAAAAACTGGGTAAGTTTAGTCTTGAGAATAGAAGACTGAGAGTGGATCTGATAAGTCTTCAAATACGTCACGGCCAGTTATGAAGAAGATAGTGACCAATTGTTTGCTATGTCCACTGAAGGTAAGATATTGGGCTTAATCTGCTTCAAGAGAAATTTAAGTTAGAGTTAGAAAATTTTTCCTAATATCTAAGGCTAGTTAAGCTCTGGGACAGGTTACTAAGACAGATTGTGGAATCCCCACCATTGGAGGTGTTTAAGAACAGGTTGGACAAACACCTGGCAGGGATACTCTGTGTTTACTTGGTCCTGCCTCAGTGTAGAGGGGTTGGACTTGATGACCTCTTGTAATCTCTTCCAACCCTTCATTTCTATGATTCTGTTGGAACCTGGCCTGCTTTCCCACCAGTTCATCTGTCTAGCTCCTGCACCCTTGCCATCTTGCCTGGTGGATCTGGGTTCCCCGACTCCACAGATCCTCAGCAGCCTGGAGTCCCAGGTTCTCCATAGCTGGAGCAGGACCATCCCAGAATCGGGGCTCCCAAAGCTCCCACTTTTTCTAAACCAAATTTGGGGGTTCCCCTTTCCATGGGAGTTTTCATTTTTGTTCCATTTCCAAATGAGTTTTTGGGTTAATATTTTGGAATTTCCAGCAGAACAGGAATCCCATTCTCTGGCCAGCTCAATTGTATCCCAGTGTTGCTTCTGTGGTTTTGATTGGCAACCTCCTAAAATGTAGAACAGCAGAGGATGCTGGTGATTAAACAGGATTACAGAGGAGGCAACTCTAAGAGAAACTGCAAGTGTCTTTCTTTTTTTCCTTCTGACTATTTTAATACATGCCCCTGAGGAACGGCAGAATAAAGCATATGTATGGTACCGGGGCTGCTTGTATTGCTGGGTGCTTAAGCTTGTTCAATTAACTGGAAAATTCAGAATTCACATGCAATTTTGCCATTGATGGGGGAAAAAACTCTCACCAAGAGAGCAATATTGGTTAAATACTCAGGTCTAAAATAAGACCGGTAAACAAATAGATGCTGCTGCTGCATGGGGGAGACATTTAATGGAGAAATAGGATTTTCTAGCACAAATACTCCAATCCTTTGGAAAAAGCAAGTGGATGAAAACAACTCCCAAGGGAACCCAGATAGCAATGTTCATTTCTATTTTGAGATGCCTGAACTGCCTGGGACACAAAAGGGAAGGACCTGGACCAAACCCCCAAATGGGAACATCTCCAACATGCATCCGACGAAGTGGGTATTCACCCACGAAAGTTCATGCTCCAATACGTCTGTTAGTCTATGAGGTGCCACAGGACTCTTTGCTGCTTTTACAGATCCAGACTCACACGGCTACCCCTCTGATACGTGCAAATCTGAGTCAGAGTTCAGCTTTATGAATGGGACCAGGCTGAGCCACAATCCAAATGTCCCTGAACTTTGCATCTGCACACAGACTTTGTAACTATTTCAATATCATGATCCCCATGCCTGGGACTTCTACCACTTGACCTAAAGACACGCTGCTATTAGTAATGATAGGCTGTGATCTTCTTTTGGGCCAGACATTAGAAGGGGACATAGAACAGATTTTAGTAGCATGCTACAGCTAGATTCAAGAACTGACTCAGCACTCCAGCCAACACACCGATCAAATTTGAGCCAGTGAGTAACCTCCTGAGGTTAGAAAAAACGTGGTTGGCTCTTTCCAGACCCATCTCCAGTTTCATGCATCTCTGTGCTCCCTTGAGTCCTGCCAGGATCTGCTGCAGAAGGAGCGAAATGAAATGACAGAAGTATCCTGAGCTCAGCTGGAATCCTTAAAATAGAACCTCAGCAAATGAGTCTGTTTGCACAACCTCTTCCATCAGCCCGTAAGTTCGAATGGTTTCTAATCTTTTGGGTGCACTTAAAGACCCATCCTCCAGATTTTTCTAAGGTTTGCCCATCACTGATTTCTGAGTGGAGGAAATGAGGCTAAGGGTGTGTGCGTGTGCATGCGTGTGTGTGTGTGCGTGTATGCCTGATTCATGGCGCATCCTCATACATTGTGGGCCTCCTTTCCTCTTCGGGAGACAAGACATTTTAAACAAATGGCTGGTTTTCAGCACTCTTCAATTCTATTCCTGTTACATTACATTTAATGACTATTTTATTTATGGTCAAGCAATCCAGATGGGTCAAAACATCTCCACAGGTATTGGATACTTTTCTGAAGAGCACAGAGATCTGTGGACAGATTCACACCTGGCATAACCTGGCAAGCAGATATCCTGGCCGGACCGCCAATGCTGGCCAGCAAAACAGCCAGAGATGGTGCAGAACCTCCGGGGCTGCTCAGAGGTTCCACTGTAGCTCCTTAAGTGGGCCGGTGCGTCCATCACACAATCACACTTCAAGAAACATGGACCAGAATGGGAAAGACAACTAACGCAAAGCGCTAGCCTATTCCTGGGGAAGGGGACTAAGGGGCTGATTGACTGTCAGCTCTTCAGGGGCAGGGATTGTCTTAATCCTGGCCGCACAGGTTTTTATTGTGCTAGGCCCTGTACATAGGGGGACAGCCCCGGCCTAAAGATCTTAGTCTCAGTAAACAGGCCATTTATTTGAGCACTGCTTTCCCCTCCTCTGACTGGCTGTAGCCCAGCAGGCTTCTGGGTGTGACTTGATCCTGCGAGGTGCTAGGCATTGCCAGCTCCAGGGTTCATTGGAGCCAATGGGGCAGAGGCATCTGTCAGTTACCCCGGTATAAATCCAGAGTAACCACATGGACTGTGGCTGATAGACACCCATGAGAGGAACATCAGAGCCAGGCTTTTTAATGGCACTGTCAGTTGGTCCGTTGGAGCTCCGACAGCGTTACAGGAATTACCGCTGGCTGTTACTGATCTAAGAGGGAGGGTGTCATGGTTTTGAACCAGGCCCTGCACAGTGTTTTGATGTCAGGATGCAGTGTGCTATGAACACTTCCGCGGCTTTGACCATCAAGTGCTACTTGAGCGGAGCACAACGTGCGGTGCTGATTGACGGCAATGCCGGGATTGGAAACCTACGGTGTCTCAGCAGGAGAAACTCCCCGTCCTGGAATGTTCTCCTCCTGGAACTCCATTGGCTAGTGGGATTTCCAGAGGGGGGAAAACAGTGGGACTTTGACCTATATTAACCACTAGGGAGGTGCTCAGGGACTGTTCAGCCTTGGATGGAAGCTGAGCTGTGACAAAGAGCAAGTCTTATCCCAGCCCATTGCAAGACACGGATTCACTACCACGCCGCAGCTTTATGATAGAAGCTAGGAACCAAGGCCAGCCCAGTTTGAAGTTGTGTTGATCTGAGTTCAAGTTCCTGGCCTCCTAGGTCAGTATTGGGTGGTCTGTGTGCGAGGTCTGAGTGGGCCTAGTACTAGTGTTGAATTCAGGGGCAGCCCAAGATCCACAAACCAGGTTCCTCTCTGTCCTGCTTCCTCCTTTCACAGACCTATAGTATAGAAAAGGGGAGATGGGTTATTAACCCCTATGGTCCATCCTCATCCACTGTGGGATTGTCCCCTACAGCATGTTCCCAAGCTGTTAGCAGGTCCACCTGGAAAGCTGTCAGGTTTCCTTAAAAGGACTGAGATCTTTATTAGAGACCCAGGACAGAGGAGGTTGGGAGTTCCTGCTTGGGGAATGCTCTGACTGAAGTCAGGAGAGAGAATTGAGAAAAGTCCCAGGAGGAGAGTTAGCTGCCTGGGGGGCCACAGGTGCCTCAAAAGAGAGGCAGGACTCCAAGGAGGTAGTCCTGGGTGTCAGCGTTCAGCTGAGGAGCAGAACAGCAGGGCTGACTGGTGAAGACATTCAAGCCCTGGAAGGGCGGAAGTGGTTTAAAGCTGCCCTTTTGGTTTGGAATTTGTTCGAGAGTTCCTGTGAGCTTGGCCCTGAGAGAAGGATGAAGCGCGAGGTCTCAGGGCACCTGAGGAATGCAGTGAGCCTAGGAAGGGTCTGTGGGAATGGTCTGTGGATTGGCTGAGGGAGGCAGAACCCCATGAAGGAAGCTGGGGGCCAGAATAGGCTGACCAGAATAGGCAGCTCACTGTAGGGCCCCTAGGCTGGAATGCAGAGGAGAGGGAAGGCCTGGGTTTCCCTACTGTCCACTGGAAAAAGGTGGTGTGAAGACCTCAGAGACCACAGGTGGAAGGATGTGTGAACTGTGACTTGGCTTGAAGCTGTGGGATTATTGTTTGCTGGACTTTCGGCCACCCTGGATGGGATAAGACTTTAAAGAAGGCTGAAACATGAGAAGAGGCAGGCTGGAGTGACTGTCTGTAGGGTGCGCTAGAGGAAAAGACCCTGCAATTCCACACCCATCCACAAGGGGCAGGCCAGTGGCGAGTCCACTACACTACACCCCCACCATTTTTAAGTGGTCTGTCTAGCATGATGCCCACCCCTAGTGCTACATGGCAAATAATACCAGTACCCAAGCATGTCTGCCTGTCCTGCACCGGCCTTCTGCCAAGGGTTGTCAATGGCAAAATGGACCAGGTTCAGATATTTAGGGGAGTCCTCTTAAAACTAAAAACCCTACCATCGGGAGCCCCTGGTCATAAACATGGGAAAAACTAAATCCCTTCCCTGGGCACCCTTAACAGGCCATCCCACCCCTCTCGCAAGCACTGAGTGTGTGTGAGAAACAAGGGAAACTTCATGAAGGGAACACAGGAATGTGGAGGAACACAGCGGCATTAAATCAGCGATATATTTATATAGCTATTCATTCCAGCGCTCACTTCTTAGTGTCTTTGACCATGTCCTTTCCCCTCAGTTCCCCACCAGCTGGTGAGAGTGTCTGCAAACAACCGTCCCCTTAACACATCACTTCTCCCTCCCCACTTGCGGTGTGTCATCAGTGGATAGTAAAGGCCGAGAGTCCAACAGTGCACTTGTGCAGGTCCAGCTCCATCCTCTAGGGGGCAGTGCTGCTGGTTCCACCCCTGAGGCTTCACCAGCTACTGTGGTTTCCATTTTATTGGTGCTGGGTGTGGGCGGCTCGGCAGAGTTCACTCAGCTCTCCTGCTCCTTCAGTGAAAAGCTACCTTGCCGCTGCCCCCTCCTGGCAAGGGGTGTGTCTGCACTGGCGCTAGAGGGTGAAATTCCCAGCATGGGGAGATATACCCACGCTCACCCTGACCGAGCTGAAAGGTGTGAGCTGTGGGAGGGGCTAGCTGCAGCCTCGGATAGGCTCATACCTAGGACAGCTAGCCCCTTGTGGGAGGGATAGCTCAGTCATTTGAGCATTGGCCTACTAAACCCAGGGTTGTGAGTTCAGTCCTTGCGGGGGCTACTTAGGGATCTGGGGCAAAATCAGTACTTGATCCTGCTAGTGGAGGCAGGGGGCTGGACTGAATGACCTTTCAGCATCCCTTCCAGCTCTATGAGATAGGTATATCTCCATATATATTATAATGCTTTTATTTTTAACATGCTAGCACAAAGGAAAGACATACCCAAAGTGTTCAGTGGAGAGGGACTGAGGGCATGTGGGAGCCTTGAGCCGTCTGCTACCTGGGAAATCCTTCTTGCTAGAAGGTAAAACCTCTTCCCTCCTCTTTCTAGCGTGTGTCCAAGCTCCACTACCTAGTAGTGCAAGACAGAGGCCTTAGTTCTAGTGACCCCCTCACCCAGAGCCTGTAAAGCATGGTTCTGTTGTCACTCAATCAGGATAACACCACTTCATTCCCCCCAAGCCCAAACTTACATGAATTTTACTAAAATGACCAAAATGTTCACACTGGATTGGTGGGAAACAAACCTTGGCTCATGTTGTCTCTTCCTCCAGTTCACTGATAAATGGTGGTGGCAACTTTGCTTCCTTCTCATGCTTCAAACTGCAGGGTTGACATCTGTAATGGTTTCTACAGCATGTCATTCAACCATGAGATGTCTCTGTGTGCTCTACAGAATTCCAGGCAGGGTGTGGCCTTGGTGAACCCAGGAAACAAAGCTGGCACTCAGGCTGTGTGGAAGCCTGTGTGTCTATCATTGTAGCTGTTTTATTCAATACATCCCCCGTGTTTGAGATGGACTGTGATTCCACACACCATGGTGTCAGCAGTGAGATCTGAACCCATCCTTCATGCTGGTAGACAAGTTTTCCTGCACGACCCTCTCCATGAGTATTTTTTCATGGGGGGCCCATTGTGTTATATTTTTCCATAAACAAGGAAACAAAGATAAGACCGTCAAATCTGTGGCTTAGTAAACATATTACTACAGCAGGGAAATTAAGTCCTACAGACAGGACCTGGGACTGCTCCAGTAAGCTATTGCTAATTCATCAGCATGCTGTCGCCTCTGTAAGAACAATTAGCAGATTCTGGAAATGAGTTTACTAGTTAATCAGTCCCAGTGATTACATTTATCTTCTGAGTGCACATGCACATATAGGCAAAGTTGCTTTTTAATATGGCCCTTTCAGCCCTGGCTGATAAGGGATGAAAATGAGTTTTGAGGAAAGATTAGGTTGATTACACATGCCACGGCGATGTGACGGGGTTAGTGACACAGGCTAGGCTGGTGGAGAGATGTAAAAACAACTTTAAATTCCGGTTAGGACCGGGACTGCTTGATGGCTGCTCCTGTCACTCTTAGCAGATTTCTAGCAAGGGTCACCCATGGCCTGTTCCTCTCACACCTTGCCTGTGTGTGTTGATCAGCTCTGGGCATGCATTTAATGCCGCAGGGCGCTGGCTGGAACCGGTGCATCACTGTGTTCACAAAAGATTTTTTTTATGCCATGGCCAGTGAATCTTGATTTCTGGCTCACCTAGCTATGGGCCATGAGAGTCGCAGCTCAAGACTCAGCCAGGAGAATACGAGGGGCTTTTCACAAGAATTGCAGGGGAGGGTCAACTCTCGTATCCTAGCCTAATTCCAACATGGATGATCACAATCTGCTTCCCAAGAGCTTCCTGCAGCTTCTGCATATTCTCCTTCGCTTCCAGGCCTAAGCGGCTCTGTAACGTTGCTGCGTGTTGTTAAAATAAGCAGTTGAATTCCATCCATGAGGTGGATGGATTTCACTGGTGGATATGTTGTTCCATAGGGACAGTATCATTGTGCATCATTCTTGGAACTGCTCTGGAAGCCTTCAGAATGAAAGGAGCGGTATGTGTGTGAGTGTGGTACATGCTGGCCCAGTGGCTGTGCATGGCTGAGCCACAGGGGTGGGTAGGAGTCGAAGCATGGAGCTTTGTTACTCAGCTCAGGCCCCTCTTGAACATGTTTCTTGTGGCAGAGGTCCCTCTGAAAAGAGTTCATGGTCCCGAAGATTAACTCATATCCAGGTTTTTGACAGTGTGGGGAATGTTCATGGGTCTGTGTTTGGACAGAAGAGAAGGGTCCAGACAGAGAGAGATTAAAGCCTCATAGATAAATTTATGGCCATTCCCTCAACTGGTTTAAACTGAGGTAGTTCCACTGAGGCCAATGAAGCTACACTTCTTCTTAGCATATGTGCAACGTGCCTTAGGTGGTGCATGATCAGGATTCATCACTGAATTTTGTCCGCTGGTTGGATCATTAGCTTCCCTGGCCCAGGCCGGGTATTGATGGGGACAGTGATGTGAACGCTGATCCAGATTAGGAGCTATGTGGCTGGACAGACACAAACAGGAGTGAGAAGATGATCATCTTCTTCAATGCTTAGCCGAACGGTCAGCCGTAGTGGTCATTCGCCATTTGGTCCGTTCCTGTGCAGCCGCAAGGGTTTGACAGCCTGAGAGTCCAACATCAGAACAGACTTGATGAATCCATGTTTGATAGCAACCTTCAACTACCTGAAGGGGGGTTCCAAAGAGGATGGAGCTCGGCAGTTCTCAGTGGTGGCTGATGACAGAACAAGGAGCAATGGTCTCAAGTTGCAGTGGGGGAGGTCTAGGATGGATATTAGGAAACACTATTTCACTAGGAGGATGGTGAGGCACTGGAATGGGTTACCTAGGCAGCTGGTGGAATCTCGATCCTTAGAAGTTTTTAAGACCCCTGCTTGACAAAGTCCTTGCTGGGACGATTTATTTGGTGTTGGTCCTGCTTTGAGCAGGGGGTTGGACTAGATGACCTCCTGAAGTCTCTTCCAACCCTAATCTTCTATGATTCTATGTAATAGGGGGTCTGTCTCTGGGCTGCCTCCACCCCTCAGCTGGTGGAATTTTATCCCAAATGTTACAAGCCACCCGGAGAACAAAATTTGCCGGAATGGTTTGTGGCATTCTCACATGTCCAAAAAGCATAGGATGTTATCTGTGGACAATGGCTCCGACAGTCTGTAGACTGGAGCGACTGTAAACATCTGCATTACAAATGAAGTAAATCCACTTTATGCACAATATATAATGTTGGCATTTTGCATGGAAAGCCTCCAACTTTGCCCAGTCTGGGCAGCGTAGTGTCCATGTTTCAGAGCCATAGAACAGTACGAGCAAGATACAGCTCGAATAGAGCCTGAACTTGCTTGTCATGCTGAGATGATGTCGATTCCATATTCACTGTAAACAACCCAGGGCAGATGCTGCGATGCCAATCCGATGGAGAACCTCCGTGTGAGAATTGGAGGAACTAATGAGTATATTGCTTAAAAAGAAACAAAGCATTAACCCACCATTTCTAAAGCATTAACGGGCTGAGGGTGTGAACACCATTAGTTAGGAAGGGACGAGGCATTGGCAATGGAGCTGGTCAACATTTATTGGTTGACACATTTTTTGAAGCAAATGGCTTTTTTAATCAAAATGGAAATTTCTGTGGGGAATGCCTATTTCTGGTGATTTTTTCATCCTTTAGTCAACAAAACAATTCCCCTCCCACAAAAAAAACCTGAAAAATAAAATCAGTTTTGGGGTTTTTAGATAAAACTCTAAAAAATTCTGAAGAAAATTTTTGATTAAAAAATGAAACCTTTTTCATTCTTGTTGAACTATTTCCCAGGAAGATAAAACACGTTTCCTGATTAGCTTTAATTGGTGATATGCTTTTAAGAGCAGCATTATGCTGCTCTGAGAGTGTGACCGAGCTAATCCACGTGTCTGTGTATGACAGACAGGGATGCAAACTAATTGTGGGAGCTTTGAACAATTCACCCAAGGAGGAAAGTGTTAAGAAAGCTATAAGCATCTCTCCATGAAGAATGGCTTGGGGAATTTTTTTGTTGGGCATATCCTCAGTTATGAATCAGTGTTGGTCCATTGACTTCAGACCTAGAGTTGACTTCAGTGGAGCAATGCCAACTGATACGAGCTGATGATCTGGATTTGATGGAATTTTGATGGACTGTATAAGGGTGTTAACATGACCTTGTCACTGTCCAACATTAACCAGTGTTAGACGAGGTTCGGGGTTTGGTATACAGAGACCTCAGCCTGCTTAGCACCACGGCAAACATGCCATTAAAAAGCTTTATTTTTTATTAAAGATACAGAAAAGGAGGAAAAAAGCTTAAAGCATTTGAGAGGGTAAGTATTAAGGGAGGCTTTCATTTTAACAACATCCCTTGTACCCCTTTCCTCCAGCAGGACAGAGTTTTTAGAAGGATTCTCCTCTTTTCCCCCGTTTGGCAGTCTTTTAGTTGGTATTAAAGATGGCAATAACTGTCCTTTTGGGAGACATGAGAAGTTATCTGTGATGGACTGGAGTCATTGTTCTTGCTGTTGTTGTTAGTCTGATCCTGTTTCCTGGAAGACACATCCACACAAGAGTGAGAGGAAAAAGAACAGCAAAGATAGAAAATGCAGCTTCGGTCTTTGTTGTTGATGTCCTACTTGCAACCTCGCCACTGGATAAACAAAGGCATGGCCCATGGATTTATTAGCCACTCTGAGACCTGGCAAACTCATACCGGCATTGGGCGGTTTAGGGCAATGCTTTCAAGTACCTCTTTTTGGTCACAGGCTTACAGCAGTGTTGTGAAATACACCGTCTTTGCCACCTAAGCCAGAGTCTTATTAGACAAGGAAAAAGGAGAGTATGATGGGTTGTCACCCCTGGGGTGCAGCCTGGGAGCTGTTGGAAGCACTGTGCCCCCTTAACCATCCAGCTGGGCTGGCTTTTCTCACACTGCTTTGCTGGTGACTAAGCCAGCCTCACCAAGCCCTGCTCTCACCCAGCATGACAGCAGGTGGCGCCACATACCCATTACCTGAATGCTTTACCTAAGCCACTCATGGACAAACAGGAGACTCCCCCCCCCCTCCCCTCGAGCCAACTTCCAGCTCCCCAGCCTTGCACCTCTACTGGAGTATAAACCCAGAATTATACCATCTTGTACTACCCAGGGATCTGTACAACGCAATATAGTTCGTTTCCCCCTCAATGTGGGGAAGATATGCAATGAGCCTGGGTTAACCAAGCTGAGATTTTCCCAACTACTTCACTTAAAGACACACTGGTTAAGATAAAACATAAAATAAGTTTATTAACTATAGAAAGATGGATTTTAAGTGACTATAAGTGATAGCAAACAGATCAAAGCAGATTATCTGCAAATAAACAAAAACACAAACTAAGCCTAATATACTAGTTAGGATTTGAATCAACAATATCTTATCCTGACTGATGATCATAGAATCATAGAATATCAGGGTTGGAAGGGACCTCACGAGGTCATCTAGTCCAACCCGCTGCTCAAAGCAGGACCAGTTCCCAACTAAATCATCCCAGACAGGGCTTTGTCAAGCCTCACCTTAAAAATCTCTAAGGAAGGAGATTCCACCGCTTCCCTAGGTAACCCATTCCAGTGTTTCACCACTCTCTGAGTGAAAAAGTTTTTTCTAATATCCAACCTAAACCTCTGCCTGCAACTCGGCACATTACTGCGCTTGTTCTGTCATCTGCCACCACTGAGAACAGTCTAGAGCCCTCCTTTTTGGAACCCCCTTCAGGTAGTGAAAGCAGCTATCAAATCCCCCTCATCTTCTCTCTTCTGTAGACTAAACAATCCCAGTCCCTCAGCCTTTCCTTATAAGTCTGTTCTCCAGCCCCTAATCATTTTTGTACCTCCGCTGGACTCTTTCCAATTTTCCCACATTCCTCCTTGTTAGTGTGGGGCCCAAAACTGGACACAGTACTCCAGATGGGGCCTCGCCAATGTCGAATATGAGGGGAATGATGACATCCCTCGATTCTGCTGGCAATGCCCTACTTTACACGCCCAAAATGCCATTAGCCTTCTTGGCACAAGGCACACTGTTGACTGATATCCAGCATTCGTCGTCCACTGTAACCCCTAGGTCCTTTTTCGCAGAACTGCTTCCTAGCCATTCGTCAATGTCTTGTAACTGAATGGGATTCTTCCCTCCTAAGTTGCAGGACTTTGCACTTGTCCTTGTTGAACCTCATCAGGTTTCTTTTGGGCCATCCTCTAATTTGTCTAGGTCCCTCTGTTCCTATCCCTACCTTCAGCGTATCTACCACTCCTTCAAGTTTAGTGTTCATCTGCAAACTTGCTGAGAGTGCGTCCACGCCATCCTCTAGATCATTAATGAAGATATGAACAAAACCGGCCCCAGGACTGACCTTGGAGCACTCCACTTGAAACCGCCTGCCAACTAGACGGAGCCGTTGATCACTACCCATTGCGCGACGATCTACCAGCTTTCTACCCATCTTTAGTCAATCATCCAGCCCATTCCTTTAACTTTCTGGCAGACAATACTGTAGGAGACCGTATCAAAGCTTTGCTAAAGTCAAGAATAACACATGACTGATTTCCCACTCCTACAGACCCAGTATTTCCTCATAGAGGCAATCTAGGTTAGTCAGGCTGACTTGCCATTGGTGATCCGATGCTGAACTGTTCCCTGATCACTTTCCTCTCCTCTAAGTGCTTCAGAATTGATTCCTTGAGGACCTGCTCCATGATTTTACCAGGGACTGAGGTGAGGCTGACTGGCCTGTAGTTCCCCGGATCCTCCTCCTTCCCTTTTTTAAAGATGGGCACTACATTAGCCTTTTTCCAGTCATCCGGGACCTCCCCCATTCGCCATGAGTTTTCAAAGATAAACTCATGAAAAATGATAAAGATAAACTCAAAGATAAATGATACAAGCAGGCTCACAGATCCTTGAGACACAAGCTGCATCTGCCTTGCAGCTTGGATCGCCCTCCCCTGTTCAGAGTGCTTTGTCTGCCAGAGCTTCTTTAAGGTTTGGGGGAGTGAAGGCAAACCATGATGTCACTCCCCACCTTATATAGTTTCTCCATATGGTGGGAACCTTTTGTTTCAGGCTAAGTTTCCCAGCCCAGTTTGTGAAAAAATACAGGTACCAAAATGGAGTTTGGTGTCATGTGATCTGGTCACATGCCTTGCTGAGTTATAGCAGCCATTACTCATAAGCTGGCTGAAATGTTCCCAGGTGAGGACAAACCTTTTCCATGGTCCATTGTCTTTGCTGATGGGCCATTAGTACTGTCGAGCTTCTTCACTGTTGTGCCTGAAAGGGCTAGCTATGGGTGTTTCCAACTTCACAACATCTTTCAGTAACACATACACAGCAAAACTTCCTAACTTCACATACAATGATAACACATACAACCCAATAAGATATTAATGTTCAACAGATCAAAACTCTTAGAATGATACCTTACAAGGCATATTTTGTACAAGATGCCACATAATTATATCATAATCATATTACTATGGTGAATGTGGAGTGCAGAGTGTCACGGAGAGTAATAGGAAAGATAAGAAATATGGTGGAGAAGGAAAAGAACACACGTGTGTGTTTGTGTGTGTGGGGTGAAGGTAAAGTTTCATGTCCCAGGCAGTGTTTGGGATTTTAGCCAGAGCTAGTGGAGATGGTGAGATCATCTGGATCCTTCTCTCTGGCCTGGTCTGGTCAGGACATTTCTCAGGATCAGGATGACAAAGGCTAGAGGGTTTCACGCTAAAGCCCAGGGTCCCAGGAGAGAGTTGGAGTGGCAGCCATGATGCTCCTTCCTCTTCTCTGAGCCAGTGTCTACCAATCCTTTGTCCAACTTGCTGTCATTTTTAGAAAGGTCCCAAATGGGAGTGGTGGGTAGAATAGCTCATCCAGGGCCGGTGCAACCATTTAGGCGAACTAGGCGGTCGCCTAGGGTGCCAAGATTTGGGGGTGCCAAAAAGTGGCGCCCCCAAAAATTTTTTTAAATGGTTGCAGCCACTGCTGCTGGAGGGGCTGAGCTGCCGGCGGCTAAGGTCCTTCAGAGATACTTAGCAAGAGAATATGAAGATTTAGCTATAAACCAGGACATGGTTCTGTCCTGATGGGCTGGCTTAGCAGAAGCTTTGGCTTCCAAAAAAGAGGAAAAGCTACAGTGCCCATGTAATAAGCACAGGATGGGGGAGCATCAGTATGAGATGAGCAGGGTTCAGTGCCCTCTGACATGAGCCTGGTGGGGGTTGAGGCATTGGCCAATCTCAGCAGGTGAATTCAGGGTTAGTGAATGGAAGCTGGTCCAACTTACACATTGTGAGGCTGGAAAAGAAGGGATGGGACAGGAAAATCAGCATGGGAGGGGGTGAGCTGAAGACTAGTCCCTACTTAAATGTACACTGGCTTACGTCCTCTCAGCATTGAAGTTACTCATACACTAACTGTGGCCAGAATTTCATGAGATTCTCCTCCATTGCCCTGTCACTAATGCCGTTGCACTGATGGTAAAGGGGGAAGTATTGTAGACCTGGCACTGGCAATTTACTACTGTGTCATGTCGCCCTTTTGAGAGGAGGTCTTGAAAACACAGTTAATGGAACGCTGGCAGCCATCTGAGCTCAGCTGCTATCACCATCACCAGCAGATTGCACTGGTGCTAGTGCAAAGGTCTGGAGACTTCCTCAAACGGCCAAGTGTAAACATGCTCACCTGGGGCCAGATTCTGACCTCAGTTATGTCTGTAAAAACAACGAGGAGTCTTGTGGCACCTTAAAAGCTAACAAATTTATTAGAGCACAAGCTTTTGTGGGCTATGATCCACTTCTTCAGATGTATGGAGTGAACATTACAATAGGCAGGCATAAATATACAGCACAAGAAAAGATGGGAGTTGCCTTATCAAGTGGGGGGGGGGGTCAATGATTCAATCAGGCTGGATGTGTCCCATTCCCAACACTTGGCAAGAAGGTGTAAATGTTGACAGAGTAAATTACTTTTTGTAGTGCTAACAATGCCAGTTCCATCAGGGTGGATGGCCCATACTCAACAGTTGAAGAGAGATTACTTCTTGTAGTGACCCAGCCATTCCCAGTCTTTATTCAGGCCTAATTTGATGGCATCAAGTTTGCAAATGAATTCCAGTTCTGCAGTTTCTTGTTGAAGTCTGTTTTTGAAGTTTTTCTGTTGAAGAATGACCACTTTTAAGTCTGAAATTGAGTGTTCAGGGAGATTAAAACACCCTTCCACTGGTTTTTGAATGTTATAATTCTTGATTTCTGCTTTGTGTCCATTGATTCTTTTGGGTAGAGACTGTCCAGTTTGGCCAATGTACATGGCAGAGGGACATTGCTGGCAAATTATGGCATATATCACATTGGTAGATGTGCAGGTGAACCAGCCCCTGATGGCATGGGTGATGTGGTTAGGTCCTGTGCTGTTGTCACTTGATTAGATATGTGGACAGAGTTGGCAACGGGGTTTGTTGCAGGGGATGGTTCCTGGGTTGGTGTTTCTGTTGTGTGGTGTGTGGTTGCTGGTGAGTATTTGCCTCAGGATGGGTGGTTGTCTGTAAGCGAGGAGTGGTCTGCCTCCCCAGGTTGTGAGAGCGAGGGATTATCTTCTAGGATAGGCTGTAGATCCTTGATGATGCGCTGGAGAGGTTTCAGTTGGGGGCTGTAGGTGATGGCTAGTGGCGTTCTGTTACTTTCTTTGTTGGGCCTGTCCTGTAGTAAGTGATTTCTGGGTACTCGTCTGACTCTGTCAAGCTGTTTCTTCACTTCCCCAGATGAGTATTGTAGTTTTAGGAATGCTTGAAAGAGATCCTGAAGGTGTCTGTCTGTGTCAGTCAGGGGTGCTGGAACTAGAGGAGATGGGGGGTGTGGTAGCACCCCCGGCTTGAAGTGGTTTCCATCAGATACAGGATTTACAGTTTGGTCCAGCACCCCCACTATACAAATTGTTCCAACCCCACTGGTGTCAATCCATATAGCTCAGTGGGTTGACAATAGTTCAACTGAGGTCAGAATCTGGGCCTTTGATTAAGGTTCCTTATACCCTCCTGCTGGTGTGTGATTTACACCAATGTTCACATTACCTCTGAATTTAGCCTGTTGATTTTTCATGCAAATAGCCAAAGTTTCTCTCTCTCTCCAAACAACAACGGAGTGTGTGTGTGTGTGGGGGGGAGGGGGGGCGGAGGGTGAGTCTGATGAATTTTTGAAAAAGCCCAGACTTTACAAATCACTACCCTTTGCAATCTGGGGGTTTTATGGCTCAGGAAACATTCTGAGTATATCATCCTAGCAGTTATATTGCCAAGGAAATGTCACATAAAACCAGAAGAGGCATAGCTTACACTAGGGAAGATAAAAAAGGACAATGCAACCTAATCAGATGTGACAGATGCTGCCCCATACAAGATAACAGCCGGAGTTGATGGGAATTTGCTACTCAGAATATACCCATCTCCCACCCGACTCCCATAACCGAAATTGTGCTCGTTTGAAAAATCTTGCTTTTTAAGGCTCTCCTGGGAAGTTTGTGAAGGGGAAGAGAAGTGTGACTTGGGGGATGGGAATGGGCCAGGGAATCTTACATCCACAGGCCCTGATTTCACTTGCGCTGGAGTCAAACTGTCCATGACTGAAGGCTGAGCAGGATTGTCAGGCAACTGTTGTGAGTGGGACCCAGGCTGGCATCAGTGGAAGTCATCACCATGCACGGGTGGGTCTCAGTTCGTTTCCTTGTGGGCACTTGCCCGTCCCTGCCCTTGTCAGCAGCCTCTGGTTCTTAATCCGCATCCTGGTTTCAACCGACCTCAGACAGGGCATAAAACAATACCCAGAAAACCAGGCAATGCGCATCATGGAAATCAAGGCACCTCTCAGCCTCTGGGGGATCAGCAAGTGCCCCCAGAAATGCCCTTTGCTGGCACTTGTTAGTGGCTAGATATGCTCAGAGCTACACCCAAAGTCAGAGGCCTGGCACAGAAAGTGCATCAACCCACGGGTAGCACCAGGAAAGACTGAACCCCCTGCACAGAGATACCCCTCTGAGTCACAGCTCTCTCTCTGAGGGCTCCTTGGGGGTAGTCATTTCCTGCTGGCCTACAATGGGAGGAAAGTACTGCCCCCTTGCCAGGTGGGCTCAGAGCAGAAGGAGTGGGGCTGTCCAGGCAACACCCACTAGCCCCAAGGAGGCAGAAGTGGGAGAGTAGCTCTGGTTGCTCCCAAGGTAGCCAGTATAAGGGATAGGCTCTTACTCCCTTGAAGAGGTGCTTAGTCAGAGTCACAGCTCTGAGCTCAGTTTGAGCAGATATAGGAGAAAAGCCAAGCTTGCCAATGGCAAATGGATCTGGCTGGATTCTGAGAGGCGTGGCCCCAGCCAGGGGCAAGGGGCTTAAAGTGGCTTTAGTTCATCATTGCACTGTCTGGATTCCCGGCTGCTGCAGGGACGAAAGCAGGAGTAAAGGAGAGCAGCCCCAGGGGTTTACGGCAGCCTTAGCCAGGCTGCCTCTGCTCAGTAGCCCAGAATCCTCATAGAACTGAGCACATGTCTCCCTGGTCATGGTCCCTGCCCACATCCCCGGTATCCCTCATGTCAGACCTACCCTGCCACTACATAGGGGGTGTTCTCCCCTGGCCTGTGTATGATTTTTATGTCCCCTGCAGCAGTGTAGAGAAGCTGGGGTGGGGGTCCCAAATCAGGCCCATTTTTTTTTAATTCTGAGATTTGTTTTCCTTTAAACCATTTTTCCCCCCCGTCCTTTGGCTGCTCGTGATACTTTGAATCCAGATGGGTGTTTTATTTTACATTATTCTTTTAGTTTGTGCTAATTAAATATCCTCACTTCTCCAGAGATGACTGTCGCTTATTTAATGGGTCATTGGCTTTAGGGGCTGCATTAATTTCTTCTTTTCTTTCCATTTTACTGTACATTTCCATCACAATCATTATAGACATGTCGAGCCATAAATATCTGAGAATATGCTGCGCTGATGAAAGAGCATCTGGGCCATAGACAGCGTATATCTGAGCCTGGGTTTTCTTTGACACCCCTCTTCATGCACGTTCTGATTCCCTGTGATGGGGTGTAGACCCCCCCTTGGGTTAACAAGAGGTGGAGCCCAATTAAACCACTGGGCATCAGGCATAATTGGTGATTGAACCCAGCTGGTGAGGAGCTGGGTCTCCTCAAGGAAGGCACACGGAGCAAAGGCTGCAGGAGGCGAGGAAAAGGGACCCTGCAGGCTCTTTCTGGGTAGCGGAGAGCAGAGGAGCTACAGGAGAGAGCTGGGCCTGATAGGAGAGGGCAGCACTGGTGAAAGAGACTCCTGGAGCGGGCTGGGAGAAGGCCAACCCACAGGCTGACGGGGGTGGGAATAGACTGGAGATGAGGATCCAGACTGGGGCAGAGTCCAGGAGGGTGCGGAGGTAACCCTGGAGAGGCAGAAGAACAGAGTTGGGGAAGTCCTGGGCTGGATTGAAAGCTCAAGCCCGGGGAAGGGGCAGAAGTTGCTTTTGGTCTGTTTGGCTCAGCATTTAAGTTTGGTGGCGAGACTTCCTGGGGCCTCTGCTCTGGCTGGTGGGCTGGACGAGGCGCCCTGGTGGAGTGGAAAGTGCCAGACTGCGACGAGCATTGTGTGTGACACTGTGCGTAGGGGACGGTTAAGGCACAAGAAGGGACAGACCACTGCAGGAGTGGCGCTGGAGTGGCTGTTTGCTGGGGGAGCTGGAGAAAGAGCTACAGCTGGCCAACGGGGGGGCAGAGGAGGATGGGCCAGCGGTGAATACAGACCACCACATGCTCCTTGGCTAAACTTGGCCCAGAAACGCCAGGGCCAGCCCCGAGGACGTCTGTTGGATTCTCCTCCTCCTCCCCAGTCACCATGGCACCGTGCCTCCCCAAACCCCAGCACACGTCCGGCCTGTGAACATCCGTACAGAAAGGCAGGATAGGTGGCAACTGTTCCGCCGTTGGTGATGTTCCACAGGCTGACCACTAGGGGGTGCAAAGAACAAAGTGCAGCATTTCCCGCTGCAGCGGTTGTAATCCCCAGGGCAAGGGCACCGCAGAGAGGGTTACAAGCATCGGTGCCCACTCCCTGGGTGCTCAGGGGCTGGCACACCCACGGGGAAAAATTGGTGGGTTCTCTGCACCCACCACCACCTCCCTGCCACCCAGCTCACCTCCGCCTCCTCCCTTGAGCGCGCTGCACCCCCACTTCTCCTCCCAGCACTTGCATAACAAGCTGGGGGGCGGGGGGAAACAGTGGGAATGCAGCGTGCTCTGGGGAGGAAGCAGGGAAGAGGCAGGACGGGGGCAGGAAGAGATCCAATAGGGGCAGGGAGGGGATGGGGTTGGGGCGGGGACTTTGGGGAAGGAGTCCAATGGGGGCGGAGTTGGGGCGGGGACTTGGGGAAGGGGGTCCAATAGGGGCAGGGAGGGGGCAGAGTTGGGGTGGGACTTTGGGGCAGGGGCAGGAGGGAGTGGGCAGGGAGGCGCAAGCACCCTCTGCCGCCAGGAGAAGTTGGCCCTATGGTTACGAGCTCTGCCAAAGGCCGGAGCTGCCAGGAGTAAGGGCTTGCGGAGGCTACAGGCTCCTCTGGCAACTGACAAAAGCTGGAACGTCTCCTGGGAGACTTGGCATTGAGGGATCCGAGCACTGCTAATGCACATGAGTCCATGCACTGATCTGACGGGGGCCGAGAGGAGCAGCTGTGCAAATCTTTACTCATGTGAGCAAACCATACCGGGAAGAGGAGGCTCTTTGGTGTCAGTAAAGCTGCTCATGGGAGTAAGAATTTTCTGCAGTGCTTATAAAAAAACAACTTGATACCGGCTAGGCAGCTGGCGTGCTGAGATCACTCTACTGCCTCCTTGGTTCCTCGTCTTTCCCTGTCTGTCTCCATCTGCTGTCTCTTGTCTAATACTCAGACTGGAAACTCTTTGGGGCAGTGTGATAGGGTGCGCACACCAGCACTGAGAGGGTTAAGGAGGCCCAGAAGAGGCCAGTCAGCCTCCCCAGTTGCACCTGAAGAGAGGCCCTGGGATTTATAAGTAATAAATGCTGATGGAGCCTAGCTGGAGAAGAAGCTGGGTGAGGAAGATAAAGAGAGGAAGTTGCTAGTAGCAGGGGGCTGCCGGGCGGATGGAGATTCTGCAGTCACTCGCTGGAAGCAGAGAGGTGGAGAGGAGGGGAGAAAACCCAGGAGGAAGAATAAAGCCTGGGATCCTAACCCTGGAAGCTGAGTTGGGAAGGCAGGGTCGGAAGAAGCCCAGGAAAACCGTAGCAAGAAGGGAGACTGTATAGGTCATAGGGTCCCTGGGCTGGAGCCCAGTGTAGAGGGAGGGCCTGGGTTCCTCTACTAGCCCCTGGTAAGTGGTGCAGGACCATTGGAGGTGCCATCCGAACAGCTGATCCCGAGTGACTATATATAGTGACCTAGCCAGAGGGCTGCGTCGTGAAGATGGAGCACTGTGAATTATGGGAAGAGAGGCCCCCACAGCGACGGAGTGACCATCAACAGAGGATGCCATAAAGGAAAAAAGCCGCTATGCCATGCCTGGCCAGGAGGAGGTGTTCCTGCGGTCTGTAGACCCTCTCACAGGCAGGGATTTCTTCGTGTTGTGTTTGTACAGCGCCTCACACAATGGGATCCTATCCATGGCTGGGGCTCCTCAGCCCAATAAGAACTAACAACAGAACGCTGTTCCGTGACGGCTCATCCTTTGCTTCTGTCTAGTACCTTACAAGTGAGGCCCTCCCAGCCTTTCATAACCCTCAGCACCACCCCATTTCACAGCAGGGCCGTGGAGATGGCAGGTGACTTTCATAAGTCTGGAAGAAAGCCCAGACTTTCCGATCCTCTCATTCAACAGACCAGTGCCTGAAACACTAGACCAAACTTCCTCTCCCTTCGAACCGCTCCTTTCTCTAACTGCGCCAACCTGAAAATGGTTAAGTAGAACTAATCCAAACTTTCCCCAAAAATTCACCTCCGGCCTCTGACCAGCTGTGAGAAATCTCAGAGCAAGAGGCATTTTGGAACCAAGGTTAGAAAGGGCTCAAAAATTGGCCTTATCACGGCAAATATTACAACTGTCACTAGAGTCTCCACTGCAGCTCCAGATGGCAGGCCCTGGTGTTTAGATAACAAGAGTGCCCCCATTGCACTGGGCACAGACAGTCCCTGCCCACAGAGCTTGCTGGCTACACAGATAGGACAGGGAAGCATGGGAGGGGAATCAGGCACACACACAGGGAAGTGATTGGCCCAAGGTCACACAATGGGTCAGTGGCAGAGAGGGGAACACAGCCCAGGTCTCCTAGTCACAGAATTCAATGCAGCTTCGGGTGGGCTCAGGGCATCCGACTGCAGGTTGAGGGCTGCTGGGGGTCAGAGCCCACAGCAGAGCAGTAGTCGTCTGCCTGACTGGCTATGGAAGAGGCAGCAGACCAGCTCTGAAGCGCAGCAGCACCAGCAGTTTAGCAGCTGCACCTGCTTGTTCCCAGCCCTGCCCCTGGCTTGGTTGGACCCAGCCTTACCTCACTCAGGTAATCCAGTTCTGACCCTCAGCTTTGATTCCTGACCTCTGACTTCAGCACTGATCCTTGGCTCTGGCATCTGCCCTGACTCCGGTTCTGACCGTCAGCTCCAGCTCCTGGCTCCGGCTGTGACCCTTGGCTCTGGCACATGGCTACCGACTCCTCTTCTGACTACTAAGCCTGACTCCTGCTCCAACCACTAGGCACTCCCACCCATGTCCTGGTCACATGATGAGGTCCATAGTGTGTGAAAGTGTTTCGGGGTCTTTGGGTGAAAAACACTCTCCACCTGTGTCTTATTGATGATGACAGTGATGATGCTGGGACTATCTCACATCCTGCCTTTGAAATGACTGTATACGAAAACTCTGCTTTGAGGTCTACTGTTGAAATGCACTATATAAAAGCTACATATTATTTATTATTATCAATAATAAATAAATTACTTAAAAACCATTTAACTGACTGTTCTTGAAAATTCCCTTTCCAGTTGGATGAAGGGGTGAATTTCCGTGTGGCAAGACTTTCCTTCTCTCTGTTATGCTGGAATTTGTCAAGAACAGTTTCACTATATCAGGCACAAGGGATGTTTATTCTATTCCCATTGAGAGGATTTGAATAATCAAGAGCGAGAGTTGTTAAGCTATCCTGATATGTGCTGATAAGAGGGGTAACAAATACCCTTTCCATCTACCAGCCACCCCAGTTAGACCTTTCATTTAAAAGCTTTAAATCCTTAATAATGGAAAACCCAAGGACACATTCAACACTTGCTTTGCCTCATGGTAATCTCCAGCTGAGTTACTTGATTTCAATGCCCTTCCTATAAAATAAGATAGGAAGGACGAAAGGCTCCCAAAGCAGGGAACACAGGTTAGTGCCACAAGAAGAAGAATAAAATAATAATAGAGGTTTAACTTGAGCTGAAGTTCCTCTACAAGTGAAAGGAGGAAAGCAGAAGCTTTCATGAAGTTCATGAAGACTATCTTATAGCTGCTTAGATACTATGGTAATGGATGGTATTGGAAACCCGGAGACAGACAAAGAGATTTGCGTGAGGAACTTGCCGTGCAATTTTTAATGACTATGGTAACACTAAGCAATTACGGGGCTTGATTGACGTCAATGGGAGTGGACATGGCCAAAAACCAGAATCTCTGTGTCATGGGCAATGCTAACTTTTTCTTTATTCCGAATCAAAAGGCAAAGCGGTGGTTAAAGTAAGATCCCAAGGGACCAAAAGCCAGCTGGGGTCTGCCATTGCACAGCATACTCTAGTCACAGACTCGCCACACTCCTCACATGCAAGGTGGTGATTGTTGGTTACATGGAAATTATTTTGGTATATGTGAATTATACTAAATTTGCATGAAGTGTCATGCACCAGACTTCACAACCCTTGGCAGCTTTGCAGCAATGGTAGTGTCCCATACACAAAGAGAACAGCTGCTCAATTCCAGTTGGAACAGCCCTTTTTTTTCCATATTAAGAGAACAACAAAATGAAGGTGTGCTATCCTGGAGAGAGCACATTGTGTGCCACTCATCTAGCGCTGGCTGCTTCTGACCCCAAAATGGCAGGCACCTGTGCAGCAGGCAGGGGGAGAAGCATCTCCATTTAAAGGTGCAGTGCACAGAATAATGCACCGTAAGCAATACAGACTGCATGTGTGATGACCACCATCTTGGCCAATGCACCAGGGATCTCTCTAGAGCGAAGAGCTTGAGCCAAAGAGCCAAGGCTACCTAGTTGGAGGCTGTAACAGACTCCTCTCCTCTGTGGATTGGGCACAGAGTGGCCCCTGCAATGCACTCGCCAGTGTGTTACACATGCAATAGCAGCAACTTTTGTGGCTCAGTGTTTGACTGCTCCTGTCCTGTGAAGCCAGCAGGAAAGATGGCTTTCTGGCTTCTTCTGTCTCCTTATAGTGCTCATCTCCTCTTTTCCATCCCTCTGCTTTGTCGAGCAGAAGAAAGTGAGCAGAGACCTCTATCTGAGCTGTGAATGCTCCAGGGTAGCAAACCACATGGCAGGCCTGCTGGAATAGCTGATATCACTCCCCAGGAGCACGGCAACAGGAGGAATGCAGACATTAAATGTCTTCTCCCTAGGCTCCGGAGGGTGGCAGAAATTCCTGCAACGGGAAAACAAAGGTACCTCTTGCCTCTGGAGAACTATTGGTCATCTCAGCAGCTGCAGTCGAATCTGTCACCCTGCTTGCAGAGACCCATCTGTCCTTTTTCCAAGGTGACTCTCTTCCTGGCAATATACTTAAGCAGACCATGCAAACATGAGTAAGAGGACAACCAGAGCCTCTTTGGTGGGACCCAAGTCTCTTTGGTGGGACCCAAGTCACCAAACTGCTGTCTCCACCACCAGTAGCACTGAGCGAGAAAGGCATGCTTTCGAAGTGGGATAAGCTAAATCAAGGAAAGATCTTCTTCTGGTCTGAGAGTGTCTACTTGGGGAGTTATTCTGGAATAGCTATTGTGGCTGATCTCCAAGTGTAGACATACCATTAGTCTCTAGCTGGTCTGTCCCTTCATCTCAGCTGGTGCTAATGCAGATGCTATTTTAAATGCTGTTAATTATTTTACTGTTCATAAGAGAGGCAGCGAGAGATCATATTGTGAAGCTCTGCGAAGAGTGTGTTTTCAAATACAATTTCACATCATTAGAATCCTAGGCGAAGGGAAGGGCCTTTGCAATGCATTGTGGGATTCAGGAGGGGCAACTGGCTTCATTTTGCTGAAAGAGGAGGCCTCTGCTTTCATAAGTCTGGGAAAGGATGCCTGTACCACCCCCTGCCAGATTTTGAGCTTCTTTAAATAGACACAGCTATGTGGAAGGCCATGGAGCTCCACTGTTAAGCCCATTAAACAGTGTTGCCAGCTCCTGTGATTTTTATCATGAGTCTTGTGAAATTTTGTGCCTTTTCTTAAAGCCCCTGCTCCTGGAGTCACGAGGTTACAGGAGAAGCTCAACTTTTTTAAATAAGTCAATTTCTAGCTCACTTGGTTGCAGGGCAAAACTTGAAAAAGTGACCCCTAAATGCTCAAAAGCCAGAAAGCAAAGCAAAAGAGCCCAACATTTTATTTTATTTTTAAATATTATAATTTGGCTTTGAAAAATCTCAGGATTGTTTGGAGCCTGACTCGTGTGTTTTTTTTTTTTTTTGTTGGACGCTTGGCATTGGTGAGACTGTTCACACCAACGGAAGATCTGGGCTGCAGAATTTTATATAGACTTAACTATATTGGTTTAGAAAGCAAGATAATTAAAGTGCTCCAATTCCCTTGTGCAGATGCAGTTACACCACTGTATGGGTGGCTTACACTGGCACAGCTTATTCCTGTGCGTTTGGAAGCACTGTTCTAATGGTCTAACTGCCTGCAGGTGAGAAGTTGTGCTAATTTATCCATATCAGTGTAAAATGACAAGAAATAGCAATAATGCTTTTCAGCCAGAGATCCCTCACAAAGGAAGGTGGCATCATTTTATAGCTGTGGAAACTGAGGCATGGGACAGGTCATGCCTTGCCCAAGGTCAGCCAGTAAATCAGTGGAGGAGCTGGGAATCGAACCCAGCTCTCCCAAGGTATCTTTCTAGCTACTGGGCACACTCCTATCCAAAAAGCTCAGCCTTGACATAGTTAAATTGCAACAAAAACTGCATAGACCAGACCTGAGAAAAAACAAGGTAAAAATACCAACCAACCAGCAAGTTTCCTGAACATGGCACGACTGTGAAAGGACAGGAAGCCCCTTGTTACACGAAATAATAGTAGCAGATGCTAAGCTCTTAAGTACACTTCACAAAACCCAGTATGGCCCCTTCGCAAAATTGGTCTTTTGAAAAACAGTGCGAGAGCAGTTTAAGCTGTTTCTATAAAACCTCCCCACCAACAGGCAATTAAATCCTCCCTGGGCCTTGGTCAGGTACCACAGGCATGAAAATGGCGGGAAATGTCACAGGAAATCACTCTGGTCCTGCAAGAGGAATACAATCCCCCCAACCCTTTCAATGGATGCAAATGAAATGGGAGCATTTGCAGAATCCCACCCGCTTGAAGCTCCTGAAAAGGGTCATCAGAATAAGTGGCACTGGTTTCTAACTGGGGACAGCCAGAGAAATGGGACGCCCCCGTGGCCCCATCTCTGCCCTGCTGAGGGCTCTGCAGCTGACGGACTACACGGAGATTGGCTCAGCACATTGAGAACAGTCTAGGGATCCTTTCATTTGTAGGTCACCGGCTGGGTCAGCTGTGATGGGGCGATTGTTACAGTCTGACAGCTGCTTGGTGGCCAGAGTAAACTGAGGGGCTTGTCTGGATTCATCCCCTGCTGGGGGGAGGTTAATGTGTCAGAGGCCAACCATGTGATCAGCATAGGGCAGGGCACAAAGTCACGGGGCCAGATGCTGTGTGGTGGAGTCCCATGGACTTCGCTGGGTGTGAGGAGGCTCAGCTCCCTCCAGGCCCCACACATGGTGTTACCAGCTTTGCCTGTTACTTTGGGGTACGCTCATTTATTAGGGTTACTCTTCATGGAGTGGGGAGGAGTTTCTCTGCTTCTATCAATGTGCTGCTTGTGTCACTTGTGTTCTCACACGGAGCTCTACTTCTCCTTGCTGCAAGTTCCCTCCCAATGGAGCTGTCCTGCAGGACCTCGGTTCCCCAGGGCTGGGTTCCTACACACACACACACACACACACACACACACACTCTCTCTCTCTCTCTCTCTCTCTCTCTCTCTCTCTCTAACAGAGCATGTCTGAGAGGACCGGGTTAATCAGCTGACCCCTTATATGTCCCTGGACGCAGCAGGCTGGGTCGAGCAGCACCTCTAAGCTGTCACCGTGATATGCCATGGGCACTGCATCGGAACAGAGCCCACCTGAGCAGGCTGGGTTGAGCAGCACTTCCTAGCTGCCACCCTCATATGTCCCAGGCTCAGCATGCCTCTAGCCCCACTTTCACGTTACAATTGTTCTGGTAGTAACCCACTTGATGAGAAAACTCCACAGGATTTTTGGGCGCTGCAGGGATCTTTAGCTTAGGTAAGAGGAGCGTTGCTGCAGAGCGAACGAGGAAACCAAAAGACACCCACGGGGTTGTGGGGGGAGAAGCAACCAGCTTAATCATGAAAGTTATTTATTGCCAGGTAATAACATAGGGGAGCCAAACAAACAAAACAGTTATAATATTAAATCTAACTTAAGTTTGATTATAAAAGTCAGGTTTAGAAAACTATAATTGATCACACAGGTCAGGGTGAGAAGGCTGTACCTAGAGAGAGAGCGCTGGGTCCTCATCACTCCGTGACGCTTGCATCAATCAGGGTTCCCAGATGCTGGAGGCAGTTGAGGGTCCGGAGTGCTGGAGACAGGTAGAGCCTTGAGCACGCTCGATCAGGAGAAGATGAAGTCCCAGTGGAACTGATGCAGATTTTGGATCCAGGCATCAGAGCACTTACTTGAGTGTGGGTAAGAGGGTTTTGTAGAGAAACAACAATGGTTCAAGGAAGAACACTTGATTTGTTTATGTGTAAACAAGGGAATATACCAAAGTTGTTTTGTTCACACTAGACAATGGGAGCTGATCATCCCTGGCTGGGGTGGTGTTCCTTGGAGGGAGCTCACAATGCAGTTAGGCAGCTTCACTATTTTGGATATCAATGAAGGATTTATTACTAGGATTGGTCTGATAACTCCTGAGCTGGGTGTGTGCAGGTGTGAGTTCATTAAGATGTGGAGCAGAGATCCCCCATCATGCAGTGCTTCCCTGCTTCGCTGGTCCCAGAGTTCCATGCGGTTCTTGCTTTGGAATCTCTGTTCTCCATTCTGTATGCTAACGCAGCGCAGCTGCCTCCTTGTCCCATCTTCAGTGCAAATGAGGCTAGGGGAGTTTCCTTAATCCTGTCACCCTTATCCCAGGGGTTTAGGTGTGTCTCCCATGGCCTTTTCATTGTTTTTTGTAAGTCTTTCTTCTGACTGGTTTTGGTTCAAGCAGAGGCTGGGGGGTGGGGGGGGGGTGGGGAAGGAAGGTCTTTCGTGATTCAGACAGGCTGGGTACTGTGCCCTGGGGAACAATGGAAAGAGGCCAGGGAGACAGGAAACCTCTCGCCTATCTGCGTGGCCTCTCTGGGGCAGGGTGGGCAGCACAGAGGAACCTTGCACTGTTGCTGCCTGCACTGGGCCAGCGGAGCAAAGTCATGGAGGCCTCCAGGCAGTGGGTGAGTTGGCCCAGCGAGGTGAATGGAATGAACAGGCCCACCCCAGCGTGACGCCCACCAAGGACACGCTGACGGTTTGCAGCTTTGCTCGCTCGGCCCTGGGGAGGCAGCTGGCTCACAGACCCCAGACGTTCAGGGCTGGGTGCAAGCGCAGTGTAACCAGTCCAGTCTCCTTTCTGGGGTTCAGGCAGCACTTGGGCAAGAGACAGCTCAGCTTGGCAGCCAGCTCTAGGCGATTTCCTGCCCTACAGGATTTCCTGCTCCCTCTCCACTAGAACTAGAGCATGGGGTTGCCCAGTGCAGGGCAGTTTTTGCTACACTGTGATCCATCCGCTGAGCAGCAAACCCACTGCTCTTCTCCTCAGGCTGGCATGCAGGGGAAGGGTCTGCCTCAGGACGGGCGCTCTCTCCAGGGAATCCAGCCACAGCAGAAGAAGAGCAGCGAGAAGAGCAGAAATCTGAGAGGGGAAGCAGGCTGCAGGGGGAACTGGAGAGCAGCAATTTGTACCTCATCCTCCTTGAGGAAGACTCAGGTGGCTTGATAACAGCAAAGGGAAGTTTTCTTCCCTTCACTCTTTCATAGAGCTCGCATTTTTCCTTTTCTTCTCCTCCCATCCCCTCTTGCATCCTGGGAATTGCAGTTGTTGGATGCAAAGTGACAGGAACAAACTTACACACACAAATTGGGGAAGCCATCTGCAGCTAGCTAGATACAACACACCATTCCCCTTTAGAATAACCCTTGTAAAATCTTGAATGATCACTTCTAAACCATCACTTGAGTCCAGTAACAAAGTCTTCCAACCTTTTAGGCAATCTCCTTTGTCTCACAATTCTGCCAATACCTGGAGAGGCAGGAACAAGACTAGGCACTGGAACAATTCCTACTACTATAGATTGTCCATCACTATCGGTGTAATCAATGTTCTCTGGTCCCAGGTGGAAATCAGCAATCTCTTCTTCAGCTGCTGGCTGAGGCGCTGCAGCTCAATCTTGGATGTTCCATGTCTTTGCAACTATGAACAAAGCAGAATCTCCTCAGATGAATATCTTTATCTTGAACGTCCTTTTTTGATTCTGTATGCCAGCTTCACATGAACAAAATCTCCAGTTTGAAACTGTGAGGCTCCATATTTCTCCTGTTTGTTCTTGACAGATTCACAGTTTCATCAGAAGGTTTGGCTGAAAAAGGAGAACGTGCAAGCCCTTGACAAGCAGTAAGTTATGTACTGGACTTGCATCTGCTTAAAAATTCAAAGGGTTGTTGTTAACTCCTGTTGTTGAATGTGGAGTGGACCTGTAAGCAAACAGTATTTCACGTAAAGCTTTTTTCAATGGTCTTGTTTGCAAACTGGTAAATTGCAAACTTTCTTTCACCTGCCTCTTCATTCTGTCAACTAGATCACGCACTCTTGACTGGCATAAAGAAACTCTTTCATGCTTGATATCATTGCCACTGAGGGAGCATTGCATTTCAGCAGAAGTTAATTGCATTACATTGTCAGTTACCGATTCCTCAGGAAAGCCTTCTCAAGTGAAGACTGATGACATGAACTTAATCCCTATTTCAGTGGTCACCTTCCCAGTGAATGGAAATTCTGATCACTTGGAATGATAGTCTACCATTACTATGGCAAACTTTTCTGTAGTAGGCTGATCTTCAAATGGTCCCACTATGGCGAGAGCCTATTTCTCCTATGGACAGTTGGGGTAGTCAACCCGTGTGAGAGGAATGCTGAAGGTTTTCTGTGACTTATCTCTACTAACACAAACTATGCAGTTCTGGATTATTCCCTCAACTTGTTTGTCCATCCCTGGCCACCAGAAGTCTAGTCGCAGTTGTCTTTTGGTTAGACCATCCCTAGATATCTTTCATGTGCCAGGTGTATCATTCTCTGGGAAGTGTAGGCACAACCAGACAGGGAAGTCTCAAAATCCATTCATTTACAAGGGACAGCTCATGTGATTCATGTCTGTACGGTTGCAAGTATTCTGGTGTCATCATTGTGTAAGGCTATCCGTTGACTATGCAAGTCTTTTGGTCCTGAAGCACCTTGGCTTCCCTCATGGCTGTGGCTGCTCTGAGACTGTGATCACTCCTTGAGTTGTAGCAGAAATTTGTGCAATGACAATCTCTTCCTCTATCACCTCCTCATGATAAGGTATGGGCAGGTGAGACAGACAATCTGCAGTGGCGTTCTTGGCACCTGGAAGACACCCTGTCTGGAAATCGAAGTCCTTTGGTTTGGTGGCCCATCTGGCAATTCATGGAGTTGTTCATTCAGAACCTTGCATGGTGAATATAGCTGAAAGAGGTCTGCAATCAGTTTTTAAGATAAATCCCCTACCCACAGGAAGGTTCTGAAGTGTCTTGCTGCTCAGAACCATGCCAGATCTTCTTGTTTAATCACACAGTAGGATTTTTCTGGATCAACCAGGGTTCTGGAGGTGAAGGCAATTGTGACATCTTGTTCATTTTTCAGCTGAGTCAAGACAGCATCAAGACCATACTCACTAGCCGCTGTTGTGACAATTGTTCGCTTCTCAGAATAAAAAGGCCTGAGCTGGTGGATATTTCATGTTTTATCTCACTAATGCTGTTCTTGCATGCATCAGCCCATTCAAACCTTATATCCATTTTTAGGAGATGACAAAAAGGAACTACTTTCATAGCAAATTGCTGTACAAAACTGAATAGTATTAGAGTCTAGTGCGTCATGCATGGCTTTCACCAGGTCTGGTTTCAGTTGTTTGCCTTTCGAAGGGATCACATGTACTAGATAAGTCACTGAGTCATAGAATCATAGACTTTAAGGTCAGAAGGGACCATTATGATCTAGTCTGACCTCCTGCAGAATTGACATCTCTTCTTGCTGATGCTAACTCCATGTTGTTGAAGTTCTTCTAGAACCCTTTATAGGATGACACCATGTTCAGATTCATCTTTGCCGTAACGTAGAATGTCATCTTGAAAGCAAGTAACACTGATGCATCACTCTCTGGAATACAGGCACTACAGATGCTAACCCAAGCACAATCTGTTTGAATTGAAACAAACCTTCTGGAGTGATGACAGCTGTGGACTTGCGGGATTCTTCCATTAAGGGAATCTGGTGGTAAGCGGAGGGTAAATCAAGGGTCGTAAATGTAAGCAGGGTCTGAATGAACCCTCCCCTGACCTCTAGTGATGACCTGGGGGAAAAGACTTCAAGAGATGGTTTTTATAGACACACCTACACTGCGCAGATGTGCAGCAGATGGAGCTGCTTTGCCACAATGATCAATGTTGGCTGGTTTTGGGTTACAAATCACTATAATCTTTGAATGCAGAGGTAATGAAATATTTGTTATTCTCACTGTACAAGTAAACAGCTCCTTCGAGGTGAGCTGCATTTCACTGAGGTAGGGTAGAGGATGACAATGTAGCACAATGTTGGAGTTTAGATCTCTCAAATCCACACACATGCGGATGGCTGTATTACGTTTCCTGGTAAGAACAATAGGAGAACCTCGCTCTGATAAATCAACCCGTTCAATGTTAGTTGCTTTGCATAGTTTCAGAATCTTCCCCTTAAGGGCTGACTCAGTGCAGTTGGGACATTTTGCTCTTTATGCCATTCAGGAACTGCATCGTTTTTAGCTGGATCTTGTGCCTGAACCTTTTTTGCAAGGTCTTAGGTATCGGTGAAAACATCTGGAAAGTCGGAGATGATTCCTGATGGTAGCCTATCCTTAGTTTGCAGGGCAGGTTCTGTACTATTTGGATCTAACGTCATCTGAAGATCCCTGTGGAGGTTCCATCCCAAACTAGAAACTCCTTCTTGGGCTACATAGATTTTCCCTTAGGGATTATGACCTTTGTACTTGAGGGTAGCTGTAAAGTAGCCATTGACGGGGGGTATATATTTGGAGGAGGCAACTCAGGTTGGGAGCTGACAAACAGCACAGTGTTAAGTTGGTTGGGAATTACAGCGTAAACCAAACCCAAATCACCAACATCCACATCTCATGGCCGTTGACTTGCACTTGGCAGTGTGAGGTGGCGTGGTGATCTCCTAGCCCATTCAGTTCACCATCATTCTCATTTGTGAGAACTTCAGACACATTGCTGGCAGACTTATAGACTTCAGCAAAATGTCATTTTTTTTGTTGCGCTTCTTGGATGCTGATTTCTTGGCAGGACACTCTTGAAAGTCTACTTTCTGTCCAGAGTCACCACCTCTGTAGCATTGGTAGCAATGTGGTGTGTGGGAGGAAAATGCCCCATGGATGTAGACTTAGGAACTTTATGTGTTGCAAACTCGTTTCGGACTAAATTAACCTCTGCAGTCTGGGAGACGTTTGGTGGTGCGGAAAGTGATCTAGCATGGTAGATGGCACTTCCCACTCGGGCAGTTTCCGTGGTGTTCTCCAGGTTAATTTTATCATGACAATTCATTCGTGAATCCCGGGATGTGCCATTCAAAGTAGTGAAGGGGGAAAAAAAGCTCTTGGTTTTTAATCTGCTGACAGCCCGAGCGAAGCTGAGGCAGAAATCGTGGTGGGGTGGGCAGGATGCTGTTGGAGTTCTGGGTGTATTGCTGGTGCTGCAGTCACGGACGTCCCCTGGCATTGATTTATAGCTCCCGTTGGGTCTCTTCAGATTCCGCAATGTTCTCATTCCTAGTAGTGCTGCTTGTCCACCCAGTACTAGTGGCTGGGTGCAGGCTGACATTTGCAGGGCAGGATTAGAGAGGAGGAGTCAGATTCGAAGTCTTGGTGCTTCAAGGCGCCTATGGCCTAGGATTCACGTATCTAAAGGATTCTCAAGCTGGGGCGATGAGGACAATGGTCAATAACTCCACTCCTCAGGCATCATGGGACTTCCTACCATAGATGTATTGCTCCTAAGGGCAGGGAACAGAGCTTTCTCGGGGACTGGTCTGAGACTGTGGATTGACCTTCCCCAGGAACTGAGGCCCATCCCAAACCTTGCCACCGTCGCCTTTAAGTGCCAGGCTCCAACCTGCCTTCTCTGACACAAACACAGAGCAACATCTGTATTGAAACCCAGTTCGAACTAAACACTGCACAGCACACCCCATTCTCCCTCTGGGGAGGGGACAGGAGCGAACGCCACATGACAGGTGTGTGTCCTCTCACTGTTATACAGAAGACAGTTAGCAGGTCCCCCCTCTGTCTTATTTTCTCAAGACTAACCAAGACTAAATGATATTCTGGCACCACATAGAGTCTGAAAAAAAGCCCAGGAGAATTCTCCCAGCCCAGGCCCAGCAGAGGCCTAGTGTGCTGAAATCACTGATCCATGTGCCGACCAGTACAGTCTCATGGCTTCCTTGTGCTCGCCCCATCGGTCAGTCTGGAGCCCTCGGTTGTCTCTTGGCTTATGCTTAGGTTGTAACCTCTTTGGGGCAGGGACTGAGCGATGAGGTATGATGAACCCACGCTGAGTCAGCGAGGCTTAACGAGTTGCGTAGGCCCACTCAGCCCTGCCCTGTTATGCTGGCACTCGCTGTCGGGCAAGGAAAGGGCAGGTCAAAGTGGTGGAGGACAGCTTAGTTGCTTACTGACCAGGGAGGAGAACAGCCATTGTTCTGTGAGGAAAAGGACCAGCCCAGAACCACTGCCTGAGCCCTGCCAAGGAAGCTAGGTCTGGCATAGGACTACTGAGTTTCTTTTGGACACTATTTTTCTTTGCTTGTTTATAAAGGGCCTATTGACCCAGGCTGAACTGCCTGGGTGAGGTCTAAGGGGCCTCTCAAGTCTGTTTCTGGGAAGCTCTGCCCAGGAGGGGTGTGGGCACTGCCTCAGTAAATTGTGGATTTCTTGCTCCCTACTCGTGCCTGGCCTGTAGTGTGTCTGGGACCCAGAAATGTGTGCAGTCACAGACTGGCTTTGTACAGCACCTAGCACAGTGGGCCTGACAGATAATCAACCTTATGCTTCCCCCTTTGCAAGGGCTGGTGTAGCAGGCATCCCAGAGGTGGGGTTTGCACAGGAGAGGGGGAGAAGCTGGACCTGTAGTGCTGTAAGAATTCTGGATTGCATTGCAGGCTCTAGGATGGGCTTCTGTAATGTATAGCCTCAGGGAGCTGCTCTAAATTACAGCAAGGGTTGCTTTGGGGCCTTAGGGTAACTGAGATTCAGGCCCAGAGAGTCTCTGGCACCATTCACCACTGTCCTGCCTCCTGCATAGCCCTCTACACCAAGATATTGTGAGTGACAGTTTTGCACTCCTGTTGCCCTGTTAGAAATGACAGCAGGAGGATTGGCCCCAGGTGCTGGACAACACTGAATCGAGCCCCTCGGTCCATGTCTCTTTCACCATTCCAGTGTATTAAAAAAATCTCCAGCAGCAGCAGCTCAATCCCTTCCCCAGTTCTTGGGCTCTGGCTCCGAGCGACTAACTCACGCTGACAACTATTGTCAGTTCTTATTATGATGGCGATCGGGACTTTATCAGGCGAATTTAGTGTGGACGAAGCTGCCCTCATGTTATTTTAAGTGACTGCCTCTCCAATGCAGACATATTTACAGGAGATAGGTGCCGCAATTTTTCAGCCTAGCCACTGGGGTTTAGGCAACCAGCTGCTAATCCGGTGCTTGCAAAAAACCCTCCTTCTGCGTTTGAACCGTGTTCTGCTTCTCAATGGTGCGCTCGTTATTGCATTTCCTTTCAGCGTACAGCATGTTTCAGCACTTAGTACGTTGCTGTTTTTCTCAGCAGGTTCCGTGCTGCTCCATCACATTCAGAGAAACATAAACCTCTTCCCTGTGCTGCTGAGGGTTGGTGTCTGATCAATAACAACACAATCTTCTGCCCTGAGTTTTAAAGGCATCAGGCCAGACCATCAGCTGGTGTATGTCAGCCTAGCTCCACTGATTCAATAAAGCGACACTGACTTATGCCAGTTAAGGATCTAGCCTGGGGTCGGCAATCTTTTAGAAGTGGTGTGCTGAGTCTTCATGTATTCACTCTGATTTAAGGTTTCGCGTGCCAGTCATATATTTTAATGTTTTTAGAAGGTCTCTTTCTGTACGTCTATAATATATAACTAAACTATTGTATGTAAAGTAAATAAGATATTTAAAATGTTGAAGAAGCTTCATTTAAAATTAAATTAAAATGCAGAGCCCCCCGGACCGGTGGCCAGGACCTGGGCAGTGTGAGTGCCACTGAAAATCGGCTCGCGTGCTGCCTTTGGCACCCGAGCCATAGGTTTCCTACACCTGATCTAGCCCATTCCCTTGTCCCACTTTGTACAGTAAGACATTCATTTACCAGGAGTGAAAGTGCAGAATTTCAAAACATTTGGGTTGGGTTATTTTGTTTTTGTTTTCATAGGGGCTTCATAGGAAAATGAAACAGCTGTAAATTGTGACGTGCACTACTGCCCTCTTCTGGAGAGAAGTAGAACTCCTCACCAAGCAAGATGCTATTCTACTGACAGCTGATGAAGACTCTCCCCTCGATCAGGTGGCTGGGGGCCCTCTGGCTGTGAAGTTTGGAGTGGCCATGTTACGTAGGATAGCGATTACTGCAAGCTGGAGATAGCTGCAGATTGGGTACAGCAGGTTGGTCTAGACTAGATTGCTTCCACTCTTTCTGTTTTTATTTCCTGGGTCGTGACAGCAATCTTTGGTAGGTTGGCTTCTGGGAAAGAAAACAGGGGGTGACAAAAGCTGTGGGGCAGTCTCTAGCCTTCTTTATACCGTTTAATAACTTGTGGAGGAATGCAGCGCTCTTGAAAAGTGAGGGGCTGGTGCAAAGCCCCTACAAGCCATTAGGACTCTCTGTTAACTTCACTGGGCTTTGGATCAGACCCTAGTTAGAGCCAGACAAAGGCTGTGCAATCATCCCTCCCATATAATGTAACAATTCTGTCTTATAGCAACCCTTATAACTGGATCCTAGGCCCAGCCATAATGCTCTGAATTCACCTGAATCCCGACCTAGTGTACAGCACCACCAGGGGTTAAGTTCTAGGTCTATCTCCCCACAGCTCTGCCAATGCACCTCCCTCTTCACCTGTAAAACCTTCTGCTATTCCAGTCCTGATCGCTCACCCTACTCCCAGCTCAGACAGGACAGGGTTAAAGAAGAGCTGGCGCTCAGGCACCCGCATCCTGCCCTGAAGGTCAGACGGGAGAGGCCCGAAAAGGGAGGAGCCCAGCTCAGATGGGGGAAGCCCTGGGAGGCAGACAGATCTCTTCTCCTCAGCCCCCAGAGGGGAACCCAGGGCAAGGCAAGGCTGCCTGAGGACTCCCATGGACACTGTGCGGCAGTATGGCTGGCAAGAGGCCCCCTGGCAGGAGGGGAAAGCTTTTGGCAGTCTCTGGTTCTATTCATTTGGGTTTTTTTCCTTTGCTTCACTGGGAACTGGGACCAGGAGAGGAAGGAGGATTGACCCCCACCTACCCAGAATCCTCAAGCCGCTCCAGGGTAGCTCATCTGAGGACATTAAGTTGGCCTACGGCTTGCCAGACATTTCCAGAAGGGAAATGGGGCTGGTGACATATCCAGACTTGTCAGGAGTTGTGGCTTTCCTTTGAGATGGATGAAGGCTGGGGAAAAGCCCTAGAGAGAGGCACTACAGGAAGTAGTCTGGGGACTACCAGAATATAAAGCAATGGTAATACATTAAACCTGCGATTACAGGGAGAGATTGGGCCATCGTTGAACTTGGTCATAGTATGTTACTGCTGTAGGAGTGGCAGTTACCAGTCCGGTAAGACTTGCATAGTGGTTTCCATTCTAATCCTGTTTTCCATTGCTCAGAACCTTCTGAAATCTTCCTCCTTGAGGCTGATTTTTTCCAAGCCTGGGCTCCATTTGAAAGTGACATTTTTCTTCTCTCTGTAAAGCCAAAATGGTTGTGTAGTTTTTGAATACAAGGGTGGGGATAAACTCTGCCTTCCACACCAAGGTCACAGAGGTAGCCTGTGGCAGATCCAGCAACTGAATCCAGGTCTCTTGAGAACAAGCCCAGTGTTTTAAGAAGACAAGACCATCCATCCTCCACAAATGATTATTAGTTGCCTGGTAATTTAATCTACTGGGATCTGCAATGGTAGGAGAAGTGAAATTAGTGCAACCCTAGTAAGGATGAAGTTGAGAAGTGGTAATTACTGCATTGCAAGAAAGGAATGCTAAAGAGGTTTCCCATTGGTTCTGCCTTTTCTGTGCTTTAGCTGAATCACAGTGTTTGATACTAACTAGGGTTTGGTTAAATTTCAGTGGGATTGGATTTGAAAACACAAAAGATGCAAAAAGTCTGACGTCTTTCTTAGTTGATATTTTGCACTTTAGTTCACTGGGGTGGGATTGCAGAGAGTTTGAAGGGGTTGTTCTGTAGCAGTGAATGGCTGTTATCCTATAGCTTATATAAATACATGGTTTATATAAATCAGCAAGTTCAGATAAGTCACTTCCAAGAGTTTTAAAAGAGCTGGCTGAGGAGTAATCTAGATTATTAATCTTGGAACACTGGAGAAGTTCCAGAAAATGAGAAGAAAGGTAATGTGTGCCAATAATTAAAAAGTAAATGGAATGACCCTGGTAATTATAGGCTTGTCAGCTTGACATCCATCCTGGGCAAAGTAATGGAATGGCTGTTATGGGACTCAATAAAGAATTAAAGGTGGTTATTATAATTAATGCCAATCAACACAGGTTTATGGAAAATAGATCTTGTTACACTAAATTTGATGAAGTAGCAGCAGTGATGTAATAGACTTCTCTAAGACATTTGACTTGGTCCCGCATGACATTTTAATTAAGAAACTAGAACAATAAAAAAATCAACATGGGACATATTAAATGATTAAAAATAGGTTAATCGATAGGTCTTAAAATGTAACTGTAAATGGGGAATCATTGTCATGTGGGTAGTCTTGGGGGGTCCTGCACACGCTGGATTTTGGCCTTACGCTATTTAGCATTTTTAATCAATAACAGAAAGATTGGGGGAGTGGTAAATAAGTAAAAGGACATGTCACTGGTACAGAGCAAGCTGGATTGCTTGGTAGTCTGGGTGCAAGCAAGCAATATGGCCAAATGTAAATGTAATACGTGTAAGGAACAAAGAATGCAGGACACATTTACAGGATGGGGTACTCTACACTGGGAAGCAGCAACTCCGGAAAGGACTGGGTGGGGGCATGGTAGATAATCCTGCTGAACGCAAGCCCCCCAGTGTGACGCTGTGGCTAAAAGGACTAATGAGATACTTGGATGCAGGGGAATCTCAAGTGGGAGCAAGGAGTTATATTACCTCTGTTTTTTGGATGGGTGCGACTGCTTCTGCAATATTGTGTCCAGTGCTGGCATCCGTAATTCAAGAAGGGTATTGAAAAATTGGAGAGGGTTCAGAGGAGAGCCACGAGAATGATTAAAAGATTAAAAAACCTGCCTGGTAACACGAGAGATCTGGGTCCAATTCTCTGCTCGGCCACAGACTTCCTGTGTGACCTTGGGCAAGTCACTTAGCCTCTCTGTGTGTCAATTCCCCATCTGTACAATAGGGATAAAGGCATTAAAAGAATTGGAAGCCCTTTGAGATCTCCTGATGAAAAGCATAATATAAGAAATAGGCATTTTATTATTATGCAGTTGATCAAAGAGAAGGTCAAGGGGTGACTTGGTCGTAGCCTATAAGTACCAATCTGGGGAACAGAAATGTGAGAATAGCGGCCTCTTCATGCTAGTGCAAAAGTAAAACACGATCCAATGGCTGGAAGTTGAAGCAGACAAATTCAGACTAGACATTGCTGACTCCTGCTGAGGTTGTGATCCATCACAACTCCCAGATCCTTCTCAGCAGTGCTGCTGCCAAGCCAGTTATCTCCCATTCTGTATTTATGAGTTTGGTTCTTCTTCCCTAAGTGAAGCACCGTACATGAAATAGGGCTGGATTTATTGGGGATCCCACTGGCCTTCCCTGTCATGGGCAAGGATGGCAATTGGTCTTTGGTGAACACAGTGCTCGTTAGAGGTGCCCGACTGACAGTCTTGGAAACTGCTGTCCTCTCTTTAGCCACGGGATATGGACAGCATAGGCAGCGACAGGCAAGCTTCTTCCAATCCACCCTATCAACACGTCTCAGCCTTGACCCCATGGGACCACTCACGGTGGTGGAGAGACCAATTCACTTGCTGGGCCCATTCACTTCTTGGCTTCTCTTCTGAGACTGCTAGCAAGGAGGTTGGTATTAATTCCAATTCTGGCCCAGGTTTCTCTCCAGCAGTGGCTGGACTGAGGTCAAACACACGCCACACAGGGCACTGAAGAGTTCCCAGACTATAATGACTTCCAGGTGCTACTGACTTCTCTTTTGTCTGGGTTACTGGCAAGGCCTAGGTACTTGTTACTGAATCCGATCCAGAAGCATTGCAATGAGAGCCACATCCTGCCTTGTGCCCAAAGGGTGGTAGATAACTCTACGCTGCCATGGGGGAACAGGAGATGGCAGGGATGGAGGAGTGCAGGCACCTAGCTTAGTGCAATTTAGAGCAAGAGAGATAATCATAACGACTAGTATTTCTATAACACATTGTCCATGATGGGCCAGTACCAAAGTGCTCTACGTAGGTAAATAACTGGTTATCCCCATTTTACAGACAAGAAACTGAGGCACAGGGAGATGCAGTGACATGCCCGAGGTCACCCGCATGGGGCAGCATGAGTCACACAGTAGCTCTGAAGAGAACGGGTTGTGTTTGCCAGACTCCCAGACTCACCTCTGGTGCCTTGTCTGGGGAAGTTGAGGGAGGAAAGGAGGTTTGGGATTTCTGGCCTGGAGACGGAGAGTGAGTCAGAAGATGCAAATTCAACAGAACTGAAACCTTCTGTGCTGGTGCGTCAGTGGGAACCAGGCAGGTGGCCCATCTCGCTCTCCAGGATTCCCGTCTCCCCTGCAACCTGCCTGGCTGGCTAACCCATCACCCTACAATTTCATACAGCTCGTCTGCTCTGTTCTCTGGGTTGGCTGCCTCCCCAGCATCGCCGTCTCCGCATTGCGCCGCTGGCTTAGTTCTGACACTGCTAACCTCTGAGTGCTCAATTCTGCCCCCCCACGTGGTGTTCTTTTAATGTGTTTTTTGTGGGGAGTGCCGGGGCAGGGAAGGGGTAAGAGGCGAGTCTCCCCCAGGAGTGGAAGGGTAGACAGGGGAGGGAGCGCAAGCGACGCCAGCGTCTTGCCTGAGGCGCCCGAGGAAGACTGAGCCCATCTGGCACTGTCAGCTGCACTTGGGTCAAGCAAGGTGAGAAGAGAGCCATCTCCAGTCAGAGGAAAAGGACAGGCCACTCGCTCCCCAGAGGCTTGACACGCCGACTGAAACAGGCCAGCGGGTATGGGCTGGCACAGAAGATCAGTCGCCTCCATGTCTAGTCCTTAGCGACGGAGTGAGCCCAGTGCTTAGCCAGGGAACAGGGACCACAGAAGGGAAGTGCTGGCAATGGGCCTGTGTGAGACAGTGCTGGATCCGAAGGAGCTGGAAGAGGGCAAGACAGCAAAGCTTTTCAGGTTGCGTGTCGATCCAGGCAGCATGAGCCACTTGGGTTTGAGGCAGCAGGAGGTCATCCCTAGCGCATCAACCTTCACAAGGGGGAACCGCAGAAAGATCAGGGGGTCGCTGGAGAAACTGCTAGGGATGGGGAGAAATGTGACCCAGAACGGGTGCTGTGAATCTGGTTCTGGGATCCTGAAGAAACAGCTTGGTGATGTCTGGTGCACACACCCGCTCCCTGCCCCGGAAATTACGGGAGCAGCTTTTTATCTGAGGAACCCTAAAGAAAAGCATCTCAGGTTCTTCTGTTATGTGAGGCGACTTAAAATACCACAGCTGCTGATTTCGTCCTCTTTGTTTTCTTCACAGATTTTCTATGCTCGTCCCCTTCAGCACACAAGCCCCTTTTAGTCCTCACCACACCCTCACCTCACTACAATTATCCCCAATTTACAGAGAGGAAACTGAGGCACAGAGCGACCTTGTGACTTGCCCAAGACTGCAGCCGAGCCAGGCATTGCACCAAAACCTCCAGTGTCCCATGGCAGCAGCTTGCCCACAAGCATGTACTTCCTCATCCGTCAGGTAGCCCCGGATCTGCATCAGATGGTTCCTCTTGCCTCTGAGAAGCCTGCATCCCTCAGTTGTCACCTTGTCAAGGCTTTTCAGTGAAGCGGCATGGGGTTGGAATGAGATGACTCATCCTCTCAGACGTTCCAGTGATACTTATCTCCTGTTTGACAGAAGCTGGCAGGTAGGGAGCATGTGAGAAAAAAAATCAATAAGTCTTTTGTTTAATTTGCCACAGATCACCTGGTTTCTGGGCTCTTGCCTCACGCTGGAGCTCAGCTGAGGGAGATAAGGTAATTTACTCAGTGGTAATACTTGTGTCCTTTTAATCTATAATGCGCATCTTCATTCATTAGCAGGAGCACAACCTGAGCAAATGATAGACCAGGAATAGGTTGGTTTTTTTTTTTGTCTTTAGCATATTCTGGGGCAGTCTTTTAATAGCATCACGTCACGTAGCAATAAATGAATTGCCCCCACTGCCTTTATTTGAAATATTGGCCCATTAATTTTCAGTGTAATCTTCAAAAATGTCAATTACCATTAATGAGCACCAGGTGATAGAACCATCACATCACACACTATGCAGCTGGGTCGAGCAAGAATGACCACCCCTCCCATGCAGCCATTTCTAATTCAGCCCGGTTAAGAGGTGATAGGTGGCATTGGCAAAAAAACAGCCCATTTTTTGGGACAGAGGATAGCTGGGATGTTGTCAACCAGGCAGTTGGTCTATCACAGCTTTAATTTGCTTCAGATCTATTAAACGGTGGATCCAGAGACTTAATTGAATTAAAAGTCCTGTTGCTGCAAACTCTTTCTCATGCGAGCAGTTCTGCTGAAATCAACCAATAGGCCAGATCCTCAGCTGGAATTAATGGAGCAGTGCTGACTTTTTACACCAGGTGAGAGTCTGACCCCATGGCTTTGAAGCTAGATCACCCCTGTATTTCCCTTGCCTTCAGTCTTACTGAATTTGACCCCTGGACAGCATTACAATCTTCTTGGGTTGGTTGCATATTGTTGTGGTGGCTAGCCCTGGGCATCAAACCAGGCACCTCCAGAGCTAAAAAGCCTGGGTCACTCACTACAGCTTGATCTAACTAGTCAGGCTGTGCCCATGTGGCCTGTACCAGCCTCACCTCTTTTGTGGATCAGGCATAGCTGGTGACGCAACGCACGCTGATGCTGTATGCAGTGGTGATTGTGGCCACCTGGCTATTGCACTCTGAGGTATTCCACGTAGTGAAACCTCAGCTCGGACCATTTGTCCAGTTTTTTCCTCGGGGTGGGGAGAGGTGTCATCAGTGCACTCAATACCGGAGTCGGTATTAATAACTGCTGTTTTAAAAGAGTGTCACTTTTCATGGCACAGCCAGACTGTGATCGTTGTATGGCTGGGCCCCTGATCTGACCTCACCCTGCCTACTGTTTGCTACTCCCACTAGAAAGGCTGTGTCTAATAATTGGGGTGGGGGGACTGCAGTCCCCAATCCCAACCCATGTGCCAGAGGGAACCTTGCTGTGTCCCCCTTGGCTGACAGCCATTGGGGAGGTGGGAATTAACCCCCGAAACAAACGCTGTGCTGATCTATAAACCCACACATGTCTAGGTGGAGACAAACCCATCCCTGGGACAAAGGGCCTCTGCCCAGCAATAACATGATGTGCTAGGTAGGTCCCCAGTGACAGGGGATCCTCTCTAACCCGACTGAGTATCCAAATAGCCCAGCTTCTCAGTCCAATCCAGGTACCTCCTGCTCCTTGTGATGCGAGCCCAGACGGGTGAGACCCAGCCTCTGCTGCATTGCACGTGTTTGTCGCCATGCTGGTCTGGGTTCTTCTGTGCCCAAGTCGCCCCCACCTCCATCTGCTCCCTGAGCCCACGTGTCCAGGCTCCATTTAGCAGCAACATGTGCTCTCCCCTAAGCCACGTGGCCTGCAGTCCAGGGCCCTGTCTCTACCGGGGCAGGGCTGAGCACCCATCCTGGTGGGGCATTTGCCTCCTGCAGCAGAGGCATCATGGCAGCAGGGGATTTCCTCCCACTCCTGGAACCCATCAGGAATCTGGGGCCAGCCCCGCTCTCTGTCCACCCTCAGGGTGGGGTACCTTCCTGATAGCACAGAGCCGCCCAGAGGGGGAGGCAAATGGGGCAATTTGCCCCAGGCCCTGCAGGGGCCCCACAAGAGTTTTTCAGGGCCCCTGGAGCAGAGTCCTTCACTCACTCCAGGGACCCCGGAAAACTCTTGTTGGGCCCGGACCTCCAGAGCTTCTTCCGCTCCGGGTCTTCGGCAACAATCTGGCGGTGGGGGGGTCCTTCCGCTCCGGGACCCGCCACCAAAGTGCCAAATCTTTGGTGGCAATTTGGTGGCGGGGGCTCCCTGCTGCTGGCTGAAGACCCCAGGCCCCCTGAATCCTTTGTGCGGCCTTGTGATAGCATGTGTGACGAACTGGGACTGTTTTTAATGTTGGCTCTGAACACTGTGTTGGTGCCTCAGTGTCCCCTATGCAGTTCTTAAGTATCTAGGTGGTGGGATAAGGGTGTGTGATTGCTGCAGAGCAAAGGGCCAGTGCACCTAAATGCCGGGCACTCTGTCTCCTAGCAACTGATGGCCTGGGCCCCTCCTCTGCAAAGGTGCCAACTGAAGGTGTTGGAGACAAAGGGATCAGGTGACCTCCTGGCCCGGGAAAGGAGCTGAGCAGAGAGGAGGGGCTGGAGGGGGTGGTTAGTCTGGAGCTTGCTGGGGACGAGGAGTGAAGTGCAGACCTAGGGGTCTGGCTCACTGCCCCCCAGAATGGACCCGGCCGAGGGGTCTGGTTCGCTGTATCTACAAGCTCTGTTTTAGACTCTGTTCCTGTCATCGAATAAACCTCTGTTTTGCTGGCTGAGAGTCACGTCTGACTGCAAAGTGGGGGTGCAGAACCCTGTGGCTTCCCCAGGACCCCGCCTGGGTGGGCTCGCTGTGGGAAGCCCACGGAGGGGCAGAGGATGCTGAATGCTCCAAGGAGAGACCCAGGAGGTGAAGACGTGTGAGCTTCTTGCCCTGAACAAGTCTGCTCCAAGGGAGAGGAGGCTCCCCAAAGTCCTGACTGGCTTTGTGGGGAGCAGTTCCAGAGCATCGCCCGGGGACTCTGTGACAGCATGTGAGCTGTCTGGGGACATTACACGTGAGCAGCACTTCTGGGTCCTGCAGAACTAAATGATCATTTACCAGCTCTTCTTTCCAGTTGGCGAGAGCCAGTCTGGGGTGAAAGAGCCACACGTGTAATACTGATTGCCTAGTGATCAAGACAGAAACACGGTAAACCTATCCACAATGACAGGCTTTTACTAGAAGGCAACAGACAGGGCCTCTTAAGAGTCAATTGGAGGGAAGGCCTTCGCACAATTGAAGGGAAGACCTTTGCGCAAAATCTCATTAGCATTTTAATTGTCCACCCAACAGCCCCGAGACCCCTGGCTGTTGGAGCTGGGCTTTTCCCTGCATCTGCTCCGACAGGAAGCAGACCCCCACCTTGCTCCCATGGCGTTCTGCGGATGCCATTTCCCATTAAGCTGTGCAGCCCCACAGGCGAATGTGCCTCAGCAAGTGCCCCATTGCATTTGTCACGCTGAGTGGCTGCTGGCCCAGCTGCGGTGGCTAGAGAGGAGTGGTTGCAGGAGCGGGTAGCAGTAAATGGAGTGTGAATGCTGGACAGAGTGTAACATGCATTTCCCTGGCACCTTTTATCCATGGGGACGTTACACATTGTCAGAAGTGATTTCATTCCTGTATTGATCTACAGCCAGGCCTGAAATTTGCACCATATTTGAGGAAACAAGAAAAAAGGACAGCAAACAAGAGAGAAGTTGGGTGGTCTTGTGGTTAAGATAGTCTAGAGTTCAGGCCACTGGAATTCAGTGCTGGGTTTTTGCACACATTTGCGATGTGATCTCCTCTTGCAGGCGTAAGCCAAACACTAGCTGATGGGCTGGCGCGTTTGTTGGTGACACGATACCAGACCAGCGCTCCAATCTAGCATGGGTGATCCCTACCTGGCCTTCCTGTATCTAAAAGAAAATGTTGATTTGCTTCTCTTGGAGATAATTTTACTGATCTTCCTTTGTATTATTTTAATTTAAAAAAAGAGAGAGCTTTGATGCGTTTGTATGAATGTGAAGGGCTCGCTGCTGTCTCCTGCTGTGTTTAGAACCTTATTAGCTGGGACTGTGCATAAAAGACGAGGCGTTTCTGGGGCACTATAGCATGGATCTGAAGGAATGGTGGCTGTTCAGAAATGCTGTTCGTTTGGGAGGTGTGGGTTCTGAGACCTATCGTGCATTTGTTCCGCTCAAAGGGGCAGCCCTGGTTGATGAAGAAACTTGGCCACCTTGGAAAACCAACAGGGATGTCTTAAAAGCTGGGTGAAGTCTGGTAACTTCAGAAGTCTGATTCTCACCCAGGGATTTTATCTCAGAGAGGGATGGGGGAGGATGCAGAGTGTCTGTGGGGGGAACCACACTGCCTCATTTTCTTTTAGTAAGTAGACCACCATTGACCTGGCAGAAGTTGCTGGGACATTTACAAATGGGGGTGGGGATTCTTTGGGGACGGTGGGGGGAGAGGTGCTGTATGAATGTCAGAGGTGAATGTGATGAGCTTGTGGCCGTTGGGAAATGAGGTAGTGGATCTCTTAGCCCGGTTCTTAGTGGGTAAATCTCCACGTTATGAAAACTGCTGTCACTACTGCCAACAATGGTGGCATCTCAGCAAAGCAACCAACCAGAGAATGGTGTGAAAAGTGGGATCATGCTTTGGCTTGTAGGAAGGCGTAACCCCTTGCCAGGGCCGAGACATGTTGGCCAGAGAGACGTGATGTTGATAAAGAGGGAAGCTCCCACTGTCACTGTATGTGCTGTCCTTGGGCTTTGGATAAGCAGAAGGGTCCAGGTTCCAGGGCTGTCCAAACAGAAAACATTGTCTCTCTAAGAGCCTGATCCAAATCCCACTGAAGTGAATACAAAGGCCCATGGCCTTCAGTCTCAGTGAAGTACTCACTATGCATTATATTATACCCTTTGCAGGGTCACTGTGCTACAGCCACTATCGAGTACTTACTATACATCATACTGTATCTTCTATAGGGTACTTACCAGCACATGATAGTAGTCCTCTGTAGGATTACTATGCTCTGTATTATGCAATACCCTCTGTGAGCATGTACTAGGCACACTCAGTCTCCTCGGTCTGTGAGACTACTCATGTGCTTAGGTATTTTGTTGGATTGGGGCTTAGCTCTGTGCAATACATTTTCTTTTCCCAGACTTTCTAGGACTGTTTTCTGCAGAGAAGTTAATGCTGATCCTGACTGGGACAAGGAGGCACTCATGGGTGCACAATCTAAAGGGACACTTGATCGACTACGACATTAATTTGCCCAGCAATATTCACAGCAGCTGTGCAGGATCTGCCCAAGGCACAACCAGCGAGCTCTGCTGACTGCTGACCAAGCAAGGTTGCATTTCAGCTTCAAGGGGCATGTCCCTTTCCCACCTGCAGCCCACCCTGTCATCCATTCTCTGCTAAGAGATGTCAGGTTCAGTAGCCATGTGCTTTGCTAGCAGACTATCGACACGATTACTTTATTCCCTCCTCTTCAGCGGCATCAGTCCATCCATTTCATTAAATTAATCCAAGTGTCCATAAATGCGGCTGCTCGAAGGAGTTTGTAAATAGATAAATTTAACCCCTGGAGTACTGGGACCCATGGCCACATGCGAGCATTCCTTGCTGCACAGCGTGAAGAGTTTGGAAAGCATAGGGGAGTAAACAGGTATGTGTCTCATGCAGGAAAATGGTTATTGCACCAATGGCCAACGAAATTGGTGGAAAGACCTCCATTGGCTTTGATGGGAGCAGGACTGGGTCCCGGGGAAGGATTGTTATGGCACAAGTCCCTAGATGATGCAGTTGCACATTGTCTTACATGTTCTTTTTCTCAAAGGGTGAGCAAGTTTTTTCTTTGAAGAAAGGTTGTATTTTTGTTGCTTTGGTTCTCCACAGCTCAGTGCAGAGGGAGCTATTGCCAGAAAGAGGGGGAAGGTTTGCTCTCTGCTACAGTCAATTCTTGGTGCAGAGTACTGGGACCCGAGCACTGGGTCAGGGCTGAAATTCATAGGAGAAGGGATTGCTCTGCATGCTGTTTGACCACCTCTGCTCCAGGACTGAGGTATGTGTGTAAATACATCAAGTTACACTCAGAACATACCCACCTGCAACATCACTGATGTCTCAAGGGCACAGAATTTACATAAGAACGGCCATACTGGACCAGACCAATGGTCCTGTAGCCCAGTATCCTGTTTTCTGGCAATGACTAGTGCCTGATGCTTCCCCTGTCATCCGGTCCCAGCTTCTGGCAGTTGGAGATTTAGGGACACCTGGAGCATGGGATTGTGCCCCAGACCATCTTGGCTAATAGCCATTGATGGACCTAGGCTACATGAATTTATCTAATTCCTTTTTGAACCCACTTATAGTGCTGGCCTTTACAACATCCCCTGGCAACGAGTTTCACAGCTTGACTGTGCCTTGTGTGATAAAGTACTTCCTTATGTTAGTTTTAAACCTGCTGCCTAGTCATTTAATTGGGTGACCCCTGGTTCTTGTGTTATGTGAAGGAGTAAATTAACACCTCTTTATTCATGTTCTCCCCAGTGTTCCTGATTTTATAGACTGCTGCCATATCCCCCCTCGGTAGTCATCTCTTTTCTAAGGTGGACGGTACCAATCTTTTTAATCTCTCTTCATATGGAAGCTGTTCTATACCCTAACCATTTTTGTTGCCCTTTGTATCTTTCCAGTTCTAATATATCTTTTCTGAGAGGAGGGGTGACCAGAATGGCACACAGTAGTCAAGGTATGGGCGTACCATGGATTTATATAGAGGCAATATGATATTTTCTGTCTTGTTGTCTATCTCTTTCCTAATGGCCTTGAGCAGATGTTTTCCCATTGAGCAGAAGTTTGCAGAGAACTATCCACTGACTCTGAAATCTCTTTCTTGAGTGCTAATAGTTCATTTAGACCCCATCTTTTTGTATGTAGAGTTGGAATTTTGTTTTCCAATATGCATTACTTTGCATTTATCAACATTGAATTTCATCTGCCATTTTGTTGCTCAGTCACTCAGTTTTGTGAGATTCCTTTGTAGCTCTTTGCAGTCTGTGTTGGGCTTAACTATCTTGAGTAGTTTTGCATCATCTGCAAATTTTGCCACCTCACTGTTCACCCCCTTTTCCAGATCATTTATGAACATGTTGGACAGCACTGGGCCCAGTACAGATCCTTGGGGGACCTGGCTATTTTCCCTCTCTCCATTCTGAAAACTGATCATTTATTCCTCCCTATCTTTTTCCCAGTTACTGATCCATGAGAGAACTTTCCCTTTATCCCATGACTGCTTACTTTGCTTAGGAGCCTTTGGCGAGAAACATTGTCAAAGGCTTTCTGAAAGTCTAAATACACTGTATCAGCTGGATTACTCTTGTTCACATGTGTATTGACACCCATGAAGAATTCTAATAGATTACTGAGGCATGATTTCCCTTTACAAAAGCCGTTCTGAGTGACTCTTCCCCAACAAATCATGTTCATCTATGTGTCTGATAATTCTAGTGTTCAGTATAATTCCAACACATTTGCCTGGGAGTGAAGTTAGGCCTGATGGCCTGTAATTGTCGGGATCACCTCTGGAGCCTTTTTTAAAAATCAGCATTATCTTAGCTACCTTCCAGCCATATGGTACAGAGGCTGATTTAAGCAAGAGGTTAAATATCACAGCTAGTAGTTCTGCAATTTCACATGTGAGTTCCTTCAGAACTCTTGGGTGAATACCATCTGGTCCTGGTGATTTATTTCTGTTTATTTTATCAATTTGTTTCAAAACCTCCTCTACTGTCACCTCAGCGTGGGACTTACCAAAGTTTATGCTCCTCTCTATTTTCCTCAGTGGGATTTGACTTCCAGTTTTTAAAGGATGCCTTTTTGCCTCTAACCACCTGTTTTACTCTGTTGTTTAGTCATAGTGGCATTTTTCTGGTCCTCTTTGGTTGTTTGATTTGGGATATACACTTAGTTTGTACCGCTATTCTGGTGTTTTTAAATAGTTTCCATGCAGCTTGGAGGCGTTTCACTTCTGCGACTGTTCCTTTTAATTTCCATTTAAGTAGCTTCCTCGTTTTTGTGTAGTTCCCCTTTTTGAAGTTAAATGCTGCTCTGATGGGTTTCTTTGGTGTTTCCCCCTTACAAATATGTTAAAGTTAGTTACATTATGGTCGCTGAACCAACCTTTGGATTCAGGTTCTCTGGTACCCAGGAGGTGTGCATACAACTCCAAGTGCCTTCACTAGGACTTGGATGCATGCATCTCCCAGGAAGACTGAATCCCTGCTCAAATTTAGGGATGTCCCGATGCAAACTCTGCAGCCTGTGTCCATCTCCCGATGTCCCCGGTACATCGTGAGGCTCAGTTCCTTAATGCATGTAAAGCACCTTTGAACTCCAGAGATGAACGGAGCAATTGCCATGCAAAGGAGGATTGATACTGTTGCCATGACAGGTGGTTGCAAGAATGAAATACTTCACCGGGTGGACAAGGGATGACTTGCTGCATTACAGTGTGTGAAGGGGCACCAGTCAAACAGGCCAATCACAGCCCCAGCTGATCTCTCGTTATGCTCTCTCGGCTGTAGGTGGTGCTATTTTGCCTGTGCAGCTTGGAGCAACAGCTCAGCAGACCACAGGGGTTGGGATCACCCCTCTCTCCCCCTCCCCCTCCCCTCTTCTCCTGCTTTTTAGGCCGTAAATGGAGGAGAGTAAATTATGATAAAGAGCGATCGGCCCTCTGAGGTTTGCAGTGACCGTGAATCTAAATAGAAGGCAGAGACTATTAAAGTATGCAACATCTGGACCTAGCTGCGAGGGAGGCCACGGGAAAAAGAAACCACCTGTTTCCGCCAAAATAGGATGCTCTGAAATGCTGCAGCAGCACTGAATTTGAATTGGAAAGCAACAGAGATCTGAGGTCTGCCTAGTGTGAGCACAGCCTGTGAGAGGGACTAAAAGCTATTTGGAAACACCAGCCTGCCCTTTGTGCTCCAGCTCTCAGAGCTCTCCAAGAAAACTTTCAGAGAGCTGAACATAAAGCACCGCTGACTTGGGATAGGGCAGTGGTTGGAGGGTTGTACCACAGCCTCAGGCTGCGCATCCACCTCCCTGCTAAGTCTGAGCTGTGCAGAATCCAGACCTGGATCGAAATTCTACGTCTTGGGCCCTGCTCTACTAATTAGAACAACGTGACCAGTCCAAGGACAGCTCTCTGGGCTTGGCTGCTTGTGGTCTTGGGTTTAAGAGGGTATGTCTACACTACAGGATTATTCTGATTTTACATAAACCGGTTTTGTAAAACAGATTGTATAAAGTTGAGTGCATGCGGCCACACAAAGCACAATAATTTGGCGGTGTGTGTCCATATACTGAGGCTTGAATTGATTTCCGGAGCATTGCACTGTGGGTAGCTGTCCCATAGCTATCCCATAGTTCCCGCAGTCTCCCCCGCCTCTTGGAGGGGGGCTTTGTCGCGCTCCGGCCAGCGAGAGCGGAGTTGCGGAGCTTGCCCCGCTCTCCCGGCTGGAGCTCCGGCCGGAGCGCAGCAAGCCCGTGACCCCGGCTGGAGCTCTGGGCCCCTTTAAATAGCCCCCCGAACCCCTGGGCAGTAAGGGGGGTATTTAAAAGTCCTGGGGCTCCAGTCTGCCTCTCACCCCGGTCCTTCAAATAGCCGCCGGAGCCCCGCCTCGTCTTGCATTCTCCAGCGCTCCCGCGGCTATTTAAAAGGTCCCCGTAGTAGGAAGGGTTTGGGGCTACTTAAAGGGCTGGTTCCAGCTGGCTCCTCTGCTGCACCCCAATGACTGCCCACACCAGTCGGCCCCCCCTGCCTGCAGCCAGCTCTGCACCCGTGCCCACACGCCACCTCTGCCAAGCACCCTGTCCTGTCTCCAGCCAACCCCTGCCCACACACCCCTGCAGCCCTGCCAAAGCCAGCCAAGCCCCCCACACACTGTGCCCGCCACCAGCTCTGCACACTCTGCCCACCCAACCCCCTGCCCTGTTTTCCAGTCAACCCCTGCTGCACCCCACTGCCTGAAGCCAGCCCGCCCCACACCCCTTGTCTCCAACCAGCCCACAATCCTTGCCCTGCCTGCAGCCAGACCCTACCTCCAGTCAGCCCCTGCCCTGCTTCAGCCAGCCCATGTCACTGCTGCCCTGCAGTTTCCAGGGCATTAACCCTGCAGGAGCAAGCTGGAACCAACACATGTTTCAACACCCCCAGGGAGTGGCGGGGACCCACACATTGAAACGGCCGTCATTAATAACCAATCAACAGCATATAGATGCAATGTATATAATTTTATTATTCATATAGTTATGGAAAGTAAAATAATACATGAAAAAAATGAGAGGCTTTTTTTTCCACTTTTTTTAAGTTTTCCTGCGATCTGTGCTTCTTTTGTAGGGTGGCAAATTGCCGTACTGTTCTGCTGGGTTCGCGCTTTCTCTTCTCTGGGGTAGGTTCAGGGCGATATTGCTTGCCTCTGAACCAGTTCTTAATCATTCCCTAGTGTCCTTGGAGGAGGGGAGTGGAGAGGGAGGACCTGGCCGCCTCTACTCCAGTCCCAACCCAGGGCCCTGGGGTGTGTGGTAAACCACTTGACTAGTGGCTTCTTCCCTGGGTTACTTCCCTTTCATACCCGTCAGCTTGTGAAGGGCTTCTCGCCTCTCTTTCTTATACAAGCCTGGTGCCCCTTACCTGGGTTTCTGTTGGCTTCCCAATCCACGTAGCAACTCTCCAACCTTCTATTTCTCTGGACAAACTCTTCTCTTCTGCACTCTGCTCCAATCCAACCTTTCTCCTTCATACCACCCCCTGTCTGACTGAAGCAGGGTTTATTATCCCATGACTGGAGTCAGGTGCTCTAACTGGAGTCAGGTGCTCTAAATGGAAGTCAGGTGCTTTAATTGCCACAAGCTTCTAGTTAATCTAAAGCAAACCTTCCTCCCTTGGCAGGGATAAGGCCCCCTGCTAACACTCTTATGCTGCCTTCTGGCCATGCTGTATCACATATCCCCGCCCCCTGCTCAACACCAAGGGTTGGGCTACTCGGACGAGAGGCAGTGGTTGGCGTGAGAGGCCATCAGCGTTGCCGGGTTGGCTTCCAGCCCTATGCTGGACCCGAAACATGGAAAGGTTGCCAAAGAGAGAACCACCTCGTCACTCTGGCGTTTCTTTCCTTGTTCCTATGCACCACTGGAGCGGGCGTTATCAGTCACAAGGTAACCGCCCCCCAGGATAGGAGCGGAGAGCTCCATAGCCCATTTTATCGCCAGACATCCTTTTCAACAACAGCGTATTTTTGTTCCCTGGGGAGGAGCTTCCAGCTGAGGTACAAGATGGGGTGCTCCTCCTCCCCTACCATCTGGGAAAGGACGGCACCGAGTCCCACCTCCGAGGCGTTCGTCTGCAGGTGAATTCCTTCTCGAAGTCTGGGCCATGAGTACCGGATGGCAGCATAGGGCTGTCTGCAATCTACAAATGCTGCTTCTTCCGATCTGTCCACTTCACTATCTCGGGGAGCGAGCTTTATCAGATCCGTCAATGGCCCGCTCTTGTGGCAAAATGAGGATGAATCTCCGATAGTATACAACTATACCCAAAAAAAGCCCTGACCTGCTTCTTGCGGATTGGTCGAGCCAATCTTGTATTGCCCTCCACCTTGTTCCATTGGCTTCACCACCCCTCTCCTACGACATGCCCGAGGTATTTTGCCTCAGCTATAGTCCTATCACGCATTTCAGAGGATTACGGCTGAGACCAGCCTTTCGCAAGACATCCAGCACTGCTTCCACTTTGTCCAGGGTGTCCCCAATCAGGGCTATGTATAACTATGTCGTCTAGATAGCGGCGCATAGTGGCATGGGGTCGTAATAACTTATCCATCAAGTCTTTGGAATGTGGCAGGGGCCCCATGTGAGTCCGAAAGGGAGGACAGTGGACTGGAACAGGCATCGGGTGTAGAAAAAGCCGTCTTTTCCCTGGCATCCTTTGCGCAGGGGTATTTGTTCCTTCTGGTCAGATCTAGGTGGTTAGGTATTTGCCTTGCCTAACTGATCAACCAGCTCGTCAATGCGTGGTATCGGGTAGGCATCGAAGTGGATACTTCATTAATTTCCGGAAGTCGTTACAAAACCTTCAGGGTTGCCATCAGGCTGGGGACTAGTACGATCAGACTGGACCACTGGTGGGGATTCTTCAATGACCTCGAGTTCCAGCATTTCTTCGCACTTCCATCCTAATTTCTTCCCTTTAGCTTCCGGTATTCGATATGGTCTTACGTCACCTTACTCCGGGGCTGGTGACAATATGATGTTGGACTAGTTGCCGTTCGACCTGGTTGGGTACCAAAATACGTCCTGGTTTCCGGTGGATCATTTCAATGACTTCCATCCGTTGGTTCTGGGTTAAGTCAGGAATATCTTACCTGCTCCTGCGGGCCGTCTGCCTGAGGTAGAGCTCCTCGAGTGACCAGACACGTCTCTCTGTCATGCCAGGGCTTCAGTAAGTTGATGTTGTATATTTGCTCTGCTTCCGGCGTCTGGTTGTCTAACCTTATAATTCACTTCTCCAATGGCTTCCACTATCTCATATGGTCCGTGCCAACTGGCTAGGAGTTTGCTTTCTGTGGTCGCCACTAACACCATCACCCGTTCCCCGGCTGAAATCTTCGCATTTTCGCCCGACGTTGTAGTATGTCCGCTGTGCCTCTTTGTCTTTTTCTAAATGCTCCCGTATATCGGGTTACTAGAGTTATCCTCTCTCGCATCTGTGTCACATGCTCAATAAATATTCTTTCCTGGTTGGGTTGTTCCTGCCAATCCTCCTTGGCGATATCCAAAATATCCCGCGTGGTGTGGCGTCCATATAAGAGTTCAAAGGGAGAAAAACCCGTAGACGCCTGGGGAACTTCCGTATAGCGAACATTAGATACGGCAAAAGAGTGTCCCAGTCCTTTCCATCCTCTGCTACCACTCCGGATCATACTTTGAGGGTTCGATTGAATCTTTCGACTAGCCGTCTGTTTGTGGATGGTAGACGGAGGTCGAATGGCTTGTATACGGAGCAGGGCAGCACATAAGTTCTTCATTAGTTTTGACGTAAACGGTTCCCTGGTCTGTACAGATTCTCCTTAGGGATGCCCACTGGCAAACCTGTAGTATTCTTTAGCTATTGCTTAGACGTGGGGTTTCTTAAAGGGATGGCCTCTGGATATCGTGTGGCATAGTCAAGGATGACTAGTACGTTTCGGTTGGCCCCGTGCCGACTTTTTCTAGTGGGCCCACTATGTCCATAGCTATCCTCTCGAACGGGACACAATAATAGGTAAAGGTACTAGTGGGCCGCAAGTTAGGTCGGGGGCTATGCAGCTGGCATTCAGGGCAAGAGCACAATAACGCTGGACTTCTGCTCTATTCCTGGCCAATAAAACTTCTTAGTTTCTATCAGCGTTTGTCTACCCCTAGATGTCCCCAATTAATGACTGTGAGCTAATTCTAGTACGGCCCTTATGTGTTTCGTGGGACTAGAGTTTGCTCTACTTCTTCCCCTCGTATTTGCTCTATCTGTACAACAGATCACGTTTGAGCACGTAATATGGCCTTGGCCTTGACTTTTCCTTTACAGGCACTCCATTTACTTTCACTACCTCGTCCCTCACGTTTTGCATATAATGGATCTTCGGCCTGTCCTGCCCAAAGGTCTCACGTTCAGTGCTGAACTGACCTAATTCCAGGGGGCCATTTCAACTCTTCCCCTGGGGTGCTCCACTTGGGCCAGGAACCTCCTCTGAGTCCTCCGTGACCCGAACCTTCTCCTTGTCTCCTGGGCGGGTTCGCCTACCCACAAGGAAGTCTTTTGATTAGCTGCCAGAATCCTGGTCCTAACTTTTTAGCTTGCCCTTCGTTCTCGGCCTAGCCCTGCGGGGTTTTCCAGGGGATGAGAACAATTCTGGAGCAAATTCAGCAAACATTGGGGCGAGGCTATCTTAGTTGCCTCTGTCTCAACCTGGGGTTGCTACCCTCTCCTGCCTCTATCGGGGTCAGTTAGTTCTCAAACCAGGGAAGTCTCTCCCATCAAAACAGGATAAGGGAGCTGGGATACTCCTGCAGAAACTCTGGTAGTATCCCCTGGATTTCAATCCGTACTGGAATTGTAGGGTAAAAATCACGGTGCCATGTACGCATGTTACCCCTGTGCTTTGGCCCGAGTTAGTGTCTGTTCCCACCAACTTTCCGAGACCAACGTGACAGCATTCCCGAATCTATTAATGCTATGTTTTATACCATTCATTTTTACTGGTCTGGTAAATCCATGTGAGGTCAATGTAACCCCTACCAGGTGATCAGGCCACATTGCTCCCCATAAACTCCCCAGATTACACTGCCATAGGCACCTCCTTGTTGGGACATTGGGCTGCTATATGCCCCAATCCCCACATTCATAACACCGTCCCCTCATTCCGGTTTCACCCCCTGCCTGGGGCTAGTTGCCGGCCCCCACCACTCTTCCCAAACCCCCAGGTCCCTTTCTAGGCTCGAGCCATTCCTCACTGTCGTTCCTCCGGTTATTAGTTTTCTAGAGTTCTCGACAGTCCGGGGCCTTGGGTTTGGGGTTGTCTCCTGGGTTGCCGTGTCTCCCCGCTTGGAGTCTGGGAACAATTCGCGGGGCTGCCAGTTGTCTTTCCACGAGGGAGACCAACTCATCATAGCTAAGGGTCATTCTGACCACCCAAGTCCTGAGTCCTGGTGGAACCCCCGCATATACCGGTCCATATTTAGTACCTCCATCATCTCCTCAGAGCTATGGGCTTCAGGGCGCAGCCATTCCGGGTCAGGTGGATCAAGTCAAACAACTGCGTTCGGGGTGTCTTGTCCTCCATATTCGCCATTCATGGAACCTCTGGGCTCGTATGCGTTGTCACTCCGAACCTGGCCAGGATCTCTGCCTTTAGCTGGGAATGGTTGCTGCAGCTTCTGCAGACATATCGTAATAGACCTTCTGGGCTTCCCCCACATAGAATGGGGCAGGATACCAGAACCATTGTTCTCAGGGCCAGGCCTCCCGCAGGGCTGTTCTCTCAAAAGCCAGGAGGTATGCTTCCACATCATCCTTCCTGGTCATTTTTGTAAGTAATGGCTAGCCCGTATGGTCCGGGTCCCTTCCCCATGGTGATTCTGTTCCAGAAGGGTCTTCATCTGCTTATTAGGTCTCTTCAGCAAGGCTCGGTCCTGAGCAGCCTGACTCAGCAGCAAAGCTGATTAAGTCTTTGCTGCAATCTAGTCGCCTCTTGTTGGGCGGTTGCCTGGACCTGGTAGCCTCCTGCTGGGCCGAGTGGCATGTATAAGGGCCTTGACCACGTCGTCCATCTTAAGGGTGGGAGGGTTATGTTCTCCCCCTGGACTATGTCCCCAGCGCGCAGATCCCACTGCTGACACCACGTGTGGCAAATTGCCGGTACTGTTCTGCTGGGTCTCGCACTTTCTCTTCTCTGGGGTAGGTGTCAGGGCGCTATTGCTTGCCTCTGAACCAGTTCTTAATCATTCCCTAGTGTCCTTGGAGAGGGGAGTGGAAGGAGGGACCTGGGCCCGCCCTCTACTCCAGGTCCCAACCAGGGCCCTGGTTGTGGTGAACCACTTGACTAGCGGCTTCTTCCTGGTTACTTCCCTCTCATACTTGTCAGCTTGGTAGGGCTTCTCGCCTCTCTTCTATATACAAGCCTGGTGCCCCTTACCTAGGGTTTCTGTTGGGCTTCCCAATCCCGCAGCACTCCTCCAAACCTTCTATTTCCTCTGGACAAACTCTCTCTTCTGCACTCTGCTCCAATCCAACCTTTCTCCTTCAACTACCACCCCCTGTCTTACTGAAGCAGGGGTTTATATCCATGACTGGAGTCAGGTGCTCTAACTGGAGTCAGGTGCTCTAACTGGAGTCAGGTGCTCTAATTGGCCACAGCTGTTCTAGTTAATCTAAAGCAAACCTTCCTCCCTTGGCAGGGAATAAGGCCCCCTGCTAACACTCTTATGCTGCCTTCTGGCATGCTGTATCACAGTAGTCAATTCCTTTCTCTTGGCAGCCTTCTCCTTTTTCATGGTTTCCTTATCCCTCCAGTCTGCAACTTTTTTATTTTCTGTGGAATACAGATTCATAACTGCTTTCACCATCTCTCCTAGTCTTCCTTGGTTTTTTTCTTAAGCTTTGCAGTCTTTCAGAAGTCTGCACTGATGGAGCAGTTACAAGGTCACTTTAAAAAAAACACAGAGAGATAAAATGTTATACAGAGCCTGCATTGTTTTTAAAGGTTTTGTAGCATCATTTACACATTCTGAGCATAGCACAGAGAGGCCGCAGCTGCAGATAGAGATGGCGAGTTTCCCCACACGCGGCTCACAGTGGAAGGGGGCTGCCATGTGGCTCACCTGGAAGGGGGGGGTGGGTTGCTTCACTGTGGAAGCCAGGGGTTTCTGTGACTTGTGGAAAGCAAAGAGACGCGACAGGGAAATAACACTGAACCCTACACCCACATCTGCCCACAGCAGCTACTCTCAGAGCCATCTTGCACACGCAGCTCACTGGAAAGGGGTGGGGGTTTGCTTTACTCTGGAAGCCATGGGGTTTCTGTGGCTTGTGGAAAGCAAAGCAGAGCTACAGAGGAAATCAATGGCTATTCCACATCTAGGCATGCTTGCAGGCAGCCATAGCCCCCTGCTCCCAAAACATTTGCATCCTTATAATAAAAGCTTCTTACCAGGAACAGGTCCTTGGTGGTTCCTCACTACCAAGTCCCAGCAGCTGCGACTGGCTAGCTTCTTCCTGGCGGAAAATAGCTCCTGCCTGCATGACTCCTGGGAGTCTCCAAACACCTCAGTAGCCTCCCTCTCGGGTTCCCTCTACAACCTCCCCCCCTCTCCAGGCTCTGAGCCAGGGCAGTGGGGTGCGAAGCGATGACCAGAGAGGCTGAAAAGGCCATGCTGGGATTACCTAATACCCTGGAGGGCCAATTACAGCGCTGGTGAGTGTCCACACCTGATGACCAGCGCTGGCATCACCAGGCGCTGGTCTCGCTACACCGGAAGCGTAACCCAGGGTGTACAGCCAGCGCTGCAAACAGGGAGTTGCAGCGCTGGCTGAGCTTTTAAGTGTAGACACCTGCTAAGTTGCAGCGCTGTAACCCCCTCACCAGCGCTGCAACTTGCAAGTGTAGCCATGGCCCTAGTCTAGCATCTAGCCCCTGCACTACGCTAACACAGAGCATTGCTACCTCAGAGGAGTTCTGTGAGGCTTAATTCTTGCCACGTGTCTCTCGAGGTTGGTCAGGGGCTGCAAGTCAGAAATCCTGTGGTCTGTTCCCACCTCTGTCACTGACCTGCTGCGGACCTTGTGCACATGCTTCGTCACACTTTGCCTCCCCCAGGGCCGGCTCCAGCTTTTTTGCCACCCCAAGCGGTGAAGGAAAAAAAAAAAAAGGAAAAAGAAGAAAAACTCGATTGAGCTGCCGCCGAAGAGGAAGAGACGAAGTGAAGGACCCGCTGCCGAATTGCATCTGAAGACTACAGTGGAGCACTTCAGCCGCCGCCGAAGTGCTGCCGGAGACCCGGACGTGCTGCCCCCAATAACGGACGGAGTGCCACCTCTTTCTATTGGCCGCCCCAAGCACCTGCTTCCTTCGCTGCTACCTGGAGCTGGCCCTGGCTTCCCCCCACTTTCTGTCTGCTTCAACGACAGTCTCTCGTCTCCGAACATGTGTCAGCCCAGTGCCTAACGCATGGGGCCCGGTCTGGCTGGAGGCCCCTCGGCTAGTGCACTGCAGATAATACGGCCCTTGTTCCTGAAGTGACTGGCCACCTGGCAGACATTCATGACTTCATCCTCTTCCCCCCATTTCACTGCCAAAGGGGCAGCCAGCTTCAATCCCCTCCCCAGGGCGAGTAGCCCAAGGGTGGTGCTGCTGTGAGGTTGGCTGCTTTGAGTTGTGTACGGACGCGAGGGGAGGTGCAGACAAGCTCAGCCATGCAGGAGCCCTGTGGGTATCAGCTTCATTGCAGCAGGCCGCAGGCAGCCTGGGACCACGGCCCAAGAGCTAAGTTGGGCCTCTGGATGGCAGCACAATCTGGGGCTGCAATGGCACCGCCCATGCCCTGCTTGGCATCACTTGTAACAAATTATAGAGACTTGGTGCAAGGGTTATCAATAGTTTCTGGATTTAGCTAACTATTTCTCTCATCAGCTGCTGCCATCTGTTAGATCCTAGGCTTCAGAGCCCTGTTCGAGTCTCCCCAAACTACCTACCTAGCCACTCACCCTCTTAATGAAAGCTCTGGGGATGACTTTAGCACTGTAAGTACGGCCAAGCAGATGGATTTTGTTGTAATGTCCTTAACACACTGTGTCAGGGACTTAATTTTGTCTCTGCTTTTCCCCATCCCACAGGCTCAAGACTTTAAAGAGAATCTTTGGAATGAGATGGGAAAACGAAGACCCTGGCCTTGTGGTCACTGAAGATCCTGTGTCACTTATCACAAGAGTAGGGGCATGATCCCTGGTCTCCTGAGGAAATTCCACTTGGGTGAAGTTCACCATGGGTGTGTGACAGGGTGCATCCCCCATCCTGGCACTGAAAGGCTTAAGGTGGGCCTGAGAGGTCATTTAACCCACCTGGTGGGTGGACCAGGCTTAATTAAAGATGAAGCCCACACTGGGAAAGGAGCTGGATGATGACTATGAGGAAAAGAAGCCTGGAACAGAAGGGGGCTGCAAGGGGGACACTCTGCAGTTGCTGTTGGGGACTAGAGCGTGGTGCTTTCTGCCAGATCCAGGAGGAAGCTCATGTGGGCAGTTGGCTCTGAGTCCACAGATGAGCAGAGATGTCTGTGGTGGAGCTGGCTCTGGCAGCAAGGACCATGGCAGGATCGGGACTTCCAGGGAGAGAATGAACTCTGGGAGACATTCCCCTGAGGAAGGCAAAGGTAAGAGGAATGGAAAGGTTAAGTCTGAGAGGGGGCAGAACTGAGTTATTTTTAGCTTGGGATTTTGTGGGGAGAGCCCTGAGAGAAGGGTGAATTTGGAAAGGCTGTTGCTAGGAAGAAGTCCAGGGCGGTAATGGCAAGCAGTCTGACAGAGCAGACCTTGGCTGCTGGTTATAGGGTCTCTCGACTGCCGTCTAGTGCAGGGGGAGGGCCTAGGTTCCCCTACCAGCCACTGGGACGGTGGGGTGAAGTCCCCAAGAAGGGGACACTTGTGACTGAGAGAAGGGAGTGAGGAGAGTTGGGGCTGCAGACCTTTTATAAGGCTATTGGACTGTTATTTGTGGTGTTATCCCAGAAGGGGTGGCACTAAAACATGACTTGGCTGGAGGGCTGAGTCACGAGAGGAGGCATACCGCCATGGGACCAGAGTGACTGTCAGCTGGGGGCGCTAGAAAGGAAAGAGTGGCTACACCACAGACAACCATGAGGGGGCCCTCCAGCAGTGAGTCCACTCTTCTACTGGGTGAAATTCCATTTGGGGACAATTGACCCCTGTGCAGAGAACTCCCACGTGGTCTCTGCATAGAGCCGGCTGCACCATTTATCATCCAAACCTTTTTTCAACTAAAAATGGCTTTCGAACAAAATGGATGTTTTTACAAGAAAAATTCCATTTTTATCAACATTTGTTTAATTTTCTGTCAAAAAAACTCTCTGTTGCTTTCTCTCTCTCTCTTTTTTTTTTTTTACACCCCCAAGGAAAGGTTCAGGTTGGGCTTTTTGAGAAAAAATTGACATTCTGCCAAAAGGGGGCGGAAAATCAGATGGAAACAAACCCTTTGTTTGCCAGCCTTTTCAGATCTACTCTGGCTCTAGTTATGCATCACTTAAGTCCCACGTATGCCCTAGTGTGTTTTACACATACACGCTAATTCGTTTTAGAACCCATTAGGAAACACCTGGACCTTTTACATTGCTATTTCCCAAAGGAAAGAGAGCTGGAAAAACAGTTAGGTCATTGAGACCTTCTTCTCATCAGGGAAGGAGTATTCCCGGTTGTTTATCAACTAGTGTTTTGTTCAATCTAGTTTTATATGTGCAAAATGCTGGGGCTTCGACCTTTGGGTTTCCACAGAGAGAGAGAGAGAGGGAGATACACACGCACACACACACCACAAAGTTCAGAGGTGTGTTTTGTAAAACCCTTCTATCTGATCTGCACTGGACCCAAGTTTTCATAGAATTGTATGTTTTAAGGGACCACTGTGTTGATATCGTCTGACCTCTTGTGTAGAACAGGCTGCAGAACGTCCTGTTTCAGCCAGAGCAGATCTTTTAGAAAAACATCCTGTTTTAATGTAACAATTGCCAGGGATGGAGAATCCGTCCCAACCCTTGGTAAATTGTTTCAATGGGTTATTTGGAAACCAGTTCTCCTTAATATGCTTTAATCTCCGGTGAAGCAAGGTCCCCCCCTTGCCACCTCCACCCCCGAGCAACATAAGTTACACCGACCTTAGCGGCAGTGTGGACAGCGCTATGTTGGTGGGAGAGCATCTGCAACCGCTTGCTGGAGTAATTATGCCGATGGGAGAGCTCTCTCCCATCGGCTTCGTGCAGTTACACTAGAGAGCTTCCAGCTGCATTGCTACAGCCGTGCCACTGCAAGCTCTGTAGTGGAGCTGAAGTCTCTTTATCAATCAGAGCTACATGGATGACTCCCATTACTATAGGGCCTGAGTGCCTCACAATCTTGATAGCCACACCAGCCCATGAGGAAGGGCAAGTCTATTAAGCCCATTGTACAGGAGAATTAAGTGAGTCACCCAAGATCCCATAGGCAGTCTGTGGCAGAGCTGGGAATTGAATCCAGGTGTCCCAAGTTAGTCTCCTAACCACTGGGTCATTCTTGTCTAAAGGTTATTTTGAGCATGGAAAATACTTAAGGGAAGGCGACTGCTCCTGGAGACACCCCGATCGGCCTCCCCAAGCACAGTCACGTCAGTTAAATACAATCCACAGAACCAGCTGCGGCCGCAAGAAACATCGAAACTCATCAGCAGAAAGCTCGTGTCTCTCTGACTGGACAAACTGTCTTCAGCTCTGCTCTCGGGGCTAAGTCCTTTTCCCAGCCTGAGTCCCAAGGCAGTGCATTAGCCACTGGCCCATGCTGTTTCACTGCGATTTGGGTGCTTTAGTGTTGAGTATCATTTCCTGGCATGCCCGTGTGAGCTGTGAGGAAAGGGGCTTTTATTTAGAGAGCAGAGGGACCCGAGTTCTAATCCATCAGACCTTTGCCACCATAGATCCAGTAGCATAGGCACCCGCTGGCCCCACATCTGTCTGTTCACTGGTTGAAAGGCAAAGATTGTGGTGCTTTTGCCTAACGGCAGTCACTTCCTGCAAGGTACATGTGACACAGGCCGCCCCTAGGAGCAAGCAGTTCCTGCTTAGCCTCCGTAAGCTGGGCACAGAGCTGGTTCCTGGCCTCGGCTCCCTAGAAGAGCTATTGGCAGTGACTCAAGTGAGTGGCTGCCGCTTGCTCGGCATGTCACAATTTGTTTTTACACTTTCAAGCGATGGGGCGAATCTCAGCTGGCGGCCCCTTGAAACGCAGACGGATTGAAAGGCAGCAGCAGAGCAAACCACCACATACCCATCACCGCTTCCCCTCGTGTCTAATTAAGAGTGACCTGGCAGCAGTGCTGGCCCATGCCATCAAATGCCATCGCAGTCATTGCTGGAGACAAGCCGTGATCAGAAGAGAGGCAGTGTTTAATTAGCCTGTTCCAGCATCTGCAGGACTCGGATGGAAACAGCTGATGAAAAGGAGAAGTCAGGTGGGCTTAAGCGATATTTGCTGTCCTACTTGAAGTCCCGCTCGACAGTTCAGGCTGGCAAAGGACGGGTTGAGCCTGCAGGGAAATCAGGCTGACAGGCTAATAAGTTGCCTGGCATCGCGCATGAAGACAGTCTGACAGATTTGTGATGAACTGCTCGGAAATGTTGCCAGGCAGTCGGGGCAGCGGCAGCAAGGGACGGCTTCCTCTGGCCTTCACCCACTCCCAGGCACACTCTGGGTGCCAGGGCAAAGGCTGCTCACGGGTGTGCTAGTGTAAGTCCAGCACCATGCCGCTGAAGCACAGCAAGCTGCACCGATGTTGAACCAACGTGAGATCAGAATCAGGCCCAGTGCCTCAGCTTGAGCCCATCTCTTATGTTACCCCAGTTTTGCACTGGTCTAAATGAACTGATTTCCAGGGTGTTCTCCCTGATTCACCCTAGTGCAGTGGTTCCCAAACTTTAACAACCTGTGAACCCCTTTCACTAAAACGTCAAGTCTCGCAAACCCCCTCCTAAAAATGAATATTTCCAGGGATTTTCTCCTTTATCTGAGTATAAATTACAAAAACAGTGATCTTGGAAATGTAAAATTTGTTTTTATGACATGCTTATTACACACTATTTATTATTAATGACTATTTATCATTACAGTATTTTTTTTACATTATGAAAACGGCAACACTCTTCCAAGATCTCACTTTTGTCGCTTGTATCACTTTGAATAAGCCTGTTATAAGACAAGGCTCTTATGTTTCATCAAGGAGTATCAGATGTGACACAGCATGAAGGTATTTAAGAAGCCAACTCAGAGTTCCTCCTACACAAGCATTCAGGTTTTGAGCAGTCCAGGCAAGCAACGCACGTTACAACAAAGCTTAAACTTGTTTCATAGATTCTAGGACTGGAAGGGACCTTGAGAGGTCATCAAGTCCAGTCCCCTGCCCTCATGGCAGGACCAAATACTGTCTAGACCATCCTGGATAGACTTTTATCTAACCTACTCTTAAATATCTCCAGAGATGGGGATTTCACAACTTCCCTAGGCAATTTATTCCAGTGTTTAACCACCCTGACAGTTAGGAACTTTTTCCTAATGTCCAACCTAAACCTCCCTTGCTGTTCTTCATAATAAATTTTAAAAACAACACTAGCAGCCTATTTAATTTTAAAAGCAGCAAAAAATATCCACCTCCCTTTCCATTTCTTATAAGGAGTCTTGAAGTTTCAATATCCTCAGCGTGATAGATGCTTGCTTTGATCTGCTTAGCTCTTGGAAGTCCAGGGGCTCCAGGCTGCTGAGAACCCCCTGTAACATTTTGTCACCCCCCCAGGGGTTCACGAACCTCAGTTTGGGAACCTCTGCCCTAGTGTAAGTGAGCTCGGAAGTGGGCCCATTGTGATTACCTGGTGGTTGGGTTTTAGCTTCTGTGGAGTTGGGTGCCGGTTCTGCATCATCTTGGATTGTCGTAGAGCAGTGGGTCCCAAATTTTAACAACCTGTGAACCCCTTTCACTAAAATGTCAAGTCTCGTGAATCCTCTCCTAAAAATGTCACTCAGATCCCCATCTGTCCAAAAGGGAAACAGACTCCCTTTGCCTGGCCGGTCACTTTAGAGCAGAGTGGCCAACCTGTGGCTCTGGAGCCATCTGCATGCCACAAGGTGCGGAAGGGAGGGAGGTGCTGATCGACAAGGCTGCCGTGGGTGGGGGCGGAGCTGATGGGGGGCTGCAGACGTATTACTGTGGCTCTTTGACAATGTACATTGGTCAATTCTAGCTCTTTCTCAGGCTCAGGTTGGCCACCCTGGTTTAGAGCGTGAACTCTTCAGATCAGGGCTATGTGTGCACAGGACCTAATGTGAGGGGGGCCTGGTCTTGGCTAGGCTTTCTAGGCACTGCCATGATAGGACATGTTTGTCTTATAGCCCCACACAAAAAGATTTTGCAAATCTGATCATGAAAACATTGTTGTGATTCTTTTAAATGTGAGCATGAACCGACTGGAAAGGAATAGTCCCCAGCCATCGCCACCTGGTGCTAATGCATGAGAGGCAACAGGGGAAACTGACCACCAGCGGAAAGGAACCCTGTCTCCGTACCAGTCTGATTGCACTGTCCAACCTGAGTAGGATTTTAAGTCCCTATGGTGTTATTACTAATGGAGACAAAATATGGTGTATGTTGACAGCATCCTAATGACAATTTCAGTATATTCCTCCAGGTGTAGCGTTTGGGGGGCTGGTTGCTTTCCTACATCATCATCGTCTTATGACTGATTTTGGTAGCCCCTCAAAGCCTCAAGCAGAGATTGTGGCCCTATTGCCTTAGGCAACATGCATGTGCGTAATGAAAAGAGGATTGGTTCCTGCCCTGAAGAGTTTATAAAGTAAGTAACCTTCCAGATCCACTTATGGCATCTACTTTGTCTTAACAAATGCAACAACCGTAATCATAGTCTGGCCTTTTCTTACCCTGCCCGAAGCTGTCAAAGCAGTCTACAGGTGAATTAATCCTCTGAACCTTCGCCCACATGTTGCTAAGTATTAGCATCCCTGCTTTGCAAAGAGGGAAGCAGGCAGAGAGAAGGTTCAAGTGATGGGTCAATAGCCCAGCTGGGAAAAGAACCTGTATCAACTAACTGCTGCCCAGCTGTGGGCTCTAATTAGAGCTGAGTGAATAATTAACAGGTGTTTTGGTGTGGTGACTGCACTATAAAATTCTTCCCAAATTCTGGGTCGACGCCAATCAAAGCAAAACATTTAGTTTAAAGCAAAACCAGTGGCGGATTAACAAATTTGCTGCCCCTAGGCCCTCAAAAAATTGCCTCCTCCATGCCAGCTCACCTCTTCTCCCCCGCAGCAAGCCTGCGAGGGAGGAGAAGGGGAGTTGCGGTACACTCTGGGGATGGCGGCGGTGGAGTGGAGGTGAGCTGGGGCAGGGAGCGGTTCCCGGCCCCCAGGTTACTCCCTGTGCTTGCGGGCCCCAGCTCACCTCTGCTCTACCTCCTCCAAGTGCGCTGCTACTCGCTTCTTCCTCCCTCCCAGCGCTTTTGTGCAGCAAGCCAGGGAGGGAGGTGGAAGGAGAGAAGTGCAGTGCACCTGGGGGAGGAAGCGGGTCGGTGATTTGAGGAAGGGGCAGAGTTGGGGACGGGGCACGAGCAAATTTGTCGCCCCTGCAAATTTGCCACCCTAGGCCTAGGCGATAATACGCCACTGATCAAAACATTTGAACAATTTGATGTCGGATTGCTTCCAGTTGATTCAAAATGCTTCCAGTTGATTCAAAACCATTTTTTGTCAAGATTGTGGTTTTGATTTGGCTGTTTCAGGTGTTTCACCCTTTTTTCTTTCGTTTTTATTGACTGAATTAGAAATCGAAACGCAATTTCAAATGGCAATGTGAAAACCAAAACAGTTAGGCTTTTTCTAATAATTTTTTTTAACCAAAACTATTCATCCAGTTTGACCCGGATTCAACAAATAATTCCGGGTTCCCCCAAAATACATCTTTAAATGTAAAAAATGGTTTGTTGAAATTTTTTTGCCCAATTCTAGCTCCAGTCAAACCAACCCCTAAGTGCTCTGTGAGCATAGCAAGGGCATCGAGCCAAATTGCTGCACCCCCTGCTGGGTGCCATCCTCAAACACCTGACGGAGGTTCCTGAAATACGTTGCCTGAGATCTCACCGAGCAGCCACAGCAAACTCATCCCATTACCCCTTTGCCCAGATTGGCCTGGTCAGTCTGATTAGGGCTGGCTCCCCCAAAAGGAGCAGGGTGCCAAGTATCTAAACACCCTTCTCTGCTTTGCCTTCCCTTCCCCCACCCTCCGCCTCCGTATGCTGTCAGAAGCCGTGAAGGCTTGTACACCATTCTCTGCAGTGATTTTGTGTGACAACTTGGCCGGCCGGCTGCTGAAATGGAATCCCAGCAGTAATCACACACACACACAAATTAATAGTCTGGGGCTTCACATGGTCTCTGCAGTGACATGCAGCAGATGCATTCGGTCTTAGTTAGATTCTGATTGATTTCAGCAGCAGTGCAAAGCAGGGACTCGGAGGTCAACAATAACAGCACCTGGTGCCTTTTACCCCTTAGGACAAGGTATACCAAAAAGGGGGGTATTGTTATCTCCATGCTACACTGGAGGAAACTGCGGCATGGAATGATGCAAGCTCCAGTCCATCCTTTTGGCTGGATCCCTCCCTGCAGAGGACTTTCCTGTCCAGGTGCAGGAGACCGTGTTACCAGGTGGACACTGCTCCCAGCACAAGCTGCATAGGGCAAAACCGGAGCCCCGAATAGGCAAGGAACAGGTTGTCTCCTCTCTGTCCCTGTGCTGACACCTGCAGCGATGGGCGGGTGAGCCAGGAACAGAGCCCAGGCATGCCCTGAAGTCCAGTCCACCCTGCCTTCCCAAGATGCGAGAAAGCTCAGGCTAACGCCGCTCCATGCGGCCAAGAACCCGAAGGTCTGATTTTAAGGTTTGGCTCAGCCCATTATCAAAAGGAAAAGAGGAAGGGAAGGATCTGTGCAAAATTCCCACAATGCACATTTCAGAGGTGCCTGGGGCACATTTGAGGGATGTCCAGATCCAAAGTAACTGCTTTGGGCTCATCCTGTCTCTACAGCAGAGGCCCCTGCAAGAGTATCTCTCCATTTCTCTTCCCACACCCATATTTTCCTCTCCGGATCACACCCTTCTACCAGCGGAGGCCACTTCTACATTGGAGCTGGCAGGTGTGATTCCCAGCGCATGGGGACACTCCCACGCTAGCTGTGCTTGAGCTAATGCATACCATAGCAGCGTGTCTGTGGTGGCACAGGCTAGTTGCTCTGACAACAATCCTGCGTGACCCCTGGATGTGTGCGTGGGTAGCTTGCCGGAACAGCCGCCAGCATGACCATTGACGCTGCTATAGCTAGCTCAAGCGCAGCTAACACGAGTGTTTCTACGCGGGTTGGGAATCACATACCTAGCACAAGTGTAGACCTACCCTTCGAGGGATTTTGGCTCTGCCCTACCAAGTCAAACCATCAGGCACCGAGTCTAGCATCCTGGATCCAGTGCTGGCAGAAGCCAGACAGAATTGAGTACAGGTTTATTTGGCCCAGTGCCTCCCACATGGAGCCGTGTCCCAGAACACATTGCTGAGCTAAATAGCAGAAGAGGGACAGAGACGATGCAAGGGGAGAAACGTCTCTCCAGCTGAGATTCACCAACAGGAACAAAGGAGCAATTCATCTAACAATAATGAATAATAATTTATTTGTATAGCTATAGCATCTAAGATCCTCAGTCCTGGCCAGGTGCTGGACAAACACAGAACAAACAGATGGTCCCTGAAGCCCCAAAGAGCTTCCAATCTATGTGGAAGACCAGAGGCAACAGGTGGAGACAGACAGACACAGGGGAGCACAAGGAGACATTGAGACAATTATTAATTTGCTTAGCTCTAGTCACTACCCTCTTGGGTTAGCTTTGGATCAACAACCTAAAGATCAAAGTGGTTCCATTACCAGTCCCTGGAGCAATCTGATTTTCCCCAAATCTCTTGTTTCTCTAGTTTATGGTATATGTTATGGTATCGATATAACGCCAATCTCTGTTATCTAGGAGCAGTAACCTTGGATCTACTGCATCTCACATGATCAGCAGATACCTGCCACAGACATTTCATTCTTCTCCGTGGGGACGTTTTCACAGCTCACAGAAAGATCTCTTCTGTATCAAAGAGAAGGCTGCTTAACCGAATCACTAAGTCATCGTGCATTCAGACGCAGCGCTTTCTCCCTAGCAAATCCTTAATTACATCCAGAGTTTCACTGCAGTCATTATCATTATCCAGCTCTTCTTAATTGATTTTTGTTTGTGTGTGCATGTATCTTCCGTGGCTTGGAAATGGCAATCCGTGTTAACTAGCTGCCTAGACAGCGATCGGATCTAAGGTGAAATTCACCCCTGGGCAGGTGGCCAACTGCTTAAGTAGATATGGGGTGCACAGAGGCTGATATGAACCCCATGCACTGGGGTGCATTTCACCGCCCACCCCGTGAGTATTGAAGTTTATTGACTTTGGGGAAAGGCAGCCTAGCTACTATGGCGATGGGCACATTAGAAATCTCAGAGCCTACTACATTTACCTTTCAAATGTAGGTTTTTATGACTCCCCACCCACCTGGTTCGCTTTGGCTTTTGCTCTGCATTTAGAAGCCCAGAGCCTGACTTCCAGCACTAGATAATGCAGAGTAATTGCGGGACTGATTCCCTCCCCCCTGCCCCGTCGGCTGTAGCTCTGAACTGCTGTGCTGTGCAGAGCACAGAGGCTCAGCTGCCTTTGAACGTACGCTGGCCATTGCAGGTTGCCCAGAGGCAGAGCTGCTGGTTGGCATTGAACTCTGCCAGCTAAGCTCACCTTAGAGACTGCAGATGACTTGCTCCCTGCACTGGAAGGTGGTTCTCTCCCTAGCTAGAATTTGCTCAGCTTTAATGCTTGCTGCAAAGATGAAGCCTGAAAACAAAAAAGGGAAGAAAACTGTCCCATTGAATTACCTTATGCAAGCCGAGATACAGCTTTCCCACCCACCTACTTTCAGTGCTGTTAGGGTCTGGAAAGGGGGCCAAATCCTGCCAGTCGCACTCATGAACGTAGGCTAGCATGCAGCCGGGGTGCCACTTAGACCCAGGTTAATGGAAGTTAGGAGCCCAAATACCTTTGAGGATCTGGGCCTTAAATCCTGCAGACATCCATGTCCCCCTGGCAGAATAAAGGGGCGTTAGCGCCGCTGCTCTGTTGTGGAAGGAAAGCAGCGTTTTCTTTCACATTATTATTTGAGGGGAAAAAGGGGAACTGATTCAGCTGAAAGGCTCAGAGCTGTTAACTGGGAACTGAGGGCCCAGAAGAAGGCACAGGCTGGAAAGTGAGAGATGTGAACATTAGGACACTCGGGCAAGACACAAAGGAGAACCATGTAGGGAACAGGTACATCTGTTCTACCTTTATGGTCCATAAGTGCTGAGTCTGTAGGTGCTCTGGTGCTCAAGCACCCGTGGAAAAAAAGTAGGGGGTGCTCAGCACCCACCAGTCACAGCTGTTGGGCCGGGCTGCCAATTAGCTGTTCGGCAGCTGGCGGGAGGCGCACGGGAGAACAGCAAGTGGCAGCCGGGCAGGGGACCATGGGGGAGGGAGCAGAGTGGGCGCAGGAAGAGGTGGAGTGAGGGTGAGGCCTAGGGGAGGGCGCAGAACAGGGGCAGGGCCTCAGGGTGGAGTTGGAGGGAGTGCCCCTGAGGAAGAATAAAAGTCAGTGCCTGTGTTGTGGTCACCTGTAAATTCTCCCGGGCAAAGGCGGGTAACAGGGTGCCCTGCTCCTTTAAGGGCCAGGAGGCCTTGGGCTAGCTACCATGTTCAATTAGCCCATAGTCAGCTGGCTCCCAGCCTGAGGGGGCTGGACTAATGACAGGCTGAGAGAACTCAGTTGGAAGGACGGGGGGCAGGCTCTTGCGGGAGGCCCCAGGATAGGGTCTGCAGGAAGCTGGGAACTCCGGCAAGTGGCAGACAGTGAGAGGGACTCCAGGGTCAACAGCTGGGAGTCAGCGCATAGTAACAGAGCAGGGAAAGACTCAAATGGAGCCCGGAAGGGGCTGAGAGCTGAACCCAGAGGCCGGCTGAAGAGTGGCCCAACAGAGGCAGAAGAACCGTTCATAAGTTCAAATTTTGAGTTCGACTTTTGTTACCCCAGAAGGGGTTCAATCTGTTTAACCACTTGGCCAGAGGGCTAAGCCACGTCACCAGCGCCAGCTCTTGTGGGGAAGACGCACCTCAGAGGAGGAAACTGAGGCACGGAATGCCTGCAGTGCCACGTTTGACCAGAAGGAGGTGTAAAGGGGCAGCCACACTCTGTCATAGGGACCACTTTCTTGTCTGGAATGTGTACAGCGCTTAGCTCTGATCTCTGACGGGAGTGTCTGTGTGCTACCACCATACAAACCAACAGTAAAACAAATAACAATACACAGGTAGCTGGAGGCTCCGTTTGAAGGCCGTATGTCTTATGAACCGATAAGCTCCAGTTAGAAATTACTGGGCTTGCTGCAGGAATTACTCAGTGAAATTCTCTGTTCTGTGATGTGCTGGAGCTCAGGCTAAATGATCTTCTGATTGGACAGATCCCTTGTTACTTGACAGAGTTAACGTCTCAGTGCAGGGTTTTCAATATAAACCTGTTGCTGGGTTTTTTGAAAAAATAAAAAGCTACCAATTGTAAAAGCTGTTAACCAAGCCAGATAAAATTCCAGGTGCAGTCATCCATGAACACACCTGACTACAGACTGTTACTGATGTTCCCTCTCTCTAGATGCCAAATGTACGAATGTACCAATAGGTTCAGAATTTGAATCCCACAGCTGCCTTGTGTCTGCCACATCAACTACAACGTGATTTTGGGGGAGTGGCGGGAAGAGAGAGAGAAAGAGAGAGAGAAAATCATAAAAATGTAGAGTTGAACAGGACCTTGAGCGCTCATCAAATCCAGCCCCAGCACGGGGACAGGACAAGTAAACCTAAACCCTCTCTGACAGGTGTTTGTCTAATCTGTCCTTAAACCCTACCAGTGACGGGGATCCCACAAGCCCCTAGCTAACATGAGCTAGTGATCTGCCTAATATTTAACCTAAATCTCCCTTGCTGCAAACTGATTCAATGACTTGTTCTACCTTTGGTGCACCCAGAGAGCAGTTGCTCACCCCCCTCTTTATAACCACCTTTGACATCTTTGAGGACTGTTATCACATCCCTTCTTGGCCAAATGTGTTCAGGTCTTTCAACCTTTCCTCATAGGTCATGGTTTTTCAAACCTTTTATCATTGGTGTGGCTCTCCTCAGGACTCTCCATTTTGTTCACAGCTTTCCTAAAGTGTGGTGCCCCCAGCAGGGTGCAGTACGTTGCTCCCCAGGGCGGTTGGGACTGGTTAGGCCCTTAGCATAAAGTAGAGCAGCCTTAGGGCTGCTCTAAACACCATTGTCTTTTAAGAGCTACCACACGAGCTGGGGCTTGCTGAAGTGCAGCATCTCTGGACACATCCATTATTTTTATTTGTGTTGCAGTAGCATCTAGGCACCCCAGTCTTGGACCAGGACCCCATTGTGTTAGGGGCTGTACAAACACAGCCCCATTCCTCCCTGATGCATCCTTAACGGAGCCCTATGGCCAGGGATGATAATGCATGATAGTGATGGGGCATGTATACCCCAGGCAGGCCGAGAAGAGGCTAACTAGAGCCTGAGAACTCTATTAGCCCCACCTTGTTACACCCGGTGGGTGTGTCAGGCTCAGGGAGGTGTTACAAGGAAGAAGTTCAGTACAGTTGAGGGAGGTGCAGGAGAGAGATGGTCTGGAATGCCTGCTCTTGGGAAGGGCCTGATGGGACCCAGGTGGAAGAAGAGCTGTGGGGAAAACAACGGGAGTGGAGTAAGTACCTGTGGTGAACCTTGGAAAAGGGATCAGGCTCCAGCGAGGCAGCCCTGTGGGTTGGTACTTTGTAGAGAACCACGGAGAGCTTACGATGGGCTAAAAGCTCAGCCCTGGGGTGAGGGGAAGGGGCTTGGTCTGTATTTTTGCTGAGGGACTCCACAGGGGCCCTGGTGAGGCCTTGTCCTGGCAGAAGAGTGAGGCTGACGGGGAGCCCAGGAGTGGTGGAAGATGTTGTATTGACTGCCATTATTTTGTTGGGCAGTATTTGGCTAGGGCATTGATGCCGGGAAAGGGAGGAACTCCACTGTGAACTGACCAGATGGCCAAGCCACCACCATGGCAGACCACTGGAAGTCCTGAGAAAAGCAAGACAATTGCTGAAATGCCACTAGGGGGGCATACCGAGAAGGTGAGTTGATGACACTGGTGCATTATTATTACTTATTTATGTATCTATTTATTAATTAATAATAACCTATCCATGCCACTATGGAGAAGACAATGGAAGGACAAAGAAGGGAAACACTAAAAGGAGAAGGTGTGATGGGCCTTCTCGGCAGCTTCCTATAGACCAAGGAGAAATATAGGCCACTTGTAGTCTCCTGATTTACATCATTTTGTTGGGGTTTTTATTATGGGAGGGATGAGGGCAGAAGCTCAGAGTCTATGTAATGGGTACCTGAGAAGAGCTTAGAGAGATTTCACCCAAAGAAAATTCTTTTCCTTATTTGACAAGCCCTTATAAATAGCTAGTGAGGGGAGGTTCGACAGACTGCACTCTGGAGTGTACAGGGATAGGGTGGTATCACTTTAACAGTTGTGAGCCCTCTGGGCAATTATTTAAAGGGTCACTACTCTATTCCTATACATTATACACGTGCTCTGCAGCAGCGGTTCTCAGCCTGTGGTCTGTGGACGCCCCAGGAACCCATGGACTATATCTAACACTCAGACTGAAAACTGGCTGAACAGGATTGGACAATATATGCAGACAGTAGATTTCCAAAGGGGGCCGCATCTCCATTTGAACGTTTTTAGGCTTTGCTCTACAGCATTGGATGAAGAAACAGCCTGGGGAGAGGAGCAGTGAATCCCAGGAATCAGAATGTGAGGAAACAGGAGAGCAACAGCGACCGAGGAGAGGCCAGGTTTTAATTTGTAGATTTCGAGCACCCTTGGTGATCTGTGGCTGTCTGCGGGTGCACTTTCCACACTATGATGTTTAAAGCTGAGCCGCCGCGATCCAGCCTGCACTGCAAACCAGACACTTCAGGGATTGACGCCTCCAGGGAACAAAAGGCCAAGAGCGCAAGACCCAGTTTTTCGGTCAGCTGAAGTGTATGCCTCAAGCATGGCTGGTAAAAATGCACACGGCTTTCACGGGCATCTATTGCCCTATGGGAGTAAGGCCCTGCTCTGAGCACAACAAGCCTCAGGATGGGGACTGTTAGCGGACGACCCACTGGTTTGGATTAAATACAAAGTCATCACTTGGCCTCTAGGAGTCTCGAAAGGTAGAGGTGGGTCCAATCCCCAGTATCAGATCCAAATAGGTGTCTCCGAATGTCGAAGAGAATAGGCCAGTAATGTGTTTACGGGTACGTCTACATGACACACTCCTTCCTGTGGTGTACTGTGTATAGACACGGCACACACCCCTTGCACGAGTATAAAAAGCACTGTAGATGGTGGGGCATTGCTTAGGCAACGAACTACATGCCTGAACCCCATGGGTTTGGACCCTATATGGTTCTCTGCACATCAATCCTCCCCCATCGACACTGCTAGTTTTAGCAGCCTAGTGTCCCACTGCCTGCCCGCTGCTAGAGTCTTTCCCTGCTGCAGGTAGCAGGGAAAGGCTCTGGTTGAAGGGAGGCAGTGGGAAAAGGCTTCTGCAAAGCTTTTCACTGGTGAATGTAGCTACACAGTTCAGTGTGGACGCAACTTGCTTTTCACTCCAGCATGTAGCTACACATACCCTACATGCCGCCGGCACTGGTGTGCAGTGTCGACGTAGCCTGACTGGCTGAGCCAACCCCGATCTGAGCTTTGGGGCACACAAATCTGGATCAAAGGCTGATTGAGAGCTTTTCTGGCATTGGAGGAAGCTTGTACCTCCTTGCTCTTCATTTCCACTCCCTTGTGGGTTTCTGGCTCCACTTGGGCCAGGTAAGGAGGCTCTTCATGCTCCTTCACCCTCTATATCTCTCCACACTCTGCTTTCTGCCTCCTTAAATTCATTCCTGGGTTAGATGCCAAGGACCTCACTCATGCCAATGTCAATCAGGAATGACTTCACTGAAGTCAATGGGTCTAATTCCAATTGCATTTATACTGTCATACTTCAGGAGCGATTCCCCTGAAGACAACAGAGTTTAAAAAAGCAAAATCAGAATTAGGTGCACAAAATTTCCTAGCACAATGCAGCTGGAGCGTAGGGATAGATAAGAGTTGGTTTCAGACACCAGGTCCCAGATGCTAGCTTAGCTTACCTCTTGGAATGCACCTGGAAGTGGAGTGGGAGAGTCCAGAACACAGGGACTCGTGTGTCATCACCAGCATGTACCACTTGTAAGGGGAGCAACAGCATTCTGAAGGGTGTTGAGGCATGAAGCAGAACACGTTACACTGGGCTACCCTGGATGTGACAGAGGAATGGAAAACTGGCAAGACCTGTACTGGAGAGGAAATAGCCTTGTCCAGAGCTCACCACTGAACTATTTGGGGATGGCCAATCTCTAGTGTGCAGTGTGTCCTGATTGGATTTCAGGAAGATTTGTTCACCTTTCCTAAGTTCTTTCACAATGAACTCAGAATCACGGGGCATTGTTTCCTGGTAATACCTCTGAACAGTGCTCATCAGGACAGCCGGCCCAGCAAGCATCACCAATGCCTCAGAATAAAATTAATGTTGAGGTTTAATGAAGGCATCATCTTGAAAAATTAAAAATTAATTCACCCTCTGAGAGAGTTGTGCTGGGTTTGTGTGTGCATGTGCATACCACTGCCCTCTACTGGATGGAATTGGAACGTATCAACTGTGTGTCATTGTCCCAGTATTGCTAACAGATTCTCCTTTAGTTTGTGTTTTTGCAGCAAGAGGAACTCAGCCCATTCAAAGGGGCTATTAAACTGCCTTGGATGAAGAAGAGATCCTCTATACCATCTTCTCCACCCCTCATCAGGTATCATGGATGTTGCTGGAGCTGTGTTGGAGAGGCAGGGGGCAGAGCGCACTGCACTTTGATGATTCCTAGCTCAAATAATAATCCCTTGGGGGTTGTTACAAACCCGTGCTGAGTAGAATAGCCCTGAGGCTGCTCTACTTTATGCCAAGGAAGGACCAGCATGCAACGGTGGCATCCAGTCCCTGTATCCTGCACTGAGCAGCACTCAGATGTACCCAAGAGTCAGGGCCCGAAATAATTAAAATGGTATTTATCATCCATTTGATTACGTTTCCCTGGCGGGAAGGAGCTGAGTTTGTGCCAGTTAGGTAGGGGATTTCAGACTGATTACGGAGGGCAAAGGGGGGATATGGTGTATGTGCATAGGCTGGATGTAACCTCACCTTGCAACTGGAGCACCGAACACAAACAATGAGGTTTTAGAAGGAGGAACCCCAGTCTTTCACCTCTCTTCCACCATTCCAGAGCTGTATCTCTATCACCACTTGAACTCCCTACGCTCAGAAGATGAGAGCTTTGCTGCAAGCCCTGTACCAGAAAAATAGATATTCCTTGGTAATAACAGATTCCAAAGGGTAATTTTATTGATTTATTAAAGTGACGGCATGCTCATTATGCTAACGGGCCATCCCAGGATGATTCCTGCCGCGATTGTTCCCCGTAGTCAGCCAGATCAAATTTCAGCCAGCCGTGGAGCGTCTCCAGCGTGGCTGCATTATCATATGGATGCAATCTCCAGACAGATTGCCCCGTCTGGGAGGAAGTAATGATTGCCATGAGTGGAGTCACAGCAGGGATCTAACAATGGATTAAGCAAAACAAACTTCAGCACAATGGAAAACACGGGCTGGGGGGAGGAGGGGAGGAGGAATCCAGGAGGATGGAGACTGCTCCTATATCTCTTCCAGTGACTGCTTTGACCTTGGTGTCATCGATTCCAAGGGACCTCTGCAATCAGCTGGTATGACCATCTGCTCTGACACTGCTCCCTTCCCCAGACCTGGAGAAGAGTGCCGAGTAGCTCAAAAGCATGTACCTTCCACCAGTTGAAAGAAGCTGGTCCATTAAAAGTTACGACCTCACCCGCCTTCTCTCTCTCAGAACACAGGCCATGGCATTGCGCCCTGTAATCCCTGCATCAAACCAATAACTTCTGCTTGAGCTAGTGTGAATGTAAAGGCTCCAAGTGATGGAGCATCCACCCTGTCCCTTGGTATGTGCTCCAAGTGTTTCTCCAATGTCCATGACACCAGGATGTTCAGCACACGGAGAGGAGCTGGTGGAGAAGCATAAACGAGGGGGAGCCTAGGGCTTACCTCAGCCGGCTAACACACAAAAGCTACAACTTGCTTTGTCCACACTAGGCTATTAATGTGGATCTGATTTATGCCACATGGGCTGACACACCAGGGATTGAACCAGGGACCATCAGAGCTAAAAGCACAAATGAACTAAATCTTTATAATTTGGGATGATTTAGTTGGGGTTGGCCCTGCTTTGAGCAAGGGGTTGGACTAGATACCTCCTGAGGTCCCTTCCAACCCTGATATTCTATGATTCTATAACTGTAGCAACACATATCTCCTGTAGCGTACCCCCAGGAGGCAAAGGGGCTGCAGTACTCCCTCATCAATGGGGTACATCGACACGACTCACGAGTCAACTCTCCTGGAGTTCTTACCTCTACGCAGGTTATTTACGCAGAGGGGAGAATCTGACCCTACACACTGTGAACGGCAATGTAGATCTAGAGCTTGTCTACATGGGAGAGTTATACCAGTATAACTCTACTGCATAGATACTCAATATAGTGACAGCAGTATAAATTCCCATGTGGACACACTTTGTCTGGTGTGGCTCCTTTTGTTTGTTGCTTAAACCCCTTTCAAAGTGGCACAAGCTAAACAAAAAAAAGACCCTTATATTTCAGAATAAGAGTGTCCACCTGGGGAGTGAGATGGGGTACAGAAATCCCCCATTGGCCAGGAAAGGGTTAACGAGCTGCTGTGGGCTCAGCCAGCCCTGCCCCCACTACCTCTGCAGTAGATGTCAGACTTGCAGGGAGGGCTGAAAAGGGGGAGAGGCCAGCTCAGCGAGGGGCAGAGGGGAGCAGATCTCCAGCGCTCGCTGCCAGACCCTCCCAGTGAGGTAGGTCTGATGTGGGACTTTTGTTTCATGACACCTGACCAAGGACTTGGTGGCAGTTTGTCCCAAGCTCAGGAGCGACCCAGGTCACAGGGCGTTATATTGCATAACAATATTGGTTTAAATTCACCTCTTAGCCTATACTGGTGCAACTTTTCTGAGTGGATCTATAGATTGGAAGCCCAGAAGGGCCCACTGTGGTCATGTAGCCGACCAGCATAACACAGACCAAAGAGAGATCAAACCACACATTGATGGCTCTCTGGCATGGCTTCTCGAACTGGGGGTTGGGACCCCTCAGGGGGTCGCGAGGTTATTACATGGGAAGTTGCGAGTTGTCAGATTCCACCTCAAACCCTGCTCTGCCTCCAGCATTTATAATGGTGTTAAATATATAAAAAGTGTTTTTAATTTATGGAGGGGGAGTCGCACGCAGAGGATTGCTATGTGAAAGGGGTCACCAGTACAAAAGTTTGAGAACCACTGCTCGACGGCATGCTTCCCTTTTGCAGGTGTCCATCTTCTTCAGTAAATGCTCCTAGAACTTACTTCAGGGGCTTGGACAATCACAGTGCTAGGAACTGGAACCTCTCTCCATGTATGTCACAGGGTGAGACTAGACTGAATCAGGACTTGTGTGTTGCAGCTCTCTGCCTTCATCCACCTTTCAGCCCCCGAAAAGCCTCACAGCTGCACAAGCAAATAACATCCTCTGTAGTAATAACCGTCACAGGTAGAGTAAGATGAAAATAAAATGACACTCTAACTCTTCCCCTCCCCCAGAGCATGCACATTTTCACTGTTGTTAAGTTGCTTGAATTCCATTTGCACAGCGGGATATGTCCCCAGTCCCACCAGAGAGCCAGTGATATGATCGAGCTGAAATCGGGGATGCTGACTTCAAAGCATGCCGTTTAGCCGTGCAGAACAGCAGTATCTAGCCAGGATAAATGTATTTCTGTGTCTCCCAGCCATGAATGACAGATTTCCTCACCCCGTTTCAGACAGATGTGTAAATAAACCGAAGTGATAATCAACAACATACCTAGGGAGCCAGCAATCAAATAAGGCATAGTCCATGAGGACCCCGAGGCAAATTGAAAGTTGCTTTGCTTATAATTTTTGTTGAAATCAGCTAATACTTCAGCTGTTGTCTGGCTTCTAGCGCCAGGTCAGTCTGGTCTTTGCATGGATTTTCAGACGTGTGCACCCCAAAGTATTTAGGGGTTTTCTCCCCATGCCAGTAAACACCAGCCCAGATCTTCCTGCAAAGACTTCCTGATCCTTGTCAACATGTGGAGAGGCAGTGGGCTGAATTCACCTTTTAAGATGCTGCAAATCTGGACTAACTCCCCTGATTTCAATGTAGACTGTTTAGGAAATGGTGTAGTAATCAAAGATGGGGAAGCCTAGAGCTGGTGGAATGATTAAGTGCAGACAATTTCTTTGCAGAACTTGGCCTTTTAGTCTTGCTATGAAGCAATGAGGATTTCGTGTGAAGCCATTTCTACTGGAACCTCTGGGATACTCTGTGAAGCATCGGTGGTAGCAATCTCTGTGTGCTTGATGTTTGTAACTCCTCATTCAACTCGTGAGAAGGGTTACCCAAGTCACATGGTATGCTTGCTCATCTCTGATTGGATGTCCCACTTCCTGACGTTTCAAATGTATGTTGATGTGATCTATGATATGTTTGAGAGGCGGAATGGTCCAATGGTTAGAGCCCAGCCTAGGCGTTCTGTGTGACCTCAGGCAAGTTACTTAGCCTCTCTGTGCCTCAGTTTCTCATCAAGCCAACGGAGATAATAGCATTTCTCTGCCTCACAGGGGTGTTGTGAGGTTAAATACATTAAAGATTGTGAAGTGCTCAGATACTCTGGTGATGGGAGTCATACAGGCACCTAAGATAGTGAATGACGCTGGGCTTCATAACAGCCCTATCTCATTTAAGGCTCAAAACTACACACTCGAAGAGGCAGTGCTTTAGAAGAGCCTTTGCCTCAGTAAGGGATCGAGCTCGATGGACATTTTTTTTTTAACCAAAACTGTTTTCAGTGAGAAACGCAGATTTGGTGACACTGAAATATTTCAGAAATTTGTGCTGATTTCAACAAATTGCTTGGACTGGAAAAATAAAAAAATTCTGAAAAAATCAAAATGTTTTGTTTTAGCATTTTCAGAGCAAAACACTTCAATTTCTTTGGTTCAGCATGACCCTGCATTTAGAAATTTCCTGTAATTTTGTTTTAAAAAAATGTAAAATGTTAAAGAATGCTCAAAATGTAAACCAAACGTTTTTTCCTGATTTTTTTCAGAACTGCCAGTCAACCAAAAAAATCGATTATTCACACAGCTGCTACGGAAGACCCCTTGTCTCAGGGAGCGTATATGCTGTGCAGAGCAATCTACCACTGCAGCGCAAATGGTGCCAAAGGGCAGAATATCTTTGTGTTTGTTTTTTGCAAGCCCAACCTAGGAAATGCCATGCAAAAACACTATGTTAAAAGAACATTAAGCCTGAGATTTTCAATGGGGATTTACTTCTCCTGGGTACTAGACTGCCTATCCCCTTAGGCAGCTTTGAAAATCTTATTCCAAGTTTGCAAACCGAAGCACTGAAAAGTCAGGCGACATTTAACTCTGCTCTTTGTGCCTGTACAATAGACAACCTTTAATGACATGATCGCATGCTGATTTTAACTGCAAGGCCCCTGCCGAATTCAGTGCGCAGTTTGGATGGAATACAGGGAGTTAGGCAGCACTTCAATGGTTTTCATCCTCCATATCGAAAATGTCAAGCCTTGCGGCATTCATTACACACTGCCACGTCCTTCATCATGTGCCATCCAACTTCTGCCACCAGGCAGTGGTCCATAATTGAAGCCAGTGGGCCTCATTCTGCACTCTTGGGCACCAGTTTTATACTCACTTAACTCCACTGGTCACAATGGCTTTACTTCTGATTACCACTAGTGTAAGTGAGAGGAGAATCCGGCCCTGTGTCCTAATACATATGCAGTAGTGGGCAGAGTTCAGGTTGCGTGGGCATTACCTGGGTCTTGGGGTGACATTTCCTGACTTGGGAGTGCTTCACTTTCTAAACATAGTATACTTTCCATGTCGTCTTTTTGTGCAGAACACGAAGAGACCATGGAACAGGCATGGACGGACACAAACATGCATGAGACAATGGAGCAGGTCCTCAGCTGGCGTGAATCTGACCATACTCCAGTGGCGCTCCACTGACTTATACCCATGAGAATCTGGACCAGCAACTCTTCCGAGACTGGGGTCGCCATATGTTTCTGTCCATTGTGTGTTCTGTGGTATGGCAGACCTTGCCTTTAAGGGTTGACAGAGAGTGTGGGCAGGGCTCCGGGAAGCTCTTGTTGTGCTCCGGTGGTTGGAACCAGACAGAACAGAGCAGAGTTCTTGTGAGCTCCTTACACACTGAGTGATCACTGAGAACCACGTCCTCTGCCCAACCTCTCTGTTTCCCCCCCCGAAAGCGCAGAAGATTGCCTTTTCCTTTAGGGCCTTGTCTCCCCTCCCTCCACTATTTCTCCTCGCCCTCCACTTTTTATCTTCTGCTTCCTGCCAATCAGCAGGCATTTAATCCCCTCTTTCTACCAGCCCTGGGGTCATCCTGGGAAGTGTTATCTGATGCCCTTGAGACAAGGACTTCTCACCATCCCCCTGCGATTCTCCACCCTCTCCAATTACAGAGAAGGGCACACACTCTTCTAGCTGAGCGCAGCTCCCTTAGCATAATGACGCTGCCATGCTTTTTAGGCTTTTCCCCCTCCAGCTGACCTGAGGGTGCATGCTGCATAACAATGTAAACTGCAGGGAAGCCGCTGTGCAGAAAGTACAGGCCTCCAGTGCTGGTGCTAGCCCACCGGGGGCCCTAAGAAGGAATATTTTGGGGTCCCTCCAACACATACTAATAATTAATAGGCACCCTCCCCCTTGAGTTGCTCGGGGCCCTAAGCAATCGCTTCGTCTGCTTATGCCTAGTGCCTTGTGGATCAGCTGCAGCTGGTTCAACTGGTGGCTCCGCAAATGCCAAACAGCTCCAGCGTCGCCCCTTTACCCTCCGAAATTCCAGGCCACTCCCAGCCCGCTGGGGATTTTGGGTTTCTTGGCTGAAGAAGGCGTAGAGAAAAGCGGGTCCTGTGTTTCCTGGAGGGTTGTTTGTGGGGCGGTGAATCTGGTTCAGGATGTCAACCAAGCGCTAGAGCTATTGCTGGGGCAGTTTGATGGAAAGAAGAGTTTGGGCACCTAGAGGGTGACAGCCATACAGGAGCCTGTGCTGTCTTGCCCAACCCTGCCCCGCTCAGAATGGGATGCTCAAAGTGGAGAGCTCGCTGTCGGAGAGTTTCCCATGGAAGGAACCAAGCTGGGAAAGAAACGGACCTTCTGCTCACCAGCACTAGCAAGACTTAAATAACCAAGAGCACAGTAGGCTGGGCTAACTCAGAGGGCGGCTTTGTGTGAGAAAGCGTGTGCCTGGTGGACAGATCCCTCCAGGGATCCATCTCTCTCAGCTTTGGCAGCACTCAGATTGCTTGGCAGGCCGATAAACTCTCATTGAATTGAAGTTAAGCACCAGTCTGCAAGTCATTGGGAAGAACAGATGAAACCCAGCATGGAGCTAGACCCCAGACCTGTCTCTCATGCAGGTACCTCACTGCAGGGAATTGTGCAAAGCTAAGGCAGGCTCTTGCCAGATCCAGGATCAGTGAGCATCAACTAGAGATGGACACCAGGATGCACAAAGAGCACAGTTCAAACCCAGAGGGGAGCTCCCAATGCAACAGGAGAGACAGAGAGGCATTCCCTCTCCCAGCAGCTCTGGGAGACTCCATAAATACTGAGTCAGACCAAAGGACCAATGTCTTGTCTTCTGACAGTGGTTGGTGCCAGATATTTCAGAGGGAATGAACAGAACAGGGCAATTATTGAATGATCCATCCCCTGTCGCCCAGGACCAGCTTCTGGCAATTGGAGGTTTAGGGATACCCAGAGCATGGGATTGCATTCCTGACCATCTAGGCTAATAGCCATTGGTGGACCTGTCCTCCATGAACTTTTATCATTCTTTTTTTAACAAAGTTATAGTTTGGCTTTCACAGCATCCCATGGCAATGAGTTCCACAGGTTGACTCTGTGTTGTGTGAAGTAGCACTTCCTTATGCTCAGAGCTGGACCATGCTTGCAGATAGTTTATTTTTTTTGGAGGGGCGGGAGGGCAGAGTGAGGGCAGTCGGCTTCAGCAGTGTTACTGAGCATGCTCAGTACAAGTCAAGCAGCAAATCTGAATGGGAAGGCACATGATCTCCCCCACGCAACACCCTGCTTAAGTTTGTTCTAAACCTGCTGCCTATTAATTTCATTGAATGACCCCTGGTTCCTGTGTTATGTGAAAGGATGGATGATGCTTCCCTATGCACCCTTCTCCACACCATTCCTGATTTTACAGGCCTCTATCAGATCCCCTTTAGTCCTCTCTTTTCTATGGACAGTCCCAATCTTTTTAATCACATGGAAGCTGTTCCATCCCCTTAATCATTTTTGTTGCCCTTCTCTGTACCTTTTTCAATTCCAGTAAATCATTTTTAAGGTGCAGTGACCAGAACTGCATGCAAAGCTCAAGGTGTGGGTGTACCATGGACTCCACGAGCTGGGGCTTTACAAAAAGCACCAGCTTTCCTGAGAGGCACCATCAAATCACGAGAAAGTGCCTCAGACTGTCACGAATCATAAAAGACGCCATATTGAACAGCGAGAGATGGCAGATATGGCACTGCACTGCGTAGCAGCCAGCCTGCGGATTGAGAGTGGACAATTGTGACAAATGGGCCCAGAGGATCAGGCTCAAATAGAGTTTGTAACCCTCTCCTGGGCTGGCACAGTGATCACTGACAGATACCTGGGTGGCGGGTCTGGTACTCAGTTACAAGTATTGCCAAGGCGTCTCACTTGGCACGCCATCGACCTCTCATTGCACTGAATTGTGTCGATGTGCATGATGGAGGCATGCGTGTGAGCATGTCCGTGCATGTGAGGGGCACACGGGTTTGCATGGAAGTGCACCCATGAGTGTATGTAACTAGGGGTGCGTGCACGGACTTGTGCGTGTGGGTGTGAAACGCGGCACACTGTGTGAGCGTGACTGGGTGTGCCGTGGGTCGGTGTACATGCATAAGTGTGTACTTACATATGCAAAAGCAGGTGTATGAAGGAGGGGGGCATAGGCCAATACCAAGCGGCTCTTCACTTTGCTCGGCCCCCAGAGCTAAGGGCAGTGAGTTCAGACTGGGAATGTGCCCCTTGGCCGCCACAGTACCTGTCAATATGGAGGTAAGAGTGGGAAGCAATCGCCTCTGATCTGATACAGGCCGTCTCCTAGGAGAGATGGACTGTGACACTTCATAACGGGGATGATAATTCATGCTGAATTACGATGGTTCCCTATGAAATTACCCATTACGTCCACCCCAGGAAGCGCAGGTGATTGATGTTATTGCAGAGTCGGGCCAGAGTAATTGGGCTTGTCTCTGGTGCTGTAAAATGCACCCTGTTAACTTGCCCTGTGCAGCTGAGACATTCAGGGAGATGCCCCCAGCCCCCTCCCATCCTGCCAACCCCTCCAGACCTGTTCCGGCTGCCTTCTCTAAGCCTTCCCCCAATCACCTGGCTTCCTTCTGGGCCTGGCCCTCCTTCTCCAGCCCCTCCGTTGCACCTGGGGCTCTCCAGGCCCCAGAAATCCAGGTGGTTGCGCCTATGACATTGCTGACTCAGCCGCGTCCCCACCAAGTGTTATCCGTGCCTGACACCTCTCCTCTTAGAAAGGGGCTGCCTGAGACCAGACCCCAGCATCTTCCTCCTCCTCCTCACAACCTTCCTCCCACATGCGCCTTCTCTGAGCTCTGTTCCCCATCATTTTGTCCCTCCCCTCCCCCAAATGTCACAGCTCTGCCTCCCCACTAGCATCTAAAAAACCAACAACTTCCATTTAGGCTGGATGTGTCACAAGGCTGAGAGAGCAGCAAAGAGTCCTGTGGCACCTTATAGACTAACAGATGTATTGGAGCATAAGAGGACACAGAATGATGAGTCCAGAGGTTTGTGGGGTAAGAAGTGCCTGAAATGACCATGGTGTATTGTTATGGGTGTTACAGAAGCTCTTAGAGGCCCCAATCACAATCCCATTGTGCAGGGTGCTGTACAAACTCATGCAGTGCTTAATTTGTAATGAAAGAGGGGTTGAAGCTCAAGCAATTTTTTTACTTTCATAACTGATACAGCAAGCCCAGAGGTGCTGGGGCTGTGAACTGCCAAGCCCAGAGGTGCCGGGGTTCAGCCCTGGCACATCCTGGCAGAAATTAAGCACTGAACGCATGGTAAGAGACAGCCCCTGTGCTGAAGAGTTTGTGAGGGTGAGAAGAAATTATTAACCCAGTTTCACAGACTGGGAAAATAAGGCACAGAGAAATTAAGTGACTTGCCCAAGATCACAGAGGAAACCATCAATGGAACGGAACCCAAATCTCAGCCTAATGCAGGGGTCGGCAACCTTTCAGAAGTGGGGTGCCGAGTCTTCATTTATTCACTCTAATTTAAGGTTTCACGTGCCAGTCAGATATTTTAACATTTTTAGAAGGTCTCGTTCTATACATCTATAATATATAACTAAACTATTGTTGTATGTAAAGTAAATAAGGTTTTTAAAATGTTTAAGAAGCTTCATTTAAAATTAAATTAAAATGCAGAGCCCCCGGATGATGGCCAGGAACCCAGCCAGTTGAGTGTCACTTGGAAAGCAGCTCGTGTGCCGCCTTTGCATAGTGATGCGTGCATAGGTGCCCTACCACCTGGCCTACGTTTTCGCCTAAGCCCACCCTTCACTGCTTGACTATGGCTCTGCTTTATGATGGGAGCGGAAGAGAGAGTGCCGACTCTCTGCACACTTATATCTGGTGGCTCCCTGACTTTACTGCTGGCAGAGGCGCAGGGAGGGGACAGGCCTGGCCATGGTTTGTGGTTATTGACGGTAAGCACGGTCGAGCAGTGGATGGGTGTGTATGGGCAGAATAGCTGGGTGTGCTGAGGTAGATAGATGGTTCTGAGGCCACACTCTAGCTCTCCTCAAGAAACTTTCATGGTTCTTTTGAGGTTGCCCTATCTGGTAACGGGCCCACACTGGATTGCATAGCTTGATCTGGGAGAAGAGACTCTAGCACAGCCACCGAAGAACCTGTATGGCTTAATCTTGCAAGAATGTTTCCTCTTGCTATTTTTCCCCTATTTACCACACCTTCTTGTCAACTGTTGGAATGGCCATCCTGATTATCACTACAAATTTTTTTTTCTCTTACGCATAATAGCCACCTTATATGGATTAGTCTGTTGCGTTGGTATGCAACACCCTTTTTTCATGTTCCGTGCTCTATTGGACAAAGTCCCTCCTCGACCTTGGTGGGTTCCTAGCGCTCTTGGCATGATTTTGCTCCCTCAGTGATCTTCCCACAGTTCTGGGTCAACTCGCTCTGTGTCTATTCAGAGTGGAGGTTGGGGGGAACCTGGGCCCCCTCACTCGGGTCCAGCAAGGCCCTGTGGATTGCGCTGTCTACAGTACCTCCTGTAAACAGCTGCAGAACAGCTACAAACCCGGCTACTGCCTCATGGCCGTCCTCCAACACTTTCTTATCCTCACACAGATCTCCTCCTGATGTCTCTGATAGATGCTTGTCTCCTAAATCCTCCAGCAGTACACTCTCGCACTCTCAGCTCCTGGCCTTCTTGCTCCAGCGTCTCACGTCGCATGCCTTCTCCTTGCTCCGTCTTGCCTGACTGGGTGAGCTCCTTTTTAAACCCAGTGCCCGATTAGCCTGCCCTGATTGGCTGCAGGTGTTCATTAAGTAGGCTATCTCCTATGCTCTAGAAGGTCTATTGGCTCAGGTGCCTTGATTAACCTGGAGCAACTGCCATTTGGTTACCATGGTCCTAGGGATTTGTTTAGCCTGGGGCTAACATACCTGTTTCTCAGTACTTTACTGTAGCCATCTGACCTTGCCCCATCACATATCCCCCCCCTCTGCTCAACACCATAGGGTTAGGCAACTTGGGACGCCAGGCAGTGTGCTCGTGAAAGACCATCAGCGTTGCCGTGGTGGCATCCAGCCCGGTGCTATATGCGGAACTGGAATGGTCGGAGGGACAAGAACCACCTGGTGACCCTTGCATTCTTTTCCTTATTTCTCTGCATCCACTGACGGGGTGCATGGTTAGTCACAAGAGTAAATCGCCGGCCTAAGAGGTAATAACGCAGCGTCTCCATGGCCTATCACAGTATATATCTATCTTCCTACTGTATTTTCCACTCCATGCATCCGATGAAGTGGGTTCTAGCCCATGAAAGCTTATGCCCAAATAAATTTGTTAGTCTCTAAGATGCCACAAGTACCCCTTGTTCTTTCCAAGAAGGTTTTAGTTACCGTCAATATTTCTGAGCCCAGCTCCACGGATGGCAGTCATTTTGCCATCAGAGTCAGGGTCTAGCTAGTCCTATGTCTTGTCACTGAGTGTGGCCAGCAGCAGATCCTTCCTAGGAAGGTGTAACAACCCCGAGCCAGGCAGATGTGGGAGAACCCCTCTCCTCTGATGCTGTCTCAGGAGCTAGGAGAAATGGCTGAACATTTGCCTTTCAGCCAAGCAAAACGTGCAACGGAGCAAAGTTCCCCAGAGGTGGGGTTACGTTACAAGCTCTGGAGTATACGCAGCTTCATCAAACAGTCTGTGAGCCTCCCAGATTTCTCAAGCATGTCTGGGGACTGAATCACAAGTGGGCCTGGGCCACTCACGTAATTGAATGAACTGTTGAAGGCACTCAGGTACTAAGGTGATGAGCATGGTATAAGGACCTATATGGAGACCACCCAGGTGTATATGGACCACTGTCCTCTAGTGGATGGAATGAGAACTACGCAACTACCCCGCTGTTCTGCATAGCTCTCACGTGGTAACCACAACTAGACTCATCGATTATAAGGCGGGAAGGGACCACTGTGCTGATCTAGTCTGATTTCCTGTACTGCACAGGCCCTGGGACTCCCCTGCATTAACTCCTGATTGAGCTAGAGCAGATCTTTTAGAAAAACATAAAACTTTGATTTCAAAATTGCCAGTGATGGAGAATCTACCACAATTCTTGGTAAATTGCTCCAGTGGTTAATTATCCTCACTGTTAGGTCCATCCCAGCAAGTTTACCTACCACTTTGACCTCCTGGACGCTAGTGCTCTGGCAGGTAGGGTTTGCCCTCTGCTCTGCAGTCCTGCATTTTGGTTCTTCTACACAGGCCAGAAAAGGGAGGAGTTTGCACACTTCCATCTGCCTTCTCCTGGTGCCACTGGCCAACACCTGGGGACCACGGCCCCTCTGCTCTGCTGCTTCTGCCACAGCATGGGGAAAGCTCTGGAAAAGAATGAATGTGAAGCCAGGAGCCTCATACCCAACTATTTAATTCAAGGGAAAGAAGTGAAGTGGGGAATAAGCGCTGGAAGTAAATCAAATAAAAATTCACCACAGCGCTGCCTTTTCATTTGACGATTTTGGGGCCATTCATACATTTGCATATTTAATTAAATGCCACGAGCAAATGACTTTCCATTAGATACTGAATTAGTTATCGCACATCACAAGGCTCTTGTGCTCCTTCTTTGTGGGCAAGGCCAGATAACGCTCCCTTGACATTCAAGAAAGCAATGGAAGCACATTTCCGAGGCTTTCAATTTTGTGTTGAGTGAGCAAAGCATTGAGCTTTTAGAATGTATTTATTTTAAAAAGAGGCTTCTGTAGCCTTCCCCTTACCCTCCCAGGGATGTCTTTGAAAGCTCACATCTGAAAAGGCGGAAGGAACAAAAAATAATCAAAGAGATAAAGGAAGGAGAGGAAAAAAGTTGGAGGGTAGGGACCACAAAAGGCCAGTGCAATACACCCTTCACTTTCACCTGGTCCAACCTGACAGCTGATCTCAGGTTGGTTTAGGGATTACAGATCTACTTGTGAGAGGGATTCCTGGCAACATGTTCCCTCCACCGTACCCAGTGCAGTCCCTTTATAGGGAAATTAGCATTCAAGCACGGGAGTGAGATGCTGTTTTATGGAAATTGAGGTCACCCAGAGGGAAGGCATTACAGCACTTTACCAGCCTTCTACAGTGCTAACCAGAGCACACATCACTTCTAATCTTAGTCTTCGCCTTGTTCCTGTGGATCAACTTCACTGCATTAAGTGAATTGGGGCAGTCGCGTTTGACTCCAGCTGTGACCTTTCCCCTCCTGATAGCCTGGAAAAATCCACTCTTCTCTTTCATCTCCTGTTAAGGAAAGTGCATTGTTGTTTCTTCAAATCAGTTGCATTAGACTCGCACCACTGTGCAGAGTGGAAGCGCTGTGTTTCGGCTGGAGCTGGAGGGATTTGTGTAACATAACTTAGCTATTGGCATAGAAAGTACACTTATTAAATTTGCAGATGATACCAAACTGGAAGGGATTGCAACTGCTTTGGAGGACTGGGTCATAATTCAAAATGATCTGGACAAATTGGAGAAATGGTCTGAGGTAAACCGGATGAAGTTTAATAAAGACAAATGCAAAGCGCTCCACTTAGGAAGGAACAATCAGTTTCACACATACAGAATGGGAAGAGAAAGTCTAGGAAGGAATATGGCAGAAAGGGATCTAGGGGTTATAGTGAGTCACAAGCTAAATATGAGTCAAGAGCGTGATGCTGTTGCAAAAAAAGCAAACATGATTCTGGGATGCATTAACAGGTGTGTTGTGAGCAAGACACAAGAAGTCATTCTTCTGCTCTACTCTGCGCTGGTTAGGCCTCAGTTGGAGTATATCGTCCAGTTCTGGGCACCGCATTTCAAGAAAGATGTGGAGAAATTGAAGATGGTCCAGAGAAGAGCAACAAGAATGATTAAAGGTCTTGAGAACATGACCTATGAAGGAAGGCTGAAAGAATTGG
>NC_133773.1:141310514-141348321 GCF_003597395.2 Chelonoidis abingdonii | reverse complement strand
CTACAGGCACTGGGAGCTCAGCCAAGAATGCAAATAGTTTTCGGAGACTGCTGTGGACTGTGGGATAGCTGGAGTCCTCAGTACCCCCTCCCTCCCTCCATGAGTGTCCATTTGATTCTTTGGCTTCCCGTTATGCTTGTCACGCACCGCTGTGTATCCTGGAGATTTTTTTCAAATGCTTTGGCATTTCGTTTTCTGTAACGGAGCTCTGATAGAACAGATTTGTCTCCCCATACAGTGATCAGATCTAGTATCTCCCGTACGGTCCATGCTGGAGCTCTTTTTGGATTTGGGATTGCATTGCTACCCGTGCTGATCAGAGCTCCACGCTAGGCAAACAGGAAATGTAATTCAAAAGTTCACGGGGCTTTTCTTGTCTACCTGGCCACTGCATCCCAGTTCAGATTGCTGTCCAGAGCGGTCACAGTGGTGCACTGTGGGATACTGTCCGGAGGCCAATACCGTCGATTTGCAGCCACACTAACCCTAATTCGATATGGTAATACCGATTTTAGCGCTACTCCTCTCACTGGGGAGGAGTACAAAAACCGATTTAAACAGCCCTTTATATCGATATAAAGGGCCTCGTAGTGTGGACAGGTGCGTAGTTAAATCTGTTTAACGCTGCTAAAATCAGTTTAAACACATAGTGTAGACCAGGCCTATGAAACTTTGAATAAACATCCTGGGGGTCCTGTGTATAAATGAGGATGGGGCGCTGCCCTCTAGCGGCTGGAGTGACAAACAGGCTCTGGAACCTACAACTACTAGCAGGAAAAGTAATTCTCCGTAGCCTTTGCTTCTGGAGGTGAATATGGTCCATAGATTGGGACTCTGGAGAGCTAGGGGGGTGTATTCTCAGCTCTGCCACGGCCCTGTTGAGTGAACATGGGCAAGTCACTTCTCTGGTTTTCCCTCCCACCCTCTATCTGTTTAGATTGTAAGGTGGGCAGGGGCGTCTGTATGTGTATGTACAGCACCTGGCACAGTGGGACCCCAGTCTTGACCCCAGTCTAACTGGAGGGTAAGGGGGGCTCACTATGCTACTGTAATGCAAATAATTAAGAACAAGAAATGGGCTGTAGTTCTAACTGCGTTTGTGACTTTCATATTCATTGTGTCTGCAGCGGGTAGATTTTGTTACAGCTGGACTCCTGGGTCCCTAAGGCTGCCTCTGCCACAAAGCCATAGCACCTAAAGACGTGATGCTAAAGCAAAAAGCATTTAAGCGTGGTAACGTGCCTTTGGGACACATAAGGATAGACTCAAATCCCTTTCCCGCAAACACTTTGGCTGCTCATTTTTTCCATTTGAAATATCTGGTTCTTGATTCTCACCCCTTGTTGGTGAGGTCTTTGAAAGACCTGAACAACGATGGTACAAGAGGCTGTAACTAGCACTGGGAGAAAAAGACCGATTCTTTTTGGTGGGAAATTTTTTCTACCCCAAAAAAATTTCCCACAGAAATTGTTCATTTTGTACTCAAGTAACAGAGTTCACAGGTGTCTGGAAAGTTATAAGAACAACGTCTCGGGTTTGTGGCTGTGCTTGGTGACTGAATCCTGGTTACACTGGTAATGGATAGAGAACAGGAAGCTTGGACCTCGGGCTCAGTGTGGGGGTTAGGTTGTTCTGTTTTCCTTTGAAGCCTCAGTCACTGGCTACCGAGTCAGAAGAGGGGAGGATGGACCTTGTGGGCTGAGGTGGGATCAGAACAATATGAGCCCGTGCACTAGGCCTAACAACTAGAGCTGATTGGAAAATGGGGTTTTCTTCACGCAGAAAAAATTGAGTTTATCAAAACATCAAAATTTAAAATATTTTGGCTGAAAAACAAAATATTTTTATTCAAAATGCTGCTGCGGTGCCTCATGGGAGTTATAGTCTGGATGCCTCATGCTCCCATTCTCCCCTCCGAGTCAGACTCCCTGGTCGGATGCATCTCCCCCAGATTCACTACTTGGTGAAGGGTGGCGGTGAATGGCCATGGTGGATCCTGACTTAATTGTTGACCAGCCCTCATAACAACTTGTCCCACTAATGTGAAAGTGATTAACTGGGTAGTTAGCATTTCACAGGGCTCTCTGTGCATCCTTGTCTAGATTACAAACGATGCTAGTGTAGAGTGCAAGAAGCCTGCAGTGGTCGAGAAATCTGGCAAGTTCCCCGTGGCTTAGTAGTTGCACGAGCCCTTCACCATAGAGAGGAGCTGAGCTGCTTTTTAGGAACTCCCAGGAGTCTTTGTAACAATGTGTTGTGGTTCTTACCAGCACCCTCCACAGCACACACAGGCAAATGTGTGAGTGTGCCTGATACACCTGCTGGCACTCGGTCTCCTTCACCGCCCTTTGCTGGGGCTGGGATTCACACAGCATTGTCCATTGTTGTCACCAGCAGCTACTGAAAGCATTCGCATTTCAACTGGGGCCCCATTGACACTGGGTTCTATTCCTGCTGGGTGACCGTGGGCACATCCCCTCTCTGCGTCTCCGTTTCCCCATCTCTAAAATGAGGGCAATGATACTGAGCTTCTATGCAGAATATGTGGGGATGTGCTGATGTAAAGTGCTCTAGAAGAGCTAGGGATTATTATTAATGGACAATACGAGTTGTGAAGAGAGGCTGATGGACTCAGGAGATGGCAGCTGCTCCGTGAAATATCTCTGCCTCTGAGCTGAACAGGGTTGGGAATGACCCAAACACTGTTACCGATCCATGGCTGTTCAGTGGCCCGTGAGGAATGAACTGATGGTCACTGCCCTTGGCTAGCAGGAGTTCCCCTATTACAGCTGGCTGTCTTATTCATCTGAGTGCAGAAGCCAAAGGTTGAATGGGACATGGAGACCGAATGCTGATAGAAGGCCCCTCCGGATCAAGGAGGCTACTGTAGGAGGAAGTTGTGGCTAAATCCAGGGCTTCAGGGATGTCCAACAGATTTGCCTACTTAAGCAATAACCAAAGGAATAACAGTTACTGGTCAAGACAGTAGCAGACCAGCATGTTTGTTCACTCAATCCTTGTAATGGATCGGCCCTAGCTGCAAGCAGCCTCACTACTCCTTTGCTCTCTGAATAGTCCATCCAAACTTCTCTCCTCCTCACTGTCTCCTGCAATGCTTCAGAGTTGCCTCTGAGTGTCTCGTCCCCACTGAGGTGTGGATCAGGAAAAAGAGAGGAGATCTATTTGAGTCTGCCCTTGCCTTAGAGGGGAACCAGCTCTGATCTCTTTGGCGATGTTCTGAAGGCTTTTGGATCTCCAGCACTCACCTGGTTTGTGGGGCATGGCTGATCTTGCCGGGCTGCCTTTTGAAGGAGAAATGAGCAAGACTAGGGAGCATTACATTTTAGAGGTCCCCAAACGTCCAATACTGAGACACTTCTTCCCAGCCTGGCATCTCTTCTCCAGAGAGACCTTCTCCCCTGCCCCTGGATGAACTTTTCTCCCCACAACTTTCAGGTCCTTGATCTTCTTCCCGCGGTAGCCAGTTAGTCCCATTGAACAAGGAAGGCATGCCACCCTTGGAGAATGCCTCTTCTGCCTTCTCCTGTTCGGCCTGCTTAGCAGCAACAGCAGGAGGTCGAAATGTTTCAACCAGCCATGTTCGCTGGCCTCTCGGCAGCTGGCCTTTGTCTGTCACTGTTCGTGTGCTCCTATCACAGCGAGTGTCCAGCTGGCGATAAGGCGAAGTGTCCTGGAACTGATAACACTGCAATCAGATTGCTGCCCTGACAATGACCCAGTGTCACGGCTGCTTTGCGATAGCTCTTCTGAGTGCAGAAAACAATCCTGTCCGTTGTGGTGCCAGATGTACAGATGTACAGGGATTTTGCCATGGCTGCTGTGTCCCTCCTCCTCCCCTGCCTCAGCCCCTGTCCTACAGTCACTGTGGGAGATCGACGTGGTGGGATGCATGCATCCCAAGCTACTGTTGAATGGAAATCACCCTGCCCTGTGACATCCCCTCAGACAGAAAACAACCTCATTTGTCATTTGTCTCTCCCTCTTCCACAGTCTACCCCTCAGGGCCCAGAGTGGGAGGCTCCCAAGGGAACGTGTCACACCATGCAATGCTTTCATGTTATCTCCTGCAGATTGTGGTCAACTGGTTTTTGCATTGGCTACTCCAGAGTTCAGGGATTTTCAAAGCTCAAGAGAAACAGCAAGGACATGTTTCATTGATCAGTGAGTGTGGGCAATGGAAAAGACAGATCATCCTCTCAGTTGATGCCCTGCCTGCATCCTCAGGTTCCTTTCTGGACAGTCTTAAAGCTGTCCTGGGCAGGCTTCTCTTTGCATTTGCAAACCCTGCCCTAGCTGGGTGTGCACAAGAGCTCGCCAGATGTGCTGTCTGCAGATGTGGCACTGCTGGGAGCCAGGACTGTGGCAATGCCCAGCATCCTGTGACTTTGGAGAGCCTGAAGGTCTTGAAGCCCAAGTCTCAGGTCCCCCTAAACGATCACCACCAGGAACAGATGTGTCTTGCAGACAGCTCTGCAGATTAACAGATGCAGGCTCTGGAGGAACAAGATGGAAGGCAGCTCTGGGGTAATAGACCCCTCCCAGCAGCACTCCAGTCCTTTGCATCCTCCCTTGTCAACCCTGGACTGTCCTCATGAGGCCTCTTCTTCAGGAGCTGTTGGGGGGTCTCAGCTGGGTAGAGAAGCATCCAGCCTCTCAGGCAATCCTGGCCCAGCCCACAAGGCTTAAAGGGCTTTCCATTAATGTTTGATATCACGTGGAAACAAAAGCCATTTGAACTGGTTCCAGGGCAAGTGACAAAAATGCTTGTCCTAGCAGATGCTCGGATCTCACGTGTCTTATGAGGCTTGGGTCCCAAACGGCGCTAACCAAATGTTTACTGAAGAAATAACAGCCAAGAATGTGGAATGATATTTACAAGTTGTTCTTTTCCTAATGCTGCTGGAGAGACACGTATTAAATTGGTTCTTAGGATGCGTATGACACTACAGGGAGTCGGGTATAAGAAGACATTGTGATCATAAAAACCAGCTTCACACGCTATAAAGGAATCTGACTCTCTCTAGAGTTTGTCACCAGGGACTATGCATTGGATTTTTTTTTTATCCATTACTATACTATTTCATGAGATGGCTGCATCTGATGGAGGTCTCTTAGTTACAGTTAAAACTGAAGAAAAATCATCAACTCAGACTCTGAGCTGAGCCGCTCGGGCACGGGGAGTAAAGGTCTTTACATGCCATCTTTGCAGCCTCCCTACACTTGGTAGGTGGCTGGGCACTTTCTGGTGTATGGTATATGTTTGAGCCATCCCAAGGATTTTACAAACATCAATGAAGTAAGAGTCAAAACCTGCTTGTGAGGTTGGCAATGTTATCTCCATTTTATAGTTGGGGAAATTGAGGCACAATTGCCCCACAAGTCATGCAGTATGTCTGTGCTGAGGCTGGGAATAGGACCCAAAGGCCATTGGAGGCAGTGGGGAGTCTTTCCACTCATATCACTGGGCTGTGGATCAGGTTCTAAGTCCCCTGGCTCCCAGCTCTTGCCATAGCAATATGGCCCTCTGCCCTCTCTTAACCTTTGTGCCTTGAATAGACTGAAACAGACAGAGCTTGACAGACAGACTGAAACAGACAGAGTATTGCTCACTGTGTCTCATTGGTGAGGAGGATATCAGAACTGGAGGAGGACCTAAAATAACGTCAGTGAATATGCTCTGTTTGTGCTCCTTTTGGGTCTGTTCCCTCTCTCCTCAAGACTCTAGTGAATGAATTTTCCAGCAAGCATGTTGGGAGAAGCAAAGAAATCCAAGTGATTGTACAAGAATCTTCATAGAAAGTATTTGCCTTTGATCCTGATTGATTGAACTTAATTTACAATCAAGGAACAAAAACAAATACCATGGGATCTGTGTATCCAATAGGAATAACCACATCCGCTTGTATTTTGAATACTGGCCTCAACGGGCTTTTAAAATCTATAGTTCAAGGGGTATTTGAATAACAAGCAAAGGCGAGAAAACTCTAAGATGCTCCTGGATAAATTCATCAATGGAAAAAGAGGCGACATTGATCAAAATAAGGCAGTTGCTATGCATTATGGGTGTGACTCCCATTGGCTTCATGGAACAGGCCATACTCACTTAGCTTGAGTGGGAATGTAGAATGTTAGTAAGTAGGCCTGTTTGTTAGCCTGAGATAGAATTATGAGTTTGATTTTTGATACTTTTATATTTTTACTAATATGTGAGAACAAAGACACTGTGTTGCATTTCCCACAACCAGAAGGGGCTTTTAGCACAATGAGAAAAGATAAGTTTGATGCCTCACCTACCTCACACTGGGCTCTCAGGGGTTAATAGAGCCCTAGGGAGGTTGCGCATGAGGCAGCCAATCAAAGAAGGGCTGAAGGGAGCAGCCAATCAGGGCCAAGCAGGCCCATATGAAAAGGGAGCTGTAGGGTGAAGGAAGGCAGTTCTCTGCTGGGAGCCCAAGGAGGAAGGACTGTCTCTCTGGAGGGCTGAGAGAACTGCCAGCACCCTGGACAGAGCAGTGCTGCTAGCAGGGACTGGGGAAGTGAGAGACAGCTCCTGGGTGGCTGCCGGGGTTTGCAGACTGAGGCCCTGAGGCAAGGGCAAAGAGGATGCTGGAGTCTTGAGGAAGTGGCCAGAGAATTCAGTCCAGGAGGCACTAAGGGAAGTGGCTGAACAGCAGATTGCAGGTCCCCCGGAATGGGGGAGCACAGTGTGTGACATGTCCCGAGGGCTGTGTTGCTGAAGAGGATGTCATAGCCCTTGGAGAGACATGGATCCTAGAGCAGGAGTGACGGTGGTGAGGTACCACCTGAAAAGGGTGCACTAACACGCAGAGCTAATTCCCAAGACAGGCAGCAGGAAGTGCCAGAGAGGTGAGTGAAGCGCATTACAATAAGAAATAGAGCTAAAGCATTGCTGGGTATTGTGGGAGTTAGTATTCGAGCGTACACTTGAAGACTCTCAAGCAACCAGCCGGGAGGGGTAAGAGGGGTGGGCGGGAGCCATAAGAAACATGAAAAGCCTGGCCTTGGCCAGGACACAACCTCACTCCCTACACCTCCCATGGGATACAAAAGAAATGGTACCAAAGCCCCCAGATCCAAGACCCTGCAAAATGGAACATGACCATAAATTGTAAGAGGCGGTGCCAACGGCATGCGCTACAGGTATAATTATGCCTGCTAAGAAAGAGGAGGGGGAACAGGGAGATGGGTAAAGCTTTGTGGCATAAAGAGCTATGGATATGTTTGCTTGATCAACCGTGATAAACATGGCTTTGCCTGCACTTTGGACTTCCGGTCTTCTGCTTTCTGTCTGCGTGACAAGAACCAGGGGAAGGGCGAAGGGAAAGCCCTTAACATGGAATCCTAGACTAACAGAATCATTGGCGTTAGAGAAGGAGACCTACAGAATTAGATCATCTGGTGCCTTTGCCCACTAGTGCAGGATTGTTCCCCTGGGACATATTTCTAGGATCATGCCCAGTCTAGTTCTAGACATTTCAAATCTTGGAAGATTATTCCACAATGGGTTTTATCTCAGGCTCGGGAAGTTCTACCTAGCGTAAATTGTCTTTTCCTTCCCTCATTCCATTTCTGATAGTTCCACTGCCTCCCTGCTTGCCACTAAATGTTACTCTAGATGAATCCTGTTCCTCCGTGGACTTTACACCATTCGGATATTGGTCGACTGACCTTGTCCTGCCTTTTCAGTGGGACTTTCACAAGCTCTGAGTCTTTGCCAAGCTCCGCTCCCATTGGAGTCCGTGAGGGCTTTTGGAACAATCCCATTCTTGTCACTCAGCTGAGCTCTATGGAGACAGCTCTCTGGTTCCAGAGTTCCCTCTGGCTGCCTCATCAGCTCAAGCTTTTCTGAAACTCTCGCTCATCCATTGAGCTCTTCAGTCTTGTTGCTCCAAGTCCACGTCCCAGCTTAGATTGAAGTTGGGAACTGCCTGGCCATGGGGCTCTTGGATGATTTGGAGGGGGAAGGTTCCTGTGCCTTACCTCTTTCTAATTCTTTCACCCTCTCCCATCTCAACCGGCGAACAAGCCTATTTCCCAATAATACCATAAACCTATTCAAATTACGCAATGGTGGATGAATAATTTCATTCTATTACAATTAGCGGGGATTGATTCTGCACTATCTGCCATGGCATATGCTGTTCACACAACACACCACCCGCATTGATGAGTGGCTGAAATTAAGTCTGTGGGTAAACGAGCTCCATTAAGAAACCATCATCAGAAGCCCTGGGATCCTAGGGACATGTGAAGATGACCATCAGCCCCTTGGCATTTGGCAGACCATGGAGAGGAGTCAAAAGAGCATCCTGGTGCAGCTAGTCAGACTTTGGAAACTGACGAATCTAGGGATGGGTGATGTTCGACAGAGCGAGTCTGGAATGCAGCAGATTGCAGCACACGGTGATGGGAAGATGGTCCGCAGCTGAAAATCCTGCTCCCTAATGGCTGCAATCAGAATGGCGCTCACATGAAAGGAACATGTGTCATTGTGCATGCAGGCAGGAAAGAGTAACTACTCATCGCTGACTTTAGCCCTTGCTCCAAATGTGCGCAAGGAAATGGTTATCGGCACATTCACTGGCTTACTGTATCTCTTGCACGTGGGCGGCAGGTGTAATAGGCCAGGGGAGGCTAAGCCTCCCCTGGTGCAGCTGCCGCCTACATGCTGCTTGACACCTGGGCTGTGGAGGCCCCACCTGTGCTCTGCCTCTTCCCTGAGGCCCCCACCACCTATTGCTGCCTGGTGAGTCCCTCCTTGCTCCTCTCCTCCACTCCATCCCTGATGCTCGCTGTGTCCCTCCTCTCCTCACTCTGTACCCCACCAGGCCCCCACCGCCCTGCATCCCTCCTTCTCTCCGCTCTCCACCAACCCCTCAACCTCCTCACATGTCTCCCCCACCAGGCTCCCACCGCCCCGCATTCCTTCTTCCCTCCGCTCTCCACCAACCCCTCGACCTCCTCACATGCCTCCCCCACCAGGCCCCCATCGCCCCGCATCCCTCCTTCCCTCTGCTCTTCCTCCAACCTCCTCACATGCCGCTCCCACCGCCCCACATTCCTCCTTCCCTCCGCTTCTCCACCAACCCTCCAACCTCCTCACATGCCTCCCTCACCAGGCCCCCTCCACCCCGCATCCCTCCTTCCCTCTGCTCCTCCACCACCCCCCCGACCTCCTNACATGCCTCCCCCACCAGGCCCCCATCGCCCCGCATCCCTCCTTCCCTCTGCTCTTCCTCCAACCTCCTCACATGTCGCCCCCACCGCCCCACATTCCTCCTTCCCTCCACTCCTCCACCAACCCCCCGACCTCCTCACATGCCTCCCCCACCAGGCCCTCACCACCCTGTGTCCCTCCTATCTTTCCACCCCTTTCCCATGAGGCCTCCACTGCCCCATGTCCTCCTCCACCCCCTCCTCTGTGAGGCTCCACATACCTCCTATCCTCCCCCCGCCCCCACCAGGCCTCCACACCCCACATCCTTCCTCTTCTCCACCCCATCCTCCACCAGGCCCCCACTGCCCTATGTCCCTCCTATCCTTCCCCCTTCCACGCAAGGCCCCTACCGCCCCATGTCCCGCCTCACGCCACACCCTCCGCGAGGACCCCACCACCTGCCATGTCCCTCCTATCCTCTCACCTCCCCTACAAGACCCCCACCACCCCGTGTCCCTCCTATCCTTCCCCCCCTTTCTTGTGAGGCCTCCACTGCCCCATGTCCCTCCTCAACTCCCCTTCTCTGTGAGGCCCCCACCACCTGCCACATCCCTCCTATCCTCCTCTCTCCCCTGCCAGGCCCCCACTGCCCCTCATCCCTCCTCACCTCCCCCCTCCACTCAACGTGCAGCGGCAGTCAAAAAAGCGAACAGAATGTTCAGAGCCATTAGGAAAGGGATAGATAATAAGACAGAAAATATTATAATGCCATGATATAAACCCATGGTACGCCCACACCTTGAATACTGCGGGCAGTTCTGGTCACCCCACCTCAAAAAAGATCCATTAGGAACGGAAGAGGTACAGAGAAGGGCAACAAAAATGGTTAAGGGTATGGAACAGCTTCCATATGAGGAAAGATTAAAAGGACTGGGACTGTTTAGCTCGGAAAAGTGATGATGAAGGGGGGATATGATAGAGGTCTATAAAATCATGACGGGTGTGGAGAAAGTGAATAAGGAAGTGTGATTTACCCAGGCACATAACAGAAGAATCAGGGGGTCAGTCAATGAAATTAATAGGCAGCAGGTTTAAAACAAAGAAAAGGACGTATTTCTTCACACAACGCACAGGCAACCTGTGGAACTCAGTGCCAGGGGATGCTGTGAAGGCCAAGAGTATAACTGAGTTCAAACAAGAATTAGATCAGTTCATGGAGGATAGGTCCATCAGTGGCTATTAGCCAGGATGGACGGGGATGGTGTCCCTAGCCTCTGACTCCCAGATACTGCGAATGGGTGACAGGAATGGATCACCTGGTGATTTCCTGTTCTCTTCATTCCTTCTGAAGCACCTGGCAGTGGCCACTGTCAGAAGACAGGACACTGGGCTAGATGGACCATCGGTCTGACTCAGTATGGCCATCCTTATGTTCTTTCCCACAGTGAAACACAAAGTGGAGTCACACCAAGCAGCATTTCAGTACTAGACTCAGCACGCTCCGCGGCACCAGCTCAATGCTATCTCTGCCAACAGACAGCAAGTGCTCAGGGAAGTCACAGCAAGAGCAAAAAACCCCTGAAGCAGCCCCCATCCCCCTTCATCTGATGGCGAGAACAAGGCAAACCTGGGGCTGTCGCTGTGTGCTGTGATCAGTGGCGCAGCGTGTGGTTTGCTGGGAAGTGATGCTGTTGCAGGAAGCGCCTGCTGCTTTTGATTTGCAGGCGTTTCTCGGCAGGGATCATCTCTCCGCTGTACACAGGACCACCAGCGAGCACTCTTGTAATGAACTGGAGATACGGCTATTGTTTTCAGAGCTCAGCCCTGGGAGGAAAGCTCTCGGAAATGTCTGGACCCAAACGCAGAACCGAGTCAGCAGGGAGACGCATTGGGCTTAGTTCTGAATGGACCCCAAAACGCTGAGGTTAAAAAGTTTGACGCGAGTTCAAATATCGGTGTGAAAAACGGGGATGCAGAGCTTGGTCTCCTGGGCAGTGCAGAGCTGCTGAAATGGCTCTATGCCCCTTCCTGTGTCACCTCTGCGGGGCGGCCTATCGGGGCCTGTCGCAGCTGCAGCATAAACCAGAGCTGCTGCAATTTATGCCCAGGGCCAGGCAGTCTCCTCGGCTGCCTGAGAATTAGGTGTGTTCCTTAGAGCTGAGTCCTGTCTCTCTTCTAGCATGAAGGAAACCAGGAATTGAACTATCCACTCAGCATTACACTGAGAACCGCCCAATTCATTTCACACACGCCACCGAAGGACGCATCTGAGCTCATTAAAGGCTTCTGGTCACCGCTGGATTGGAAGTGGCCACCTATCTTTGGTATTTCTCCGGCTCCATTACCCTAGTAGCCAAATGTCTAACCATCTTTACTACATTTCTCCTCCTAGCACCCTGGTGAGGCAGGGCAGTGCTATTGTCCCTATTTTGTAGTTGGGGAAACTGAGGCACAGAACGACTAAGGGCTAGATTCACAAAGGGACTGCCACTTTAGGCGCTTCCATCCTAGATTTAGGCAGTCAGTATTCACAACCTCCCCAGTCAGCTGCTGTCTCACACTGTAGGCCCCTCACTCACTCACTCACTCAGCGCCTAAATTTTTGCAGGAAAAAATTCCTTAGGCGCCTATGTCTTTACCTGTGAGCACACGCAGGCGCTGCTGTCTTCCTCAAGTCATCCAAATGCCTAATCCTGGTACAATGCATGAACTGCAGGAAGATAAGTGTTCCTCCATGCAGCTCGCCTGCAGGGCCTGATCCAGTGGGCCTGCTCTGAGCACACTTAATGCTACACAAAAAGGCTTGGGACGGGGGTGCTCCCTCATAGCGTATAGCTTAGCGGTTAGGGTACTCACCCAGAATGTGGGAGACCCCCCAGTTCAAATCCCTGCTCAGCCTTCTGCACAGAAGGGATTTGAACAGGGATCTGCTACCTCCTAGGTGTGTCTCCCTCTTCCCCCATCCCCGGTTTCTTGCAGGAGCTGCCTAACTCCAAGAGGATTCACAGCTGAGAATCCTAAGCAGAGACTGATGCCTCTCTCCAGCCTGGAGTTCGGTGCCCAACTCCCATGGGACATGTTTGTCTCCTCGGCATCTCCCATTGGTGAGCAGCCACCTAGTGTGCTGTGTTTTGAGAATCGCATTCTTAAGTGCCTATCTCCTTCCATTCATCATCTAGGAAGCCTGAGCACCTGACTCCAGCTTCATGACTCCCAGTGATTTGCTAGGCCTCTCACAGCTAGGGGTGGTGATGCTCAGCATTGGAATACCTAAGTCCTTTTGTGAATGGAGCCCTAAGTAACTCACCCAAGGTCACACTGGAAGTCTGTGTCAGAGCCGGAACTTGAACTGAGGGCTCCCCAGTGCCCTAACTAGTGGGCCACCCACCTCTGCCTGGAGGTGAAAGTCTCCCTGTCCCATCGCAGACCCCTGCAAAAGGCTGTTCCTGCCATTCCACTTTGCTTCCTTTCTCCTCTCCGACCCCGTTATTGTTCAGCAATGAAAAGCTCTTAGCTCAGGCACTCATGCAGTGTTAATTTTGGCTAATAGCTGCTTTCCAGCCTCAGAAGTAACAGCTGCTGCATGTGCAGAGCTAGTACAGCATCATCATCCTACAGCTCCACTATTCAAGAGACTGGAGGGAGGACGTTCAAAAGACAGATATGTAGTTCATGCAGCAAGTCCGCTCCTGGGATATTAATCCAGGCCAGAGTTTACAGTGGTATTAGCCCTGCACTCTGCTAAAGGCTATGGAATACAGCAGAAACCAAGTCTGAGCAGCATCGGTGGCCCTGAAGACCTGGAATGTAGATCTGAGAAGGGCTGGAGGTGTAAGGTCTGGAACCAGACTCTGATCAGGATCTGGATTTTAAACCCCATGAAGGCTGGGGATGTTCCGATCTGGAGTTTCTGCTCCATCCGTTACAGAGGGATGAACTGCAAAGTCTGGGGCTGGACTTCGCTACTGTTGGAGGGTGTTTGGGTGAAGGGATTTGGGTCAGACCCATCTCTAATGACAAAGAGAATATACAGTTGCTGAGGACCAAATGGTCTACTCAGGGGGAACTGGCTCAAGTGCGCGCGCGCACACACACACACACACACACACACTGCCCATTCTTGGATGGAATCAACTGTGTGTCACAGCCTCTATACTGTTACTAACTGATGGAGATTCTCCTTCAGCTCACGTGTCAAGAGAATGGGCTTTCTAGGCTCTGTTTCCTGTTGCTGTGAAGCAAATCATGGCCATAGTATATTGCAAATCATCCATTGGGAAACACTATTATTATTTATCATCCAGTAGCACCAAGTGATCCCAACTGAAATCAGGGCCCCATTGTGCCAGGTGCTGTACAGACACACAGTAACAGACAGTCCCTCCCCTAAAGAGCCCACAATCTAAATAGATCAAGACAAAGAGAGAGGGAACACAAGCGAAGTGACTTGCTTGCGCTCGCACTGCAGAGCTGAGGACACAAGCTAGGGTTCCTGGATCTTTCTCCAAGGCCCTGTCTGTAGGCTCAAACTGCCTCTCTGCTACAAGCACTAGCTGGCCTGTGATGTGTCACTCTACGTGTGTGTGTTTTTTGTTCATAGACATGATTTTAAAATAACAATTTTTGCAAAGAACTGAAAACAAGCCCCAAAGCGTCTAAAGGCTGGTGGGAGGGACACTAGCTTTGAAGGGTAAAAGGGGATAATACATGGATATATTGCCTGCTCTTTCTTCCCTGAGGGTGTGGGGCAGGTGGGGAATCTTCCTCCAGTGCCAGGAGCCATGCTGAGGTAGCAAATTGTAATTTACTTCCCCTTGCACCAGTTCCTGCAAATCAATCAACCGAGTCTAATCCTATCTATTCCGATCTATTGATCTAGCTGTTTCGCCTCTGCCTAGTTTACTGATGTGGTGGTCGACACCATAGCATCTGGTGTATTTTCTCAGCACATTTCGTATACAGAGGGTTGGGGCCTCTCATTAGGGGAACTGGCTTGGGAAGATGCAGCTGGATGTGTGAAATGCAGCATCTCCTCCCCCAGCTTTGGGCAGCTCTCAGTTGTGGGAAGGAGTAGAGCATCCCATCCCATTTCTTTTTCTAATAGGTGTTCGCGCTGTCTTCACTGTCTCCTGGGGCTATCGCAGGGGAGCACAGAATACACCGGGCTGGCACAGAGAGCACGGAGGAGTCACCTTGGCAGACAATGGGCCGGGGGCAACATGGGTGAAAGGCCAAGTAGCCTGCTGACGCTCACGCCACACACAAAGGGTGGCCCAGGCCAATCTACACTAATTGATTATGTAAATTGTACCAGCCATCTGGATGTCAAGAATGCTGAAAACCAGGAGATAAATTAGCTTAGTTCATTTTATGCTATGAATCCAAAGGCTTAGACTAGCTAATTAATAACAACAAAGAGAAAGATCAGCAAAGATATACCCTTAATTAACTAATTCCTAATCAGCTGGGATTAGGGATTGAATGGTGGGAACCACACTGCACGAGGTACCTCCGCGTGTGCAACGCCATCCTCAGGGGATCCTTCCATTTGCCTCCACTCTCTGTGACCCTGAGCTGCACCTCCATGTCCCCTGGTCTGCTGCCCAGGAGCTTACCCTGCCCCTCAACCCTCCCAGGTCAGGGTGCAGGCAGGAGCGCAGAGAGAGGTTCATGTGGTCATCACAGGGTGAGCGCTTTTCATTCTCACCGCCAAAGCCCTCTTACCTGGCCATCAGTCGCTTGCTTCCTCCAGGCAGGGATGTTCTTCTCATGAAGACATGGAGAGCTGGTATTGACACGATTGGTATTTATCAGCCTGTCGTTCTCTGGCTGTCCTTGTGGGTCAAAGCCCTGGTTTCCAAGATGGAGGGTGAGCTTCAGGGTACAGCAGCGAATCTCAGAGCCAGGCCCACTGAGTCAGGCTTGCACTACAGGGCTAAAAACAGCAACGTAGCCACTCAGGCTGGGGCTCGGAGACACTCCCCCCCTCGCTGGGTTTCAGAGTCTGGGCAGGAATGTCTACACAGCTGTTTTTAGCCCTGTAGTGAGTCAGTCGAGCTGGGCTCTGAGATTTGCTCTAAATCTCTGCAGCAACATCTCTCATTCTTACCCAACAGCATCTGCTCCGCATGCTGGCTTCCCTACACCCCAGCTCTTCACAGCAGGCCTCCAAGGACCATTCAGCAAATATCCTCAAACAAAACAAAACTAAGCAGCAGCAGATTGTCTCTTTGCATAAAGGTTCCTAATTTTGCCTCCCTGCCAGTCCAGCTTGTTAGACTCCCATTGAATTTGTGTGAGCTGAATGATGAGAGAAGCCAGGAAAACAGGAGCTTCCTTTTAAACATTGTGGGGCTGGGGGCTGTCTCTCAACACACACAAATCCCTCCTTGGTTTGACAGGAAATTCCTTCCAGCCCATCCCTAGGAGAAGCAGGAGGTTGGCTGGTGCGCCCAGGAGCAAGGGCCAAAAAGAAGGCGCCTCTGCTGGGGAAAGCAAGAGAGAGGAGAGAAATGCTGCTGTGCAGAAACCCAACAGGTTCTTAACATGCTGAGCTATGTAACTGTATTGCTCTCCCATCCTTAATTCTTGTGTTATTGCCAGCAAGCGCCCATCGTCCTGACATTGCTCTGTTCCACACTCATCGGAGCGATGTGCCAAAGTAATGGTCACTGCTCGTGCTCCACTGACACGTGGTGCCGAGCAGTCATTAAGAACACTGCCGGGTTATGTTGTCGAAAAGGACTGGCTCCTGGCACAGAGCAGATCCACGACCCCCCACGTCCTCATCTTCCTTGTTCCATCCTTTTGCCCAGGAAATCTCTGCCTGTCTGTGATATATGGCCCCTGCTAACTTAGGATGTGAACACCTCACAGTCTTTAAAGTGCATGCCCTCCCAACGGCTCTGAGGTTGGGCAGTGCTTTGCTTCCCCTTCCTGCGATGGAAAACAGAAGCAGAGTGAGCCTACACTGCAATCGGGAGAGGTGATGACAGCCCCGGTAGGTAGCTCAAAGCTAGCAGTGAAGCTGTGGCAGAGCAAGCTAGCCATGGTCTTGGACAAGCTCGTTCTTGGGCTGCTCGCTCATGTGACTACAGCTTCACTGCTATATTTAGCAACCTAGCTCTTGCAGGCCTCTCTCGATTGCTGTATAGACAGACCTGCCCGAGGTCCCACAGGAGATCTGTGGTCAGGTTAGGATGTGAACCTCAGTCTCCTGAGTGCCAGCCTGGGGCCCCTAACCATTGCACCGTCCTTTTTAGCTTCAGAAGCTTTTCACGGATGTGGGCAAAAATACTCACGCGACTCCCTCTCAGACACAGCTCGACTGGCCCTTTTAAGAGGGAGCAGGGTCTAGTGCACCTGGCTGAAGAGAAGGCACCTGGGCCACATGACGGAGTAGGAGCACAGTGGGGGAGTTATGAGGGGTGGACGAGGCCTGCTGGCCAAGGGAGGAGAGAGTCAGGGCCGGGGAGAATTACTGGAGTGGAAAAGCTGAAGGTGAGCAGTGACTGAGCTGCTGATGCCAAGGGCTGTGGGGTGCTGTTAGGAGCTTGCTAGAGTGGGAAACCCCTGCCAACCTGCAGGGAGGCTTGAGTAGGGGACCCTGGGAACAAGGGGAAGAAGCAATGTAGTCAGTGTAAGCTGGGCACAGCAGCAAGAGGCTGATTCTGGAGGGAATCCCCCAGGCGCAGGGATAGGGCTAGCAGGTCAGGAGGCCTGGAAGGGTGGAAGTCTGCAGAGGACCCACTGGCAGAAGACCTGAGTGTGTTTGTGGGGATGGGCCACCTTTGAGTAAGGTGCTGATCCTGGAAGGATGTTCCCTTGAGCGGGGGTAGGTGAAGCGACCTGGCCGAGTGAGACTATGGGGAACCCTCTCCTGGAAAACCTGGCTTGGGGCTATAGGAGACGGCTAGTGGGAGAGACATGGGGCTTGGAACTCTCTGGCAGGAGGCTGGGAGAAGGGGGCCTGGGACTGAGGGGCTAATGAAGCTTGGGTGGGTGACTTCTGAAGAGGCTTGCAGAGCTGCTGCATTGTAACCCTTGCCTTGTTTTGGGGGGTGGGGATGGAGGATGGACAGTTTCTACTATGAGGGGTCTGCAGATTGTGGCACTCCATGTGACTAAAAGAGTTTAAATTGTCTGCTAAGAGGGACAATATTCCTTTGCCTGGATGGATGAAGGGGAAACTGAGGCAGACATGCCTGTTGTGCTGAATCCTGGGCACTCAGGCAAGGGCTTCCTTATGAAATTTGCCCTCAAAGATTGACTGTCCATGACAGCCACCCCTCTCGTTAGCCACCAGGATGGGGTTAGGGTAGCCTGGGAGCCCATGGGGCCATAACTGTGGAACTCACTGCTGTAAAAGACTGGAATGAGCATGAACCTTGGTGCCTTCAGGCTGTGTCTACCCTTGAGGGTCGGCGGAGGGATGTTTTTACAAGACAGTGAACACAAGCTATCTCTGTCCTTATAACGTGATAGTGTGGACAAGGCAGGTGGGAATGTTACCCCAGTGTCTCTGACGGAAGTAAACTCAGCCCCTCCCTCGAGGTTCACCTCGGCCAAGGGACAACTCCATCCGGGTTGCTTTGCCTGCATTATGGTCTTACAGCATGAGAACTATCATGCGATTTGGAGTACGTGTGTGTGCAGAGAGTGGGGAAATGCAGCTCTTTCTGAGTGATGAGACTCGCCCCAGGCTTAGGGTGACCAGATGTCCTGATTTTATAGGGACAGTCCCGATGTTGGGATCTTTTTCTTATATATGTTCCTATCACCCCCCACCCCCATCCTGATTTTTCACACTTGGTGTCTGGTCACCCTACCCAGGTTAAATGCAAAGCAGTACACACACACACACACGAGAGAGAGAGAGCGTGAGCTGGGAGGTATTGTGGAGTGCACCCTGCACAAAAAACAACCCAGGGAACTTTGCAATTTGAAGATGATGGTGGGGGGAGGGGGGAAAGGAAGCAGCTTCAATCATATCATAGGTGTTTCCCATTCAGATGTAGAGGGGCTAGATTCTGGCTTTGCCACATCCCCTAGGGAGGGGAATGTACCACCTCCAGAGCAGTGCAGGGAAGGAATCGTGCATAATTCCCTGCCTGCTGCCCCTTTGCTGATGGTCTATACTAGCAGTGGTTAAGACTCAACTGTGCTGGCTGGCATGGTCCTAGGGTGCAGCTAAGTTCCATCCGCTCCCCACCCTTCCTGCATACGTCTCATCCATTTGGGTGGGGATGTGACAGGCGCACCCTGCTCACCTAGTCCAATTTTCTGGGTAGCCTACAGAGGGCTTAATGGGATCCTGACTCCCCATATGTCCCTCCGTGGACGTACCAATCCAGCCCAAAGGATGGAGTTCAGAATCACAGCACCTAAGAGTAGGTGCCGGCCCTGTGAGTGCAGCAGGGGTGAGGCTGAGATGCACCCTGCTGCTAGGAAGGCATCGAGCAACTAGCATTTTCTGAAAATGCAACCACTGAAGCACGTGTGGAAAATCACCACTTCTGTTGGAAAATAGCACAGAGCAAGGGAACACGCCTGCTTGTGTCTTCAGGCACAGGTCTACAAGTTCACACATCTGGGCAGAAGGAAGCGAAATCAGCAGCAAGATCTCCAAGGACAAGAACTGGAAGGAAAAAAAACCAAATCATTAACTGAGTTATTTTGGTCCTGAGCTCACCTGGTGCATCTTGCAAGCAACAGCTGAATCCCACATGAAAATGCCAGTGCCTTTCATCCTGTTTTTCCTCCCTCACTTTGATTCTCAGTGGCTAAAAACAACTGGCAGCCTCCTGTTTTCCCACATAAGGGTTGGCGTGGCTTTGTTATCTGGATTCTGAATTTGCAGCAGCCAGCTCTCTGCACCCATGGAAGCATTCAAAAATCACCCTCCTCCCTCTGCTCTTGTGTCAGTGCTGTCACTAGGATACTTGGCCATAACAAAAGCAAAGCACCATCCGCCCTCCACCCCTACTCATTTTCGCCTCCGACAATGTAGGGCTACACTTTATCACTACTGCAGGCTAAAAAGCAAAGCTTGTTTGACATCGATGGGCTAAATCGGCCCATTATAACCGTAGCACTGCGCTGGCCAGCTGTAGAGCTGGTTTCAGTAGACACGTCTCCCGACGTATTAGCAGTTGATTTAAATACTAATGAACCGGTAACCACATTTGATCGGAATAATGGCCATAATAATAGAAGCCATAAAAAAAATAGCAGCACCCAGGATATACTTGGGAAGGGCTTCAGTCTCGCTCCCACTTAGATATTAACCCTCTTAGTAGTTCTCTAATCTAGGATCGGAAGGCTTGGGGGCAGCAAACATGCTGCCCAGACAGATACTGAGCAAAGGCATTGAAAGAGATGATGGCATTTAAATGGACAATCACGGTGACTAATTATTTCTATGATCATAGGCGCCTTTGAAGATTTGGGCCTAACCACCATGAAAATGACCTAAACACCTTTTGGGGATCTGGGCCTGAGCACCCAGGAACCCTGTGAGAATCCCTCATCTCCTGGAGCTCCTCCTTCACTAAATGCCTCTCTGCACCAGCTGTTAGCAATGACTGTTACAAGGGAGGGAATGGAACTCAGTCAGAAAGGGATTTTCAAAGGGAATTAGGTGCCTTCCTGCCCTTTGTAAATCCGCCATCTATTGTCTTTCTTTTTCCCACCGCTGTTATTCCTCTCTCGCCACCTTTCACCCAATGTCCGCCTGTTCCACTCTCTGGTTCAAAGGTCTCCTGTTCATTTCAATGGACTTTGGTTCTTGTGCACAAAGGGCGATATTCATCCCTAAGTGGAGGGCTTGCACAAAGCCCCCATGTCACTCGTATTTCAGATATGAATATGGGCCTCATTGCTGCAGTATTTGAGCACCTCACAATCTGCCATGCCTCTTTTCTCACAGCACCGGGAGGTGCTATTGTCCTCATTGTACAGATGGGGACCTGAGGCACCAATGGTCTAAGGGTAGGGTCCAAGAAGGGACACAGGCTTTGCCATGCGATATGTCACAGCATCTAGCAAATCCAGGAACAGTTTCCACACGAGAGACCAAGGGAGCCCTCATCAGAATATTCTATCATAAAATCATAGAATATCAGGGTTGGAAGGGACCTCAGGAGGTCATCTAGTCCAACCCCCTGCTCAAACAGGACCAATTCCCAACTAAATCATCCCAGCCAGGGCTTTGTTAAGCCTGACCTTAAAAACCTCTAAGGAAGGAGATTCCACCACCTCCCTAGGTAACCCATTCCAGTGCTTCACCNAGGATCAGTTTATGGCTCAGTGATTGGAAGAAACAGCCAAAATGTGCTGCTTTATTATTTACTTGGACAATGTAATAGCCAAAAAACCCTTGGCTCTGAAAACTAGTGATAATAATATGCATGTATAAATTATAATGTGCATTGTGTTATGTTCAAACCATGTATCATACTGACAATTATGTCCTTGTTTTCTTTAAAATGCCTCTTGGAACTTCTCAAAGCAGCTCTTACTGAGCCTGGTGCTGACACGATTACATGTCAGCTGGAAATAACCTAGATACTTCCTAAGCGGCCTAATTCCCTCAGCCTCTTCTCATAAGTCATGTGCTCCAGCCCCCTAATCATTTTTGTTGCCCTCCGCTGGACTCTTTCCAATTTTTCCACATCCTTCTTGTAGCATGGTGTCCATAACTGGACACAGTACTCCAGATGAGGCCTCACCAATGTCGAATAGAGGGGAATGATCATGTCCCTCCATCTGCTGGCAATGCTCCTACTTACACAGCCCAAAATGCCGTTAGCCTTCTTGGCAACAAGGGCACACCATTGACTCATATCCAGTTTCTTGTCCACTGTAACCCTTAAGTCCTTTTCTGGAGAACTGCTTCCTAGCTGCCCAGTCCCTAGTCTGTAGCAGTGCATGGAATTCTTCTGTCCTAAATGCAGGACTCTACACTTGTCCTTATTGATCCTCATCAGATTTCTTTTGGCTCAATCCTAAAGCCCTCTCTGGAGATGTGGGAAGATTTGAACAAGGGGCTTTCTCCCCCCGTGGCAGAGACAGGGAGTGAACCCATGTCTCCCATATCCCAAAAGAGTGCTCTAAACATTGGGCTGAAAGCTATAAAATGGGCAGCACCACCCTCTCCTCTTCCTGGATTTTGAATGGGACCTAATCTGGTAGGCAGCCTCTGAGCACACCTACCAGATGGGCCCTAAATGTGACTTATGCGGCTAAATGGCGGGTGTCTTCCCCCCAGCTGGAGGATCGCTCTGGGGCTTAGGTGGCAGATGGGCATCTGGACACTAAACGTGAGGCAGCAATGTATGTGCCCAGAGGCAGACACAGAAACATAGGCGCAGCAGGAATTCTTACCTGGAGAAAAGTCGGGTGCTGAATGAGTATAGGCACCTGTGGAGCTCAGTGGGAATCTTGTGGATTGCAGTGGAGCCAAAACTGAAACTTTTACTAAAAATACCTGTCCTGACTAAAACTTGGGCAGGGAGCCACGGGTGCTGAGGGAGGTGCCCTGGGACCAGGGCCAGCTTTAAGCCGATTCACCCGATTCCCTAGAATTGGGCCCTGCGCCAAAGAGGTCCCCATGCCCACGCCTAAGGAGGCCTCACTCCGGGGGTCTCCAGCGGCATTTCAGCAGCTGTTGGGTCACTTTGGGGGTCTTCAGCAGCATTTCAGCGGCATTTTGGCAGCAGGGGGTCCTTCGGTGCTGCAGAAAACTCAAAGCGGACGCCCTGCCACCGAGTATTCTAATTGGGCCCTGCAGGTCATAAAGCTGGACCTGTCCAGGACTCCTGCTGGTACTGGGGGAGGGGAGGCTGGGCTGCAGCGCATGGCCCGGGACCCCCGCTGGTGCTGGGGGAGGGGCTGGAAGGGCTGGCAGGGGCTTTCTACCTAGCTCCATGTCCCTGCAACTCCTAGACGGCAGAGGCGGGGGCCAGGGCAGGGGCTCAGCTGCTCCTGCCACAAGCGCCGGCTGCCATGGCTCCCATTGGCCAGGAACCACAGTCAATGGGAACTGTGGGAGCGGGGCCAGTGGGCAGCACACGACGCGGAGAACCCCCGCCCCTCCGCCGCCTAGGAGCTGCATGGGGACCATGCCAGTGGGAACCAGGGAGACTCCACCCCAAGGTAAGTACCCCCCGCATTCTCCAAAACCCTGTCCCTAGCCCTGAGCCCCCTCCCATGCACCCAAACTGCTGCTGCTGGTCCAGGGGCTGCCCGAGCGCCGCTGCAGAAGTCACGGAAAGTCATGGATTCCGTGACTTCCTGACAGACTCGCAGCCTTAGGCACAGGGGTTCAGGCTTACACAGGCTTGGGCCTCTGATTACAAACTCTCTGGGACAAGCGGCATGTTAAATTTTACAAACCACGGTGCTGGCACCACGTAAGTGTTTATTGCTAATGATGATGCATGAATTTAATGAACATCCATTAGGATCTCTGTCCTCTCCCACAATTTAATTCCACCTCTCCCTCCCCTCCCCCCGCATTTTCATATGATTTTTGTTTTCCTTTTCTGGCCTACGAAACCCACTTACGAGCAAGAGACTGGAAATGAAGATTCACTCTGGGGTAGCATCAGAGGGGCAGCGCAGGAAATGAATTTGAAATGAAGTGTAGCAACAATATGAATTATTCAAAAAACACACCTATGCCTGTGTTGTTTGATCAATTAGTACTCCTATATTAAGGCTGTAATTTATTGCAAGGGAAGAAGAGAATTAAAACTGAAACCAACACAGGGATAGGAAATAATTTGGAGAGGAATACAAACAAGGACAAAATGAGTGAGATGTTGGGGGGGGGGGGGGGAACACTCAACTAATATAAATTGCTCTGTCTGCTGCCTGCACCTGCTTACCGAACCTAGCCCTGCATTCTAGGTACATAAATTTGCTACATGAGGGCAAATGTTGGCCTGTGATTACAGCACTGGCCTGAGGCTTGGGAGACCTAGGTTCAAGTCTTGCCTCTATCACATACTTCTCTCACTGGGTAAATCAACTGATTTCTGCCTGTCAAATGAAGATAACACTAGCCCACTTCCAGGGGCATGAGGGTAAGTGTATGACATTTGAGAGATGTTCTGATATTATAAGAAAGGCTATACTGGGTCAGACTGTCTTGTCCAACAGTGGCCAATGCCACTTCAGAGGGAATGAACAGAACAGGGATTCATCAAGTGATCCATCTCCTGTTTCCCATTCCCAGCTTCTGGCAAACAGAGGCTAGGGACTCTTCAGAGTGTGGTTTTACATCCCTGCCCATCCTGGCTAATAGCCATTGATGGACCCATCCTCTGTGCATTTATCTAGTTCTTTAGTAAACCTTGTTATAGTCTTTTCCTTCACAACATCATCTGGCAAGGAGTTCCACAGGCTGACTGTGTGTTGTGTGAACTGCTTATCATTCTGTGATGGCCATGCCTAAAAGCTGCCACTGAGATGAAAGCCCCAGGTTGCTACATGCTGTACAGACACATTGTAAGAAACAGGCGGCTCCCTGTTCCACGGGGTACAGGTTAAGCAGATGGGGTGGAAAAGGGAAACTGATGAAGTGACTTGCCCAAGGTTGTGCAGTAGGTCAGTGCCAGCACTTGGAATAGATACCAGATGCCTGATTCCCAATGTGACACCTTAGTCATGAAACCATGCTGTGTCTCTAATCTCATCTAGCAAACTATGGTGACACAGGGTGCATAAAGACATAGACCTAGATGCCAAGGTCAGAAGGGACCGTTGTGATCACCTAGTCTGACATCCTGCATGATGCAGACCAGAGAACTCCTCAGATACATTTGTGTATGTCAGCTTGCATGCAAACATATGCCTGCAAATCAGGTATTCATTTGTACATACAGCCTTGCATGTGCACAAATGACTTACTTGTGTGCACAAGGTAAGTGCATGCAAACAGCTGTGAGTAGTTGTGCTCACCTAACTTTGAAAATACTGGCCTTTCAGTGTACAGACGCTCCCCAGGTTACGCAAGACCCAATTTACGCATATCCGCACTTACAGAAAAAGTTCCCTAAGCTAGAAATAGGAGGGGTTTTTTGTTTGCTTGTTTGTTTGTTTGTTTTTTTGCGTAATGGTCGGAGATATGTTTCCAAGTTATGCAAGGCATTTCGGAACAGAACGCTTGCGTAAGTCAGGAAGCATCTGTATTTAAAGAGAGGGATTGCAGGGTGTCCTGTATGAAGCAAGAGCTAGTTGCCAGGTAAAACAGAGCCATGTGATCCCTTTTGGATAATGCAACATTTTCCATAATCACTTTTGAGGATCTGGGCCATATTGCTAAGATACACACCTATTCACTTCACTTGTTGAGACAGCATGGGAGCCTTTCCAGTGTCTTGGAAGCACTCAGGGTAGGTACAGGAGAGCAGGTGGTTCAGGGAATGGTGAGAGGATCCACCTGCGATCTAGACTGGCCTTGTCAGTAGTGATCAAATGTCCTTACTGCCTTAAGAACAGGAACAAAAATGAGCTGTTAGCCTTAATTTCTAATTTCTAGAGTACTGGTCTCTACATGGAAAAGCTCCTTGCTCATTGGAAGTCCCAGCAGATGGGTCAAGGATGAAATGGTCCTAGAGCATGAACTGCTCTGTCGGTCTTAAAGATGGTCCCTCCAGGGCAGGGGTGAGCCATGAGGCGCGAGAGTGAAGGAGTCTGCCTGGTGGGTAAACCGAGGCCTCCAGGGCCCTCACTGCCGCATCTCCCCTCAGTGACAGAGCCACATCGTAAGATGCTATTAACAGAGGACTGCTTTGACATGCAAGATGGCTGGTAGGTGCTATTGCTGAGATCAGGCCCTCATAGCCTTAGACGTTGCCTAGTGCAGCCGGCAGGGCTAGGAAGTGTAGGGTGGTCCACACACCTGTGGAGAGCAGTGAGCCTGTCACAGGGCGCCTGGCCCCTTTAAAGGGAGTCAGGGCCCTATTTACCTGTGACCGGTATCTTTAAGGTGAATGAGCCCATCTCAAGCCACCTGTAAGTAATTAACTGCCTTGGTGGCTGGTTGGGGGCTAATGAGCGCAGCTAATGGAAGAGAGTGTCAGCTGAGTGCAAATCCAGAGTGACTCCATTTAGGCCACTGTAATTACTCCAGATTTACACCAGCACAAGCAAGATCAGAATATTGCCCTTCCTCTTATTTTCTGCAGGAGATGAACAGATAGCGCTGCTGTCCATCAGCCAGCGTGAAGCTCAGTGAGCCATTTAATGCTAGCTAGCTGGGGAGTTTCGATGCACTGGCACTTTGCCAGCCATAACAATAGCCTGTGAAATGGGATTGGCCTTCTCGGGGTGACAGAAAAGTCCCTTAATGGAGCACGGCTAAGCTCTGAGTGTTGCTGAGAGAGAGTTTCACTGGGACTGATTTGTTGACTGGAACATGCTTGGGAGTCTGGGGCAGTCTGTTTTCCATGGACAGAGGGATTTTCTGAGCAGATTTTCACAGGAAAGAGGCCTACGGTCATATTTAGACAGCTAATTTAGTGGCCTGCTTGTCAGAGCTATGAAGAGCAGCAGGGCTGGGGCACGCTATCGAGCTGCTGCCAGCCAGGCCCAATCTGCCAGGCTGCCCCAGTGAAGAGCTAGGATGCAGGGACTGGCAGAGTCTCCGGCCAGCCCACCAGTACTTGTGGGGAGCAGAAACCAGGAGCTGGCAGGAGGCACAGAAGGTTTGTCATTCTGGCAGGTGGACAAAAAGATGGAGGGAGCAGAAGGAAGGCTAAAGTCAGCGCCAGGATAAGGCAAGGCAGAGCCCTTTGCTTAGCTGCCCTCTCCACTTCATGGCCCTGCCCTTGCCCCTCTGACACTGAAACATCTGTGTGCCACACAATGGGAAAGTTGAGTGGAGGCGATAAAGCCTATCAAACACCAAATTGGGAAGATAGATGATGCCATAGTTTCCATTATGAAGGATAATGCTATGAAAGGAACTGTTCTTGGGAGAACAGTGACAGAGGGAAGTGGAATCACCAGAAACATACAGAACTTTAAATTTCTGTGTGGCTTAGTGTGCAGCATGATATACTGTTTGAAATAAATGTTGTAAGCAAGAGACTCCAACATGTTGACTTTGATATATCTGGAGCAATGGAACAACTGGACAAAGCAAAGTCATACCTACAGTCTTACTGGTCAGATGAGAGACTTCAAAATGTTCTGAAGAATGCACAGAAGCTATTTTCCCACTCATTCAAGAATACAAGAGTCACCAAAAAAGAAGACATTTTGATGACGAGGCACGAGATAATCCCATAAGAGACCTCAAACAACAATTCAAAGTTGAACTCTTTAACCAGGTGCTAGATTGTGCAATACAGTCAGTTGAAGAACATTTCATACAGCTCAAGGAACACAGCAGTATATTTGGGATGTTGTATGATATTCCAAAACTCCTCACTATACCTGAAGGAGACACCAGCAATGCAGGGTACTAGAAACAGTGTTGACACGTGATGACATGTGATATTGATGCGAGTGATTTAGGTAATGAACTGAAAGCCCTTTCAAGATAGATTTCAGCAGGATCAACTCCAAAGGCTATTCTGGAATATATGTGCACAAATAAGATGACCACCCTCTTTCCAAACACTTTTGTTGCTCTGCGCATACTTCTAACACTTCCTGTAACAGTTGCCAGTGGAGAAGGCAGCTTCTCCAAGCTGAAGTTAATAAAAACACATCTACGCTCCACAATGACAGGAGATGCTGGTCAGCCTTGCAACCATCTCAATAGAGCATAAGCTGGCCCAGACTGTGGACTTTCATCAGGAGGCAGTTCAAACCTTTGCAACCAAGAAGGCACCACTTTGAATAATCAAACTGATAAAAATGCCAGTGTTTACTATGCAGACAAGAAAAGTTATATTTGCTGTTCAGGCGTTTGAAAGTTAAATGTTACTTAAAATTTTTGACCAAGGCATTTTAAATTTTTAGTTCTCTTTTATTGGGATAGGTAGCAGAGCAGTACCATGAGAGGAGTAGAACAGAAAGAAGGCAGAACTGAGACCTTTGAACGTTTTGGGCCAAGCAAGGGGGCATGGGGCATCATTTGAGCTCACTGCTTCATGTGCCAAAATGTTGTGGGCCGGCCCTGGTCCTGCCCTCCTTGAGGTGACAGCAGCTACTGACTCAACCTCATCTCTTTGTCCAGGAGGCCCCCCTGCTTCCTACCTTCAGTGAGGATGGGATCCATCCTGGACAAGGGAGGACTTGGCTCCCTCTCACCATTGTGTCTCTCCCTTCCCATGCCAGTTCTATGTGGCATTAGCAAGGGCCCAGCATGCAGAGTCCTCTGCTGCAATGGTGTTGCTGGGGACCCCCTGAGCAGCAGTGCTGAGAGTCAACAGTCCAGTCGTGTGAACAAGACTGTTCCTCCCTCTCAGAGCTCTTGGCTCAGGCTTTCTGCAAGCTCAGGCAGATGTCGCTGCATCGTTTACACTCGGGTCATATTTTTGGATATTTCTTTACATCCACAAGGGCTAGGAACACCATTTGTTTTCACAGGCAGGGGCTCAGGGTCATAGTAATGGAAAGAAAAAAGAATAGAAAGCCGATATTTTGATGACATCAGGTGGATCCAAGAGCCCTTGGCATAAGCTTATAGTATCTATGCCTTATTCCAGCCTCAATTTGATTACAGTGATGTTACTGGTAACCTGAATGAATTGCACAGCATCAACACCAGGAAGACCTCCCCAACCCCAGCGCAAATTTCAAGCCCCTGCTCCAAAGCACTGGGGTTTCTCAAGAAAACTTTTAACATGGGCAAAATAGTGTAACTTTCCTGAATCTCCTTCTTGGAAATGGCTGAACCATTTTGGCTAAAACTTTGCAAAACAATTCAGCCTCAGGCAGACACAGGGCGTGGAAAACTTCACCCTGAAGGATTAACGTTTGACACAATTATAAGACTGTGAAAACAGGACCCTTCAATGAGAAATGCTGGGAATCCTTATCTATGGGGGGGGACTCCCAGTTCTGCCTGTAATGTGTATCATGGCCAGGTGGATGACACAGCAGAAGTGATTTCCTAAAAGGGATCTGAGCGACAGGGTGATGGCTTATTGAATGAGGATTGGGAAGGTCAGAGGCAGCGTGGAAAAATCAGATTGTTAACAGTAATAACATTACTGTTATTAATGAGATTCAAAGAATATGCAAATACCCTTGTTTAAAATCGACACTGAATTAGCTGAACTTTGGTCAGGCATGCAGCAAATAGAAACTGTCTCCAAGGAATCTGTTTGTACAAAGCGTCGTGTCTGTGTCTAGATTGAGGCGAAGGTGCATTATGATAACCATGGATAATGCCTTCCTTTCACCGAGGAGGTGTGCAGTTATCAGAGATTTCAGTAATAGAAAGTGTCTGTGGCCCACAGAACGTGCTTATCGTGAAACAGCAAGCTGTTAAACTTTAATTCACTGTGGAAAGTTTCTTTTTAAGCTGGTTGGAGTAAGGAGCCAATAAGTAGACAGAAGGAGCCCAGTTCGTTAGATGGTGACCTTTAGAAAGAATATTACAGGGTTTCACTGTCAAAGCTGCTTGTTGTTGCAGAAATCTGTTTGCTGGAGGCTCAAGTACTGTGGAATGAGACCCTGGAGGGAGTTGGTGGTGGGTGGGGAGACTGGGACTTCCTTTCCCAGCCACTCTTCTTGGGCTCACCTTATATCTGCCTTGCTTTTGAAGGCCAGGAGCCAGATTCCACTCCCTTGGTCCTGATCCTGCAGCATCTTCTGTTGTCACTTCCTTGGCACGGGGTGTAAATGGCAATGGTGTTATGCTTATAAGAAGCACATGGAAGTTTTGTCCCTGTCCAGGTCAGCGGCTAGTCACCACAGCTCCCAGGAATAAGGTTCTTTGGCTAAGAAGCTGATCATTTGGGAGCTGGTTGCCTTGAGCCCATTGCATGTTCAGTTCCAGGTGTCAAAGGAGAGATTTTACGTGTGCATAAATCTAACTACAAGCCTAACCAAATCTAACTGAGCATACATGGGGGTGGGTGGATGAGGAGCTCCTTCACTCAAGACATCTAGACAGGTCAAAGCACTAGAAAATAGGGTTGACTGTAGAACAAGAAATCTGTTTTGTGAGAAATTTGGAGGTGTTGAGATTTTTTTTTGTTTTGCATTGGAACGAAATCTAGAACTTCTGAATGTTTTTGAGGTCCACCCCAGCGGTCTGGGCACTTCCCTGGGAGGTGGAAGGAGCCAGGTTCAAGCCCCTGCCCTACCTAATTTGGAGTAGACTCAAGGGGTTGGCAACTTTTCAGAAGTGGTGTGCCAAGGCTTCATTTATTCACTCTAATTTAAAGTTTGGCATGCCAGTAATACATTTGAATGTTTTTAGAAGGTCTCTTTCTATATGTCTATAATCTATAACTAAACTATTATTGTATGTAAAGTAAATAAGATTTTTAAAATGTTTAAGAAGCTTCATTTAAAATTAAATTAAAATGCAGAGCTCCCCTGGCTGGTGGCCAGGACCTGGGCAGCGTGAGTGCCACTGAAAATCAGCTCGTGTGCTGTGTTCGGCACATGTGCCATAGGTTGCCTACTCCTGGAGTAGAGACTTGACCTTGTGTCTTCTACTTTTCAGGGGAGGGCCCAAACCCCTGGGCGATTGGCTATTCTAGAGTCAGTCTGTCTCACTCTCCTGTTGACCAGAAATCCCATCCTGGACCCGAGAAAGTTTAATCAAAACTGACACATTTCCAGAAAAAGTTTTAATTTCTGACAAACAAGTTTTGCTGAAAAATACCCAACCAGCCCTACAAGAAGACATATGGTAGGGGACAATCCTGTGCTAGCAGCGAGATGAAGTAGATACTCTAATAAGATCTTTCTTTTCCCCCATTTCTAATTTCTCTGAGTCTAACTGCTCATGCAGAAAGCAGGCGGGGAGAGACTTGGAAAGCTATTTCTGTTGGTAATTGCTGTTATTTTCCCCGCTAGACGGTGTGCCAAACTTCCAGTGCTAATGTAAACCCTTTTTTAATGATAGTTTGTGCATCGTGTGTGCAGGAAGTAGCATTTATATTTGCAACCAAAAACATTCCTTGTAGGGCAGAGGGTGATTGGCTGCACTGACATTAATCCTTCCCCCACCCCGCAATGTGTGTGTGTTACAGGCGAACAAAAGGGAAAAACTGGCTTCATGCTCCTTTTCTGGCATCTTATAGTGCATACAGAAAAAGGCTGAATCATTTGATTCAAAAGTTATTTCTTATTTGTATTGTGGTAGCACCCAGAGGCTTCAGCTGAGATCAGGGCCCCATTGTGGCTGGGTGCTGTACAGACACACAATTGGGAGTGTTTCTGCCCTGAAGATCTAACAATTGCTGTAGACAACTGGTGCAGAGCAGTCCCGCAGTTTGTCTAAGGTTACATAGGAGAACCAGAATTAGAACCCAGGTATCCTGACTCTGTCTCCACTGCCCTATTTACTAGAGCAGGGGGTTCTCAGACTTTTTTTATTTTTTGCTGGTCGCCCCTTTGAAAATATTTCAGGATGTGATGACCCCCCCCACAAAAAAGTGATAGCAAATTACTGTGCATATTCATTGGAGCACTAAATGAAGCATATAATCGTTAGTCCTGCTGTCAAAGGTGCTGAAGCCTTTCAAAAAGTGTAAAGCAACAGTTTTCAGAAATAAATATGTGGACATTCAAGAAACACATTTTCTGGGGAAAAAAATAGACAATGGGATAGAGTTTGGGGAGCTGAAAGCCTTCTCCAGTGATTGTGGCAATAACCGTAATATTGTCCAATTTGTGGTAATAATCCTAATGTTGTCCAAGGATTGTGGCTTTATACAGAGCGACGTGCAAACAAGTTTCTGGACATTTAATGCCGGGGGTGCTGCTGTTTTGAAGCATGCAGTCTTTTTGATCGTGGCTCCAGGGAACTGAGGCAGACCCTTAAATCCTTCTCCACGCTCGCCCTCTGGCAACCCGGCTCTGAAGGCAGTGCAGAAGTAAAGGTGGCAATACCAAATCACAGACATTTGTTCATATTTCAAAAATCCACCTGGACGGAGATTGGAGGACCAAAAAGGAGGTCATTTTCTGGGAAAATCTGGATGTATGGTAACCCTAATCTCATGACCACCCCCTACAATAGCCTTGCGATCCCCTTTTGGGTTGGGACCCCCCGTTTGAGAAACGTTATACTGGATCATATTGTCTTATATCTTCATTCTCCTATGTCTTCACTTTTTGTCCTAAGCTGTCACGTAGTGTTTGGGATGCTGCATTTCTTCGACATGAATGTATCTGAACAGGACATGACACATCCTCATGGCACCTGGTGGGTCCGGGCTGGGCCCCGTTTCCACAGTGAGATAACACTGGGGCCATGAGATTAGATGCTTCTCAAATTACAGGAAGGGGTAGGGATGAGTGAAAACAGACAGCCCAAATGGAAGGAGTGTATAAATTACCTCGATACAGTCTTCCCCATCAAGCTTTAACTGCAGACCTCTGCAGCCTAAGGGGAACAGTACCAGTTACAGCCAGGCGAGCAGGTCATATAATCCAGGAAGGACTAGAGACAAATCATCTTTACAGCTGTTGTGTCACGGTCTTGTTCTCCCACCTCAGCCCTGCACATGGCAAGCGTGATGAAAACTAGCTTTCATGTTCACTGGTTTCAGTGTGCTCCCTGTGCCCATTCGGAGCAGCGGACGTCACGGTTAATGGGCACTATCCATCTTGCTGCCGGGAAAAACAAGAGCCGAGGACCTGACAGTGGACTGGGGTGCTTGAAGCAGGAAAGAAGCACAAGATGCATGTCCCAGAACCCCAGCTAGTGTCAGTCAGTGGGCCTGCACTGACTGCAGTGGAACGGCGCTGATTTGCACCAGCTGAGGAGTTGGCCAGTGGACTTTTATATTTGCCATGTAGTGGTAGGAAACTAGGATGGTGCCCCAGCGATATCTGAAGGGTGTAAACACAAAGCGTGGGGGGGGGTATGTTAACCTGCCTTTATGCTATGTATCATCACAGGGGTGGAAGCCCCGTCCAGGAGACTGGCCAAATAATCCAGGACACTGGGCAGAAGGGACCGTCTAGATGTTCAGACAGGCCTTCTTTTCCATCTCTGGTTTCTGGGCATTTGTGGCCATTGCTGTCAATGCAATAACAATGGCATGACGAAACCACACAGGCACAACAGGGGCTAACGACCGCGTTCGTTAGGCACATGCGCCATACAAGGGCTAGCTCCATATATACACTGCTTCTCCAGCTGCTTTCTAAGACCGAGTGCATTGAGGACCTCTAGGGAGTTCACAGACTGTTTAAAGCAGTAGTGCAATCGAGGGTAAACTGAGTTTACCCACTTCTCATTTTGGGAATATGGAGTTTAGTGTGGGTTAGTTTACCCACTTCTTTTTTTTGCCACTCCCCTACTGGTTGATAGGGATATTACCCAATGCCTGGGAATACCTCAACAGAAGGCAGTCTGGGTCAAGCCTGGTGGGCAGAAGTCTCCCGCATCCCAGTTCGCAAGGCCACCCCTCTTCTAGCTATACTCTAGTTGTTTAACTACTTTACACAGATTTATTTAAACAAATAAGCCTCAGCAACTGGGCCTCTGTGCTGTCCATCTTGGGCTCTGTGGGGTCCAGATTCAGTTCTGAACCTCTTGAGTGCACCTGACCTGGGAATCTCATACAAATAGGGCCTGCTTTCCATGCCCAGCTCTTGGCTGTGCATGGGCAGTGCACAGTTCAATCTAGATGGACTGGGACAAGGTGACTTTAAGTTATCTTTGTGCATGCCTGATTCTGGGAGGGCTGTATGCCTGTCTAGTTCCCTGGTATAATTTAGGATGCACCGGCTGCCACTGCTCCATGTTCCAGCAGCTCAGTTCACCAGCATATGAGGCAGGTGATTCCAGCTTCATGAAAACTTGACCTCCTTTGGAGGAGATTAACAGGCTGGGTTTGCAGCTATGCATCATTGTCCATTTTTATCTGAGTGTGCTGGAAATTCTCTTCCTTGTAGTCTGTTGCTGTAAGAAGTTATTTTAACTTTATTTGCCACCTTTGCGCAGCTCGGTAGCAGTTCCCGAGGGGAGAGGTTGAGAGAAGAGATGCACTGCTGCTCTAAAACTTCAGAATTTAAAGTAAAAAAACAAACACTTTGGTGGATTCTTTCCCAAGGGCTAATCATTCCTACAGCACAATCATTGTCTGCTTCAAAATAAGGTGGAATTTAGTCACTGTAGATTTAAAAATCCATTTCAGAGGTTTGCATCTCAGTGTCAAAAATCAGTTATTAGAGAGATACAATTGTTATTAACTACTTATGGACCCGGGGCCCCATTGAGCCAGGTGCTGGCCTGTCACCCAGTTAGTTGTGCCATCAGCCAGTGCACCACAGTCAGTGACTAACATACACAACGTGAGAGATGTTTCTGGACACTAGTTGTGTTGTATATTTCATGGTAAGATTTCAGATTAAGTCTTTCTGCATATAGTTGCTTCTCGAAACCCAGTGAGTTACAGAACATGGCTTCTTTTTAGTCACACCAGTGATATTCAGGAGCAATATCACTGATGTAAGGGAGGGATTTTGCTTCATCAGCATTGACTGCAGATGTTTCAAAGAGGCACCTTTAACATTTTAGGCGTTCAGATTACTATGGTGAGAAGGGGCATATAAGAACTTAGACAAGCACGCTCTTTGCTTTACTACTGACTTCAATGCTCAAAGCCATCTTCTGATATAAAATATGGGATTTATCATCTTAAATCCAGAGAATCCCAGGGTCCTCTATGTTAACAAAGAAAAGTCTGTGGGTAAATGGCTACCTGCTGGGACCAGACAAGTATGAGATAATTGTTTCTCTCTGGAAAGGTTTCAGGTGAAACCTGGACTTCATCTTCCTTTCTCTAGTCTTGGAAATGCTAACGTAAGTCGGTCTTTTGAGACAAGTTAATTTTGACTGAAAACGTTCAGGGAGTTGCTAGTTGATTGACTCTAGGAAGATAACTCCTGTCAGGTGCATGTCATAATAGAACAAAATCGGCTTGGTTCTAGGGGTGGGCCAGGAAGATGGTCACTGTGGGTGCTGAGTTCCAGGGGATGCCAAACTCTTGTGCTTATCCACAGGGCCGATGCAAGGAAGTTTCGCCTAGGGCGTGAAACTTCCACCTTGCACTCCCCACCCAGCTAACCCCACCCCCCCCACAGCAGCTAACTCAGTCCCCCACCTGGGGAGATGCCCGCAGCAGCTAACCTCACCTGTCCCCCCACGGCATCTAAACCCACCCAGAGAGAGTCCCCCTCTCTCCCCACAGAAACTAATCCCGCCTGAGAAGACTTCCTCCCTCTCCCCCCCTCACCATGGCAGCTAATCCCGCCTGGGGAGAATTCCCCCCTCTCCCCCCACCCCGCCATGGCAGCTAACCCTGCCTGGGGAGACTTCTCCCCTCTCCCACCACCCTGCCATGGCAGCTAACCCTGCCTGGGGAGACCTCCCCCCGCAGAAGCTAACTCTGCCTGGGTAGCCCGCCCCAGCTCACCTCAGCTCTGCTTCCTCCACTGAGCACGCCAACGCTGCTCTAATTCTCCTCCCCGCCCAGGCTTGCGGTGCTGATTGGAGGAGACTCAGAGCTGGGCTGTGTGCTCAGCGGAGAAGGCAGAGTGGAGGTGAGCTGGGGCAGGGAGCTATTCCCCTGTGCGCCCCCTCCGTTACTGCGGGCAGCCCTCCCTGCGCGCTCCCCCCCAGCTCACCTCCTCCACCTCCTCGCCTGAGGGGACTTTTAGGCGCCCCCAACCACTAGGCAACCTAGGCGGCTGCCTAGTTTGCCTAAATGGTTGCACCGGCCCAGACACCAGGCTGGGTCTGTTGCTTGCTTCACTGATGTTTTCCTTTGTGCTTCTCTGCTTGTCTCCCCTGGTAGCCTCCCCCCACTCATATCAACAGCCGACAAAGCCCTCCACCTGCATAGGTCTGATTCCAGGGTGGACATGCCTATGCCTTTGTTTACATGTGGATTGCTGACAAGGAGCTTAACTGTTTCTTACAGTGATCTTAAATGAAGGGTGGTGGTTACCCCCACTGGCTTCAGTGATGTTTTGTCCAAACCACAACGTTGTAACAATTTTAATTTTTAGTATATAGCAGCATGGAGTTTTCTCTGTTAAGCGAAGACTTGAGATGGGGGCCCTATTGTGCTAGATTCTGTTCAAACGCATAGTAAGAACCACGGCTTCCCTTGAAGAGCTTACAGTTTATGTAAAAAAGGCAGACAGAGGTGTATTATTAGCGCCTCATCTGTGAAAGGGGATAAGGCACAGAAAGATTAAGCAGTCAACCATGGAGGCTGGGGCAGACCCATGAGCCATGGAATCCCTGTCTAGTACCTTCCTCTAAGGCATAGCCTACCCATTGAAGCACATGTCAGATGTAAATCCTGTGGATCCAATCCTGTACAGTCCTGAGCACAGCACATATCCATTGACTACAATGGAGGTTGGAGGCCTTCAGCACTTATTACTAAAGCTGCCGTTAGTTCCCTTAAAGTACGGATCGTACAGCAAACAAGCAATGATGAAAAAATCGCTATCTGTCCTTCCCCCTTCCCCCCCATTCTCCCCATCGGACATGTTCCATCAGCATTCAACCAGCTAATCTGCTCCTTTTGTCACTGAAACAAAAACACTTTCTCATTTTGTGTCATCCCCAAATACCGCCACTCTAGAAAAACACAGCCATTAATTACAGAAATTACCATTACGAGAGAAAATTACAGTCATTAAAACCGCGGTGAAACTCATTTGTACTTTCTTCAACTTCTCCTTTGTAAATGTTTATCAAGTCACAAACTTGCTGTCTCCCGTGAAGGTCTCTTAATGCGAAAACCTTCAAGGTTTTAGAGCATCCAACTGGCCCCTTGCAGCTCCAAAAATCTGTTTGCTTTTTTGACTCAAAGGAGTTGTTTTTTTTTATTACCATTAGCCACATGGTCTCTGCACCACTGGGGGAGAGAGAGCTGTAGTCCATTGCGCCTGGCTTTAGAGCATTGCCAATGCAATTGTTTCCTGACATTTAATGATGGCATCTTCCTTACCGGTGATTTTGTGACTGGCACGATAAATGTGGCTTAGATTTCACATGCCAGGGAAAAGGCCTTTTTCTTGCCTTTGGGTTAATCCATTTTTCATGCTGGTTAAACACCATTGACTTCAATGGAGTCACTCCAGTTTTGCCCTGGTGTAACACATGGGAGTGTCAGCCTCAGAGCTGGCCATTTGATTCTCAGCTGAGCAACTCTGACAGAGAGCAATTGAGAGATGATGAACATGGCTCCATTTGCTGCTGTTTCTTCCTCTGTCAATCTAGAGCATTAGACAAGGCACTGCTCCAAGGTCCTCTTCAGAGCCAGAGCCGACCATGGGGCAGGATGCAAACACAGCATCTGTCTTGACTTGCTCTCACCGCACCATCCTCTGCCTCTTACTTCTTCCCTCTGGTCTCCCTGTGGGGTTCACCTGCAGCTCCTTAGCCGTCAGGGCCAGCAGCTCTTGGCTTTCTCTCTGTGGCAAGTACTGGGGGTAGGGACACCAAGAGAAAAGGTAACCGGGGGCTTGTAACACTATTTGGGATTAATTCAAGTGTCTAGGGTGATTTGCTATCATCTGCTCACAGCCAGAGGGCGCCTTGTCTGTGCCCATCAGGGGTAACCCTCCCCAACTTCTGGTAGCATAAATGCTCTGCTCTGGGCTCCTCAAGCCCCACATGTTTTCTCTGCAGGCTGGCTAGCCATTTACACACCACACTTTGTTACACACGAGTGCCCAGTCTCTTATCTCCTGGACACCTGCAATGTCCACCAATCCACAGGGAAGTGATGCACCCCATTCACTGGCTTTGCCTCAGTTCAGCACTCTTCTTAGCATAAGGCCCCCAGATGTGTCTGTAGTAAAAGCAAAGTGGGGTTTATTTAACAGAGCTTGAGCTAGAGATTCCTATACAAGCAAGCATAAAGATTTGGAAACATGAGGTTACAGGTAAAACAAATGTTCTTAACAAGTTACTTTCCTGTCTAGCAAAGTATTACCCAATGGCCAGTTCTTACAGAGCTTGTCCAGCCCAGAAAGCTGCGATCCACCTTTCATGAGACGCTCCCAGTAGCATGGATTGAATCTTGTGCCCTTCCCTCTTCTCTAATACAGTTACAGACTATTGGTTCTTACTGGGGGACAGTTACAGACCTTTGGCTTTTACCGTGGGGAAGGGGGTGTCCCCTATTCAGATACTTTCTGGGGGATTCTTTTCTTTGTAAATCCTCAGACCCACACCTGGTCCAGACGGTCAACACAGGGCTGGTTCCATGGATGTCCATTGTTTCCATGTCGATTGATGACAAGTTTCACCTCAACTGTTTTGGAACCCTGTATCCTACATGGTACATACAGCTCAGATTACTCCCCGCAGTAACGTCACGCGGTAACTGTTACGGAGTCTCGGGGTTCCAGCCCTGCACCCCTCTTCCTGGGACCCCACAGTGACTTTTATCCAGCCAGTAAAACAGAAGGTTTATTGGACAACAGGAA
>NC_133773.1:141274429-141306041 GCF_003597395.2 Chelonoidis abingdonii | reverse complement strand
TGAAGGAGGCACCCTAACAGAACTCAGAGCGCTTACATTCTCTTAGTTGCATTGCTGTTTGAATATCTGATCACAATTTCCTGAATGTGTGTGTGCCATAAGGTATTTCCTATTTCACTTCATCTAAAAATGTGCCTGCAGCTTGAAGTATCAGAATTTCTGAAGGATGAACATCACGCCATTGCTACTCTCCCAGAACCTTCCATCCGTTCACCTCTCTGTGAATAAGTTTTCCTAAATATCCAACCTAACGCTCCCACATAGCGACGGTGACATTTAATCCTTTTTGCGCCATACACTAGAACAGTCTAATCCTTCCTCTTCTGGAAACTCCCTTCGTATTGAAACATCAGATCCTCCTATCCTTTTGCAGACTAAACAATCCATTCCCTCAGCCTCTAAACTAATAATCATGTGCTCAGCTCCCTAACATATTTTGCCCTACCCTTGATTATTCACATTTTCCACATCTTCTTTTGGACCCAGACGACACAGCTCTCAGCACGACGCCCACAATGTGACAGAGAATGTCACACCTTCTACTGCGCATCCCTACTCTCACCCAAATCCATTGCTCTTGGCCAGGGCACACTGTGCTCATCAGTTCTCGTCCACTTAACCTGGTCTTTCGCAGAACTGCGTTATCATTTGGTTTCAGTCGGCGAGTAAAGGGGACTCTTCTCTTGCACCTCTCATGTCCTGCTATCCTTATCGAGGTTTGTCATCCTCTCATTTTGGTAGTCCTTCGTTCATCCTCCTCCAGACATCTCCACTCTCCGTTTGTGTCATCTGAAATGCTGATGCATCCACGCCATCTCCAATCATATATGAAGTATGAACAACTGGCCCAGGACGACCATGGCACTCCCTTAAACTGCAGAACATGAGCGATTTCAACCCGTTTAGCCCGGACATTAGCCACTCTTCATCCCTTTGTCCATATGTCCACCATATCTTTAACTTGCTGCGGCAAGAATACTGTGCGGGACGTAAGAACAACTTGCTAAACTAGTATACAATCCATGCTTCCCTCATCCCAAACCCATATCTCTTAAGAAGACTAGGTAGTCTGCACAGACTTGGCCTTTTAGCAATCTCAATCTGACTCTTCATCTTCCTCCAGGTCAGAATTATTCTTGAGAACCTGCTCCTCATGATTTTGCTTGGACGAGGAGGCGACGGTGGAGTTCCCGATATCTCTTCCCTTTTTTAATGGACTACATAGCTTCAGTTCATCCGGACCTCCCTTTCGCATAAATTTCAAGAAATGATACTTGGTATCCTGCAGAGCTAAGTAGAATCCTGCCCATATTAAACTACCCTAGTTACTCCTGTGAAGATTCCATATGTGATCTACCGCTCCTTCAGTATCAGTGATTAATCAGATAGTTATATCACATACATCCTCTTAACATCTACCTCCTAAATCACTCGAGGCAGGGCAGCCCTAATTCTTTCTTTCTACAGCCCCAGTGCCCATAAATTCTAAGCAGTCTCACTGAGCGGAACGTTAGTTAAATTATTCTTCCACTGATCTTGTATCCGGTTAAACGAATTGCCGAATTAAATAAAAAAAAGGTTCAAGTTCACTTTATAAGGGTTCCATAGTATTCTATACTACTTTTGCCTAGCTATTGGCCGCAGTAAGAGGAAATGGAACTTATGTTATAACATCAATTATTGCCGGGGCTTTCATCAGCATCATTTAATTATAGTTTATAATAATGCAGTTAATTTGAAAACTTGTTCACACGATATGCAACCCAAACATTTGTATAGTCAACCGAGGTTTCCCAGCCATTACCAACTTCGATGAGTTCCCCAAAATATGGATAACAGTTTTATATCACTCATGGTGTTGAAACGTAGATCCTAACATAATACTTTTGAATTTAGTAATTACTGTGCCATGAATTAAACTGGTCAATAAGTAGATATAAATGCTCCTAAGAATAATGGCAATACGAAGTACTTTTTAAAAAGTACAATCTCAGTTAGTAAAAGTAAAGTCATCACAGTTAAATCTTTTAGGAAGCCTTGCAGTTAAACGGGCGTGGTTTCTATTAAATACTTCTAGCAAACAATACAAATTCTCCATACATGTTATCGCGAATGCAATAAGTATAGGTAAGTACATTTGTCATACAATGCGCTTTATCATCAATTAATCATCCCACTTCTGGAGATCCCAAATTCGATAGTCTCTAATTCTTAGCCCAACATATCATCATTTCACACTGCACCTACTGAGGTATACCTTCTTTAGTTATTTATTTACTTTACTATTCTCTCCTTATTTCCATACTCTCCATTCATTCCCTCTTTCTCTTACTACTTCTATTTCTCTTCCCCATTAAGTCCTTTCAGAATGCCGCTTCTCATTCGTAACACCCATAGCTCAATAGACCTCCATCCGTGGCAAAATGAGAAACTATAAATGATTCCTTTAATCAAGCATTGGTAAGCAACAGCAAAGAATAACCATGACACACAGAGACATAACTAACGCTATATTCATGAATCAACCTCAGAGTTTCTTTTGTCTCATCACCAAAAAAAATCCTCTGAACTATTTCAATCATTTGGAGTGCAACAATCAAGATGATTTCCTTAATTTTTTATTTTGTTATATTAATTTAAACGAATTCAAAAAATTTGATGAACAATTCCATGGAATCAATACAAGATATTTCATAGAAAATCATTCTAAAATGTTGCACTGAACATTAAATAATTAATAATGACTTAACTCCCATAAATTCACCACTGCTGATATACTGCAGAATTCAAATCCATGCATATACTTTTATACTTAACTTGATTCAGAGACTCACTTTTGTTTGTAATGAAATGAAACTTAACCATGGAAAATCTCGCACGTTTAGATTTGGAAAACCCTCGCTCATTGAAGCGTCATTGACTCAAGTATTATACAGTATGTATAGCTGCCATTGTTCCATGAATCATAGAAGTTAAACTGAAAAACTCGGAGGATCATCAGTCTGTCTGTACAAAGAGCACACCAATCCTCTCTGTTGGACCTCCATGGGCCCAGATCTCTTTTGTAGCCCAAACACCCATACTCCCAGATCTGCTTCTCCCAGCCAAACGACGGTATAATCATTCCCAATCGCGGCAAATCACAATGTAAACGGTGATCATCTTCGCAATGAATATTCTGCTCTTATCCGCTATCACCGCTGTATCCCAGTCCTTCACTCTCTGTTGCATCCCCCGCCTGTAATTGGCAAACTTCTTAGTGCCGGACTTTGCAGTCTGTTAACTATCAGATTATTGCCCAATCCACATCCCTCCCCTATCTATTCCACAATCTAACCCTCCCCCCTTTATTTTAACGTTAAGATGTCAATCTCCATCATCCAGTTCTTATAATGATGACAAAACACCAGACCACCCTGACACTCACTTTGGTCCAACTATGAGTGATATGTCAACCATTGAGCGCACCATTTCATTACTTTATAGTCCATTACAATCCACTTTTTTAATGTCAGGAAAAACTTCGGGACTGTATCATTCTTAAGTCATTTCGTCACTTGTTCCCTACCACGCCAGTTTTTCTCTAACGCATCAGATTGTCAGATACTTGCCTGTGATCCCTGCTTGATTGTTCCTAACTTTCCCTCTCAGTTGCTCAAAATGGTCCATTAACTCTCCATATTTTTCCACGACTGAGTGTGACCATCTGTATCCTGGTTCTCCTCTCCCTTTTTTAAAGTAGTCAGTATTGTCCTTCAGTTGACCTGCCCCCTCCAACTTCAAAAGAATGTTTCGTAAACCTTCCACTCAACCGGGCATAAATCTGGTCCCATGACGTGCATTTCCAGCTTTTCTCATTGAATTCAGCTGCAGTGCTCCTCTCCCCATCATTTGCCAGTAGATCGCGTTGGAGCTTGACCTTAGTGGGAAACTTAGGCAAAAAAGATTTGCTTACTTCATTTTACAGAAGCTTTCACTTGTCTCCCATTCATTTAGTAGTCCTCCATTCATTATTTTTTCTTGTTTCTAATTTACGTTGTAGAACCCTTTGTTCCCCTTCACATCTCCATAGCTGAACTCCATTGTTTTGGCTTCCTTTGTATTCCCTTTTTAAGCCTTTTCCTACTCTTCTCATTTGTCCAATTCCAGTTTCTTTTCGATCTCCTTGTTACTACACCGGCTTCGAGATCATTAACTTTGTCCCCGACATATATTGTATTTTGTCTGCACATTGAGATTTTCCTTCTCAATAAGATCTTAGAAATTACAGCGACCTTCTGCGATCCGCTTTTCCCCCCTCATATTCTCCTCCCCGATCCTGCCCACAGATACCTAAGAGCAAGCCAAATATTCTATGTTTTTTCCTCTTTCTCCTATTTCTTTAAAAATAATGTTTTGTCGCTCGTTAGTAGCTGCTATATTAAAACTTTTCCTTTTTTCTTAGATTACGGTGACATTCGGCACCTCTGGGGATTCTACATATTCGCAATGACCCACCCTACTATTGCCTTGGATTGAGATTTTACGTTGAGCCCAAAGGTTCGTTTGATGCAGCCATTCAGACCAGCACAGCATTCCCATGGTAAAAGGAAAACAAAATGTTCCTCTACCCTTTATATCCTCGACCAACGATGGACAGTGCCAAATTGAGTGATCGTCTTTGATTGGAATTTAATAGAGGCATGAGCTGGCACGCACAGCGAGCGCCCGAAGCCCTAACACTCCCACACGCCACGAGACGGGACTAGTAACCACTGAACCCCAGTTACCGAAAAAAAGAAAGAACTACAGCAGGCAGAACTTGTCCTGCCTTTCACCACTTCCCTATCTCTTAGGAGAACCGGAATCATAGCTGTTTGGTTCCTCTTCCTCAACTGCAAATCCAACAGTAAAACGGTTGCAACCCTATCGCCCAGTGCCCCCCTTCTCCCCTGCCGGGTCGGGTTACAGCCTGAGCACCTGTCCATCACCTAAAGTCCTCCCCTGCTTTCCCGTTCCCCACACAGACAGTCCCTACTCCATCACAGTAACCATGACAGCCAGCAAGTTCGTAGCTTTCCACAGGGACCCTGCACAACCCCCTCTGGTGACATATTCAGAAGATGGTGAGACACAGGTGTGAAATATCCACCTGGGCATGTTGGTGCCACTGGAAAGCATGTGGTGAGGTTGATTCAAACGGGCTGATCCAAAGCCCACTGATGTCAATGGAAAGGCTCTCGCTGACGCCCATGGCTCTGAGCAGCATCACTGTTACTGCTGGGATGTGGCTAGCTTGCTGAGCACTGGGAGGACTACAGGCTCATGCTTCCTGATGAGCTCCACACCCATCTTAGGGGTATATTATCTCCTAATTTACTCTTTATTTCCCTTTCCTGCACCAGTGACTGTCTTTCCCAATCAAGGACTGGACACCACCCTTCACAGCTGATTGAACCAAATGTGTTTCCATCACAGGCACAAAAATACTAACTGAGAGGACATCTATCCCATGCTCAGAGGCATAATTAGGGCTGCTGGGTATCCAGTTTTCGACTGGAATGCCCAGTCAAAAAGCTTCAGTCAGCACAGCCACTAAAGGTCTGTTTGGCTGCAGCACCAGTGGGGCAGGCAGCCTCCATGCCTGGCCCCATGTGGCTCCCACCGGTGGCCACTGGGTGCCTGCAGATGAGGGCATGATTCAGAGCCCCCTGATTGCCCCTTTGCCTAGGAGCTGGAGAGACATGCCAGCCACTTCCCGGGAGCCGAGCAGGTGTCCTCCGTTCCCGGTAAATGCCAGTAGGCTGCCGGAAGTCATTGCCACCAGGACCCCGCATCCCAAATCCCCTCCAGTGCCTCAACCCCCTGCCCTAGCCCTGAGCCCCCTCCTGTACCCCAACCCCCTCATCCCCAGACCCACCCCAGAGGCTGCACCCACAGCCAGAGCTCTCACCCCTCCTGCTCCCCAACCCCCTGCCCCAGCTTGGAACCCCTTCCCAAAGCCTGAAACCCTCATTTCTGGCTCCACCCTTGGAGCCTACACTCCCAGTCCAGAGTCCATACTCCCTGCCACCGCAACCCCCTGCCCCAGCCTGGATCCCCCCACACTCTGAACCTCTCAGCCCCACCCCCATTGGCATGTGTGGTGTTTTGAGGGTGAAAAGGAGAAGACTTTGTTCCATTGTGCCCATGTGATTAGGTTAATGAGCTGCTGAGGGCTTGGTCAGACCCACCCCACTCCTCTGGCATCAGGCTTGGAGGGAGGTGTTAAAAGGGGGAGAGCCCAGTTCGGATGAGGGCTGACTGGGAAGGAGAGCAGAGCTCCAGCTTTCCCTCCAAGAGAAGCCTTACTGGGAACAGGGGCTCTCTGAGACACCACCATCTGCCAAAGATTCCTGAAGAAAGGTAGGCCAAACATGGGCCTGCCATGGTGATTTGCAGCTGGTAGCCAGCCTGTTGTTGCTGGGGTGTGACTGCTGAAGATGGCACCCTGACTAAAGGGGGCAACAGCCCAATGAAGGCCATTTGTCTTATGCATGTGCCTGGGGACAGAGCAGGGAGCCCAGGACACTCCTGTCATCTCCTGAAATAATCGGCTCTGCAACCTCTGGTGATGTTTTCATGAGTAGGATGTTCCATGTGGAAACATCAAAGCACATTACATTACACAGCACTAGAAAACACTTTATGAAACAATCTTGCCCCAGCAATGAGGGCTGGGACTGGGTGACCTGCTGGGCCTTCTCCATTCCCAAATTTCTCTTGATTAGAGATATGGCTTTCAACTTTTCCACCCAACAAAGTCAAAGGTACAGGAAAGACCCTCAGATACCTGAGAGAGAGACGAGCTAATATGTCCCTTAATTCATCTGTGATGGGGCGCCTGACTCACACTGGAATCTAAGGGGTTTAATAGAGCCCTAGGGAGGCTGCGCAGGAGGCAGCCAATCAGAGAGGGGCTGTGAGCAGCGCCAATCAGGGCAAGGCTGGCCCATATAAGAAGGGCTGCACAGCAGCTTTACTAACTCCCTGGTGCTTGAAGAGCGAGAAGGACTGCCTGCCTGCCTGCCTTGCTGCTGAAGGTAGTCAGCACCTTGGACAGAGCAATGCTGGAGGCAGAGACCAGGTAGCTAAAGGCAGCTCCTGGCAGACTGCAGGGATCTGCAGGCTGAGACCCTAAGGCGAGGGCAAAGAGCGTGCTGGGGCTGCAGGGAAGTGGCCCAGGGAAAGATACTGAAAGGTTGGAAGAGACGCAGCATGTGGCTGCCATCTACAGAGTCCCTGGGCTGGGATTCAGAATAGTGGGTGGGCCCGGGTTCTGCCCTTTCCCCGCCTTGCCACTGAGGAAGTGGCCAGACTACTGGCTGCAGAAGCCATAGAGAGAAGTGGCTGGACACCGGATTTTGATACTGTCCACCGGAAGAGAAGAGCACAGAGTGCGGCACAGCCGGAGGGGCTGTGTCATGAAGAGTACGCTGCGGTCCCTAAAGTGACTCATAGACTCATAGACTCATAGGTCAGAAGGGACCAATATGATCATCTAGTCTGACCTCCTGCACAAGGCAGGCCACAAAACCCTACCCATACACATTTATAACAACCCCGAACCCATGACTGAGTTATTGAAATCGTCAAAATTGAGATTTGAAGACCTCAAGCTGCAGGGAATCCACCAGCAAGCGACCCATGCCCCACGCTGCAGAGGAAGGCGAAAAACCTCCAGGGCCTCTGCCAATCCGCCCTGGAGGAAAATTCCTTCCCGACCCCAAATATGGCGATCAGCTAAACCCTGAGCATGTGGGCACGACTCACCAGCCAGCACCCAGGAAAGAATTCTCTGCAGTAACTCAGATCCCATCCCATCCAACATCCCCTCACAGACCATTGAGCAGACTTATCTGCTGATAATCCAAGATCAATTGCCCAAATTAAACTATCCCATCATATCATCCCCTCCATATACTTATCAAGCTTAGTCTTAAAGCCAGATAAGTCTTTTGCCCCCACTACTTCCCTCGGAAGGCTGTTCCAGAACTTCACTCCCCTAATGGTTAGAAACCTTCGTCTAATTTCAAGTCTAAACTTCCTAATATCCAGTTTGTACCCATTCGTCCTTGTGCCTACATTAGTACTAAACTTAAATAATTCCTCTCCCTCCCTAACGTTAATCCCCCTGATATATTTATATAGAGCAAGCATATCCCCCCGGAGCCTTCTTTTGGCCAGGCTAAACAAGCCAAGCTCTTTGAGTCTCCTTTCATAAGGCAGATTTTCCATTCCTCGGATCATCCTAGTAGCCCGTCTCTGAACCTGTTCCAGTTTGAATTCATCCTTCTTAAACATGGGACACCAGAACTGCACACAATATTCCAGGTGGGGTCTCACCAGCGCCGTATATAACGGCACTAACACCTCCTTCTCCTTGCTGGAAATACCTCGCCTGATGCATCCTAACACCGCATTTGCTTTTTTAACAGCCATATCACATTGGCGGCTCATAGTCATCCTGCTATCAACCAATACCCCAAGGTCCTTCTCCTCCTCCGTCGTTTCCAACTGATGCGTCCCCAACGTATATCTAAAATTCTTATTATTAATCCCTAAGTGCATGACCTTGCACTTTTCACTATTATATTTCATCCTATTACTATTACTCCAGTGTACAAGGTGGTCCAGATCTTCCTGAATAGTATCCCGGTCCTTCTCCGTGTTAGCAATACCCCCCAGCTTCGTGTCATCCGCAAACTTTATTAACACATTCCCGCTCTTTGTGCCAAGGTCAGTAATAAATAGGTTAAATAAGATCGGTCCCAAAACCGATCCTTGAGGGACTCCGCTAGTAACCTCCTTCCAGCCTGACAGTTCACCCTTCAGTACGACCCGCTGGAGTCTCCCCTTTAACCAGTTCCTTATCCACCTTACAACTTTCACATTCATCCCCATCTTTTCCAATTTAACTAACAGTTCCCCATGCGGAACCGTGTCAAACGCCTTACTGAAATCGAGGTAAATTAGATCTACCGCATTTCCTTTGTCTAAGTAATCCGTCACCTTCTCAAAGAAGGAGATCAGGTTGGTTTGGCACGATCTACCTTTAGTAAATCCATGTTGCAACTCGTCCCAATTACCATTGACCTCAATGTCCTTAACTACTTTCTCCCTTAAAATTTTTTCCAAGACCTTACACACGACAGACGTCAAGCTAACAGGCCTATAATTACCCGGGTCACTTTTATTCCCTTTCTTAAAAATAGGAACCACCAGAAGAGGGCCCACTGGCTAGCAGAGGTGTTCCCCGAGACATCCAGCAGGGGACACCGCAGTGGTGAGTTGCACCCCGATACACCATCCCATGGTGGCCAATGAAAAATTGTTCTTTATGCACTCTGCTCAAATGCTTGGTCCTGTCTAATTTCAGGGGACTGAAGCGACAGGGTGTCTACAACTTCTTTGTTATTCCACAGCATAGTTAATCTCATGGCTAGGAACTGTCCTTGATATTGAGCCCAGATTTTCCTTTTGCTCGGCTTCATCCTCATTATGTTCACCTCGTTATGGCCCAATCTATCTCTCTCCCTCATTGATTTTCCTTCAACTACCTATAATAAAATACTTGCACAACAGAGGCACCCAGCAGACAAGTTCAGAGAGTAACGCAGGGACAGGTTGAGGCCTCCATTGCCATCACTGCAATGAGCAGGTGGCTCTTTACTTCATTGGCTTTCTTTAAACAGACGGCTAATTACTCAGAAGCAGCCACCAAAGTTAACTATAAATATGTAAATGGGGAGAGAATAAAATACTCATTAAACATTAGGCATTTACTATGGAAATTAAGTGTCATTAGATACATAAAAGACTTTCCCAACATTTGTTCTTGTGGAATATCTCTTTAAGCCTTCATTAACATATCTATTCTTAATGCATGTAGGAATGGGCCACCCAGTTAGATTAAAATCAGAGCCATCCTGAACTTGTGCTGTGAACTCAAACCCAAAAGTTTCTTTTATCTATTTTTGAGCTTTGGAGAAGTTCCATCAGTTTCTCTTTATTTTCCAGTTCTCACTTCCTCAGTGCTTCCCAGTCTGATTCAGGAAGAAAACACTAAAATACCACTGAGAAGGTAATTCTCATAGTACTTTTGACTTAACCGGAGCCAAATATTATAGGAGCACTGTGACTGGGTGGACTAGACCCAGAAGTTCCTTACTGGAGGCTTCAGTGTCCTCCCCTGCTCCTCCCAGGAAAGGAGCAGTAGAGGAGTCCTCCCAGCAGCCTAGAGTGGTCGTAGGGAGCAGCCAATCAGGGCTCAAGAGGGCCATATAAAAGGAGCTGCAGCGGGAGACAGTCAGTTCCTTGCTAGAGCTAGAGGTGCTCCTGACTGGCCAAAGAGAACTGTAGCACCACAGATAGCTCAGTGTGAACAGGAACCTGGGGAGCGAGAGAGAACTCCTGGCTGGCTGCTGGGCATGAACACAGAAGAGCCCTGAGGTAAGAGTGAAGCTTTGTTGAAGGCTGGGGATGTGGGAAAGTGGCCCTGGGAACTGAAGCAGTTTAGTTAAAGGGACATGGCAGAACATGGTTGCTATTCTTAAGGTCTCTGGTCTGAGACTTGTAGTAGTAGGTGGGCCAGAGTCCTCCCATAGTCCACTGAGGAAGTAGCCTACAACTGGACAGCAATTAAATCCCCAGAAGGGGATCTGAACTACTTAGCGAAACCATTGCCTTCAGAGAGGACGCCCTGGGAGTATGGCCCAATACAGGGGCTGGGACTAAAGACCACAGACTCCCCCAACGGGAGGGAGCAATGGTGAGAAGTGGGTGCCAGGCCATTACTAGCATGAAAATTATTTTAATGTTCTGTGCACAGACTGCTCACTGAGACTTAGAGTAGAAGAAGGTTGTGCCTTTGGTCATCCTACCCACTTGCCTCTATTCTCTCCCATTGCCTCTTCTCTTTGCATCTTCTTCCAAACCAAACTCTCACTCTAGGTTGCAAACCATAGCTGTCAACATGTCTTGCCCACTGGCCTGATATTCCCTTTGGAAAAAAGGGTGGTGATATGGAACAATGCACAACCAGCCCTCCGAGCTGGAGCAATGACCCAACACCATTCTGAAGGATCTCTATAGAGCCACACATACAGGATTCCCATCAACCTTATAAGTCAGAAAAAAACCTTAAGGTCCACAGAATCAAAGGTGGGTGGAATCTCCAAAATGTCAATGAGATTGGTTAAGACTCAACTAGAGATGACATACAGCAGCATCCTCCAGGGAAAGGCTGGTCCCTATGGTCAGTGTTGCTGGTTGGAAAATGTATTTTATTTTCAGTCAAAAATTTTGATGACAAATTCATTTTTGTGGAAGTTTTTCACAACTTTGGGATGTTTTGGGGTCAAAAAACAAATTCCCAAACTGGAACATTTTTGACTGTTTAAAAACATGTTGTTGTTTTCTGGGTGTCTGTTTTCTGATACATCCCTCCTCTCCCAAAGTTAAAATGAAAATGGAAATATTTCTGACAACTTCCTGTTTAGTCAAAATGCCATTTTTCCTTGACCAAACATAGTGGTGAAGCATTTTTGATGAGCTCTTAGTGCCAGCTAAGTCAGAATTCAAGCAATTTTACCCCCACAAAAATCAAAGAATTTGTCACACACCCTGGAACAGTTCTGTTGGATAGTCTCTCTGCGTGACAGCCATGACATTGGATTTTAAAAAACCTTTATGTGCCACAATCAAGACCAGGGAATGTGCATACGCATACCGCACTGTGTGCCATAAGTTTTAAATATTTCCGATATATGAATCTGTGGGGGGAGGTGAGTTGCCTTATTTTTGCAGTAGCACCTACAGGCTCCAATCAGAGCACAGAACCCCATTGTGCTTGGTGCTGTACACACACATAGAGGGAAAAGATGTTACCTAGTCCAAATAGCTTACAGCCTAATTAACTGCCCTAAAAATACAGCCCCTTCAATGTACCTTCTGAGGTATTTAAGAGACAGGGTCATGGCACTGCCTTAGCCAATGGGTAGCCAGTCAGTTACTTTTGGATACCAAAAATTAATTAACCAGTTAGGAAGGAAACAGTGGAAAAAATCCTTAAATCCCATGACCGTATGTTAGCCAATTGGCTGCTGTTTGGCAGGGTAAGGGTACAAATATGTATGATGATGCACTGAGGTGAGAGGAGGGTGATCTAGTGTTTAAAGTAGTGGCCTGGAAGTCAAGAAACATGGATTCTGTTCACAGATTTATTACTGGCTTGCTGTGTGAGCTTGAATAAGCCTGCAAGACACAGCGTGCCTCAGTTTCCCCATCAGTACAAGTGGGTAATGCTTTACAGTGGTGTCAAAGGGTTTAATGCCTTTATGTATCTAAGGAGCTTTGGGGGATTCTTGAATGAAGGTGCTATATAAGTACCAGGTTTTTTTATGTATTATCTTAGCAAGCAGTACAGGCAATGAACTACACTCTTGGGTATGCTAGCAAGATACGTGCTCTGTATCATATATTTCTGGTGACAATATAAACAAGTTAGTATCATTGTAAATACAGCCTGATAATACAGCAGTGTTCCTGTGTCCTCTGAGGCTTTGACTGCATCCGTTAATACAACCCATAATTTCAGCTCCCTTTAAACTCCGGCAGTAGCAGTTGCTCTCATAAAATTCACTCTAAATCAAAAGGGGCAGACCCACAGCAAGGGGGATCCTTTTAGGTCAGAAATTATGCATATTGGCAGGGCAGCCTTTGCAAAGCTCACACTAATGTTCACCATATTTCCCCCCACACACCCCTTTTGTGTTTTTGTTTTGTTTTGTTTTTTGCCAAAAGTTGTTAGGAACCATACACTACAGACAGAGTTACTATATAAGTCACACACAGTGACAGCCTTCTGGAGTCATGGGACTGAGTTAGAATCTAAGCTTTTATTAAAACAGTACGTTTCTAGCCATGATGGTTGTGGGGAAAAAGTTTAAAAACATGACCCAAGTGCAGCCATAAAGGCTCATAAACTGGAAGGCAAATACAGAGACTCCCAGAATTTTTTTTTTTTAAACTCATGATTTAAAAAAAATCTTATTATTTCTCTCTCTCTCTCTCTCTCTATTTTTTTTATTTTTAAATTATTGGAGGCCTTACTCATGATTGTTTGCAGTTCCCAATACTAGGATCAGAACCCTGATCCTTTAAAACCACAAACCTCCATCATTTGATCTAAAAGAGCACTCTCTTGGCTATGGCTACTATATGTTGGCTACAATATTGGCTCTTAACGTTACTGGTGCTTAATGCATGCTCATACATACGGAGCAGATAACAGACATTGTTATTATGAAATGTATAATATGTACAATTATCTGCACCATATGTATTACTGTGCATTAAGCACCAATAACATTAAAAGCAAATATTGTAACAGTGATCTGGCCTGAACTGTAACCCTGTTCATTTATGCTACGTTATCCTTGCATTTGCTGAATTTGGCACAAGGAGGAAGAGAATGTGTCAAAATCAAGATACTCATTCTAGGTCTTAGTACAAGCTAGGGAAGTGCCTTCATGGACCAGTACCTGAATGCTTGTATCCAGAACACAGATAAGGAAAGAACAGAATAGAGAACTGGGACAAACTGATGGGTTGAATTTTAGTGACATGTTAAGACGTGTAACCTGTAAAAATCATCATATAAATACTACCAGTCAAAATGTGTAACTTCAGGAGTTCACCTTCTGCATAAGGTGAATGTAACATCGCTGCACACGACGGCTTCCCGGAGACTGGTATCGTATAGAAGCTTTTACCTAGATGTTATTATTGGCTTGGAGCAATAATCCTGACTGATGTTGGTTATTCAAGCTTTATATCTTTCATAATGAACCACGGTGTAGTCAAGCAATTGACTATAATTTAGCAACACTTGTAATGTTTGGAACAGGACACTGAGCCTCTGTGTGCATCCATGTATCCTAATGTACTGTTAAAGGGCCCAGGGCTGTCAAATTGGAGGCTGTAGCTGCAGGTTGTGTGTCTGCTCCTTGTCCTGGGTCCTACAGGAAACTGCATGCAAAGTGTCCTGCTTCTTGGGTGGGGGTCAGGGAAGGCCCTGGGAGGAGGCCTTCCACCGATCAGGTGGAAGGTCTGAGAGGAAGACACCTGCAGGGAGGAGGAGTGGCTGGGAGTTAAGTTGCAGCTAGAAGTGGTGGTGGAGCTCCCGAGACAAGGTTAGAGACGACTCTGAGGGGCAGCGCGACTGAGCTGCTTTACTTTGAACCTTTGTTCCTATGTTACCACAGAAAAGCCCCGAGCGAAGGAACTGGAACCATGCATTTGTCTGCATCCCCCAGACCTGGTGGATTAGCCCAGCAGCTTTTATAGGTCTCGTTCTCTCCGAGGCCCAGCCACTAGAGGCACTGTTGCAGTTGCTCACACAAAGCCAGTCAGCTACAAGAGCACTTTGGTTTCCCATGCTTTTTGCAAAACAGTTTTATCCCAGAGGGCACTGGACCAGAGCTTGGAAACAGAAAAAGAATGAAACTGTGTGCAGATGGCTGAAGACATGGATCAGCTTGATTAATGGTACCAGGAAAGATGTTATTCAATATGTTGTTTGAGGTTTTAATGCTTATTCCAACCAGTTCCCCAAATATACTTAACTATCAGCCTACGGCAAGGGTTTAATAAGAGGATGGAATGGGGAAAGGCCCCTTGTGTGTTTAGGGGGTATGAAATCACAGACACTGCAAAGGTCACAGATCCCAGCTCTTCATCGTCATTTGAATTATCCTGGTTCCATGACCCCTGTAAAATGAGATTGAGCAGGTGTCTGAAGGATGCCAGTCTGTTGGGGAGAGATACAGACATGCTGGTGTGTGCTGTGTCTTTAAAACTGTGACTGCAGGAGGGGTAGGGGAAGGTTCTAGGGAGAGTCTCTCAGTAGAATGAGGCAGAGCAGCTTTAGAATAAGGCTGTTTTTCTTACGCTAAGTATTAGAAGAAAAAGATTCATTGCCACATGACGGCAGGGACGGCCAGAGCCCCAAATCCTACTGGCATGTAGGATATGTCTCCATTGTTGTGTAAGCCCAGGGTTAGTGGGATTTGAATATGCAAACCCTGAGTTGGCAAGCCTGAGATTTGAGTGTCCATGCTGCGTACTGACCCTAGGTTTAGAATTTCTGGACCCGGACCCCAAACCTGAGGCTTCTTCATCCACACTGCAATACACAAACTCAAGTCAAACCACCCTATCCCAGCCTTCCTAGTGCCCTCAACAGCTGTCGCTGCTCTAGCCCCTGGTTTGTGATGCAGTGTAGGAGAACTTGACTGCTCACCCTGCAAGTAATAGGAAGTTGTCGCAGTCTGCCAAGTTCCTATCCTGCCATGCCATCTTTCGGGTCTGCATGCTCCCAGCAACCAGAACCAACAAATATGGAGGAATCACCATTTGAAGAATGACTTTTGCACTTTTACTCCTGTTTCAGCAAACAGACAGAGCATCCATGAGATGTTGGTGGACATTCTGATGGCGGTTTCTGATCCACCAAAGGTGCCTGACAGCAGAGGAGGATGATACAGATATGGAAGAAGAGACCTGGCTGATGCTGCTTATGACTCTCTCTGTGGTTGCCAATGCCCTCTACATAGACTGGCACTTCTGAAGTATGGCCACAAGCACAGATTGGTGAGATCACATCATCATAGAAACCTCAGATGACCAGCAGAGGGTCCAGAACTTTCACAATAAGAAAGCTACATTTCTGGAGCTTTGCAAACAGCTTCCTCCCCCTCCCCCCCCCCGATCGGGACATCCTCATGAGGGCAGCCATACTGGTTCAGAAGCAGGTTTCTATAGTCTGGAACCTGGCTACCCCAGACTGCTACAGGTCCATTGCTAACCAGTTCAGAACTGGAAAATCACCCACGTGTAAAGTGGTTGCAGAAATTTTGAAGGCCATCAGTCATGTGTTTTACCCAAAAGTGGTGGGCATATGCAGTATCCCTGAAGTAATTGCCGATTTTTGAGAGAATGGGGTTTCCAGACTGCTCTATTGATTAGACTCGTGCCCACATTTTGTCTTCCTCAAGGAGCACATGGGTACATAAACTGAAAAGGGTATTACCACCCCATTGTTATGCAAGCCCTTTTGGACCACAGAGGCTGATTTATAGATGCCAGTGTGAACTGCCTTGGAAAAGTTCATGATGCCAGGTGTAGCAGGGTGGTTACCCAGCTCCAGTCCTGAAGGGCTTAAAACAGCCCTGGGAGAGGGCTGTGGCGGGGAAAGCAGCTACTAGACTGATTGGAGCATGGCTGCTTCCCCAATCAGGCCTCAGCTGGTCCTATATAAAAGGCTGGGAGCCAGGAGCTTGACAGTCTTCTTTAGCTGTGGAGGGAGACAGGCCTGGCTGCTGGGGACTGAGAGGAGGTACCTGGAGTGGAGCAGGGCTGGGGGAAGGCCAAGGGAGCTGGGCAGCTCCGGCCTGGAAAACTCCCAGGCTGCGGCCTAGTATAAAGCTGAATAGGTACTGGGGTTGCAGCGGACAGCCCAAGGGTAGGCAGAGGCAACAGGTCCAAACTTCCCTTGCCTGTGATGAGTGGCAATTAGACTGAAGTCTGCCCCAGTGAGCGGGGGCTAGATGGTGGCTGGCAGTAGCCATGTACAGAGGTGAGGTGAGGATAGAGGGTGGGGGTTCCCTGGGGAGGGGAGACCCAGATCTGTGTGGGGTACTGCGGGGGGGCAGCACACCAGGTAAAGGGGCACCGTGGTCCAGGAGGGACACAGGGGACAGCAGCAAGTGGAACACTGGCCAGCAGAGGGCGCTCTGGATACTGGAAACTAATTCCTGAAGATAACCAGCAGGAGGCGCCGCCAGATGAGTCTGGACGTGCTTACACCAGGTTTCCAACAATCGGGAGTCTACATTCATGGACAGCCTGGGACACTATTTCCACCAAATGATATTATAATAAATGGAGTTAATGTCCCCATTTTTGTCCTGGGGAACCCAGTATACCCTCTTTTGCCTGGATTTATGAAACCATAATGATTTCAGAGGCCCTGGCCAAAGAGGTTCAAAGTCACTCTCAGTGGGTGCAGAACAGCAGTTGAATGTGCGTTTGGCAGACTGAAATCCTGCTGGCGCTGTCTACAGCCCCATTTGGATGCCTATGTCCTTAATGCTATCTGCATTATTGTGGCTCGCTGTGCTCTTCGTAATCTTTGTGCAGACACAGGTGAGCCATTTGCCCCTGAATGGAGCTATGACAATCATGGATTGCTGAACCAGTGTACTCAACTGGAAAGGGCACCTACAACAGCCAAGGCAGGATGCACGTGGGCAACACAAGTCAGGGATGCTATTTTTTAACACAACACACAGTCGACCTGTGGAACTCCTTGCTGGAGGACCTGTGAAGGTCAAGGTTATAACGGAGTTCAAAAAAGAACTAGATAAATTCATAGAGGATAGGTCCATCAGTGGCTATTAGCCAGGATGGGCAGGAATGGTGTTCCCAGCCTCTGTTTGCCAGAAGCTGTGAATGGGCAACGGGGTGAATCACTTGATGATTCCGTGTTCTGTTCATTCCCTCTGGAGCACCTGGAATTGGCCACTGTCAGTAGACAGGATACTGGGCTAGATGGACCTTCGGTCTGATCCAGTAGGGCCGTTCTTATGTTCTAATAGACCCCCTCCTATTGCATGTCCCCTGTTCTCCTTTCCCTTCTGTCACAGAGTCTACTACTCACTGGTTTGGTGCTTCCTTCTGGATCCATCTGGGGATTAATCCTTGACTGATCTGATGCCCCCTTCCTTCAGTTGTTCATCATGTGGTCTGGTTACTCTGACTCAGAGTGCACCCTCTTTGTGATGTGGCCCTCCAGCCAGGTCACTATAGTCCTCCCCTTCCAGGGTAACACAGTCCTTCATGACAAATTGTCTCAAGCACTCTTCTAATCCACTGCCCGCACTGTGCCACTTCCCCAGTGGTTGGTAGGGGATCTCAGGCCTTCCCCACTGCTCCAGATTCCAGCCCAGGGACTCTGTCTAGCTACCATGGCCTACACAATCTCAGACCCTGTTGCTGTTTTCCTGGGGTCCATTCTACCATTTTTTCTCTGTCTTCTTGTCCCCCTCTGGGCTATCATTGGCGCTTCCTCTGCTACCAGTGGCTACTTCACCCTCTCTTGTGTTCTTTCCAGAGTCTGTATTCCCAGGCAGGATCCCAGGGCTTACACCCCCCTAGGATTCCTCCTTGTCTCTTGCTAACTCCCCTCCATTCTAGGGAGTGACTGCTGAGTTCCTTTCTGCGGCCCCATCTTGCTTTCCACTCCCTGGTTAGATACCAGCCCAGCCTGCCCCTGCCCAGATGGGCTTAATCATCAAGTGGGCTAAACTAAAAAGCTAGATCAAACCAGCTATATCATTCCAGGACATGAAAAATCCACACCCTTGAGCGGCGTAGTTAAGCCGACCTAACCCTAGTATAGACAGAGCTAGGTCGACGGAAGAATTCTTCCATTGAACAAGCTATCACCTCTCAGGAGGTGGATTACTTACTCTGATGGAGAATCCCTCCCATTGGCCTAGGTATTGTCTACGCTGATGGGCTACAGCAGGGCGGCCATGCCGCTGTAGTATTTCAAGCATAGATAAGCCCCTAAAATGCTGCAGCTTCCCACGACGGGGAGCCTGTCTACATGCTCTGCTTCTGCAGGGGGCCTTCTCTAAAGAGACTGTGTGCTTCCCAAGCAGCAGCAGGAAGCCTCTGATAGAAAACTCCCGGTTGGGCAGAGGGCAAAGAGGTGCTCCCAGGATTGGTAGTAGCCGGTAGGAGAAAGGGGCTGGGGCAGAGACAGGTGTGTCTTATCTTTATAATGGAATTATTTTTACCAAGCACTCAGTCTACATGTAGAGAACATTCAGCTAAAAGAGATGATGATTTAAATGAAGTAAAGAAGAAAAGTAGCCAATATGATAGTAGTTACATGACAGTTGGATTTTTATGTCTCGATATTACTGCAGAAAACCCACAGCCAAAAATGTCATTTGTTTTCAAGGCAGCAAAAAGTCCTGTGGCACCTTCTAGACTAACAGACGTTTTGGAGCATGAGCTTTCGTGGGTGAATGAAGTGGGTATTCACCCACGAAAGCTCGTGCTCCAAAACGTCTTTTAGTCTAGAAGGTGCCACAGGATTCTTTGCTGCTTTTACAGATCCAGACTAACATGGCTACCCCTCTGATATTTGTTTTCAAGGGTTACTAAATGGAAGTATGAGGCTACAGGGACACTTAGAAACCAAATACCCAGAATTCCTAAGAAAGAGCTGAATTTTTTTCCTCTTTGGAAACAAGAATTAAAATTGCCAAAAGAAGCTACTATTCCTCAAAAAGCTTTAGAAGCATCTTATGCTGTGGCCATGCAAATTGCAAGATGCAGACAAGCATATCATGGGTGAGACCATTCTGCTTCCAGCACATGTGTAGACTTACGATTGGGGAATGTGTAGCCATGGCACTGAAAACCACTCCTATGTGGTTGTGATGCACCGATGACCTTGCAGAAAATGTCCAGGACCAGTCGATAGAACAAGTTAAAAAAAGTCAATATTTTGCACAGCAGCTTGATGAATCCACAGACATAGGCAACATGACAAATTGGAGAAAGTCTAGAGGAGAGAAACAAAAATGATTAAAGGTCTAGAAAATATGACCTGTGAGGAAAGATTGAAAAAAAATGGTTTGGTTAGTCTGGAGAAGAGAAGATTGAAGGGGGACATGATAAGTCTTCAAGTACACAAAAGGTGGTTATAAAGAGGAGGGTGATAAATTCTTCTCCTTAACCACTGGGGACAGGACAAGAAGTAATGGGCTTAAATTGCAGCAACGCAGAGTTAGGTTAGACATTAAAATTGCCTAGGGAGGTTGTAGAATCTCCATTATTGGAGGTATTTAAGAACAGGTTTGACAAACACCCATCAAGAATGGCCTAGAGAATATTTAGTCTTGCACGAGTGCAGGAAACTGGACTAGATGATCTGCCAAGGCCCCTTCCAGTCCTACATATCTATGATTCTATGGCTCAGCTTTTGTGTAATGTGAGATTTGTCAAAGCAGGTGCAATAGTTGAAGAACTTTTATTTGGCAAAGAAATCCTAACCCAAGCAACTGGTGAGGAACTAGTCAAGATCCTCATAAATTCACGGTGGCTGAGGGTCTTAACTGGGCTACATGAATGGGGCTGAGCACCAACAAGCAGCAACCAGGTTCAGAAAGAATAGTGGGGTTGCAGCATCAGTGAACAAAGTGGCACCAGCTGCAGTTTGGACACACTGCATGATTCATCCCCAAGCTTTGGCATCAGAGAAGTTGCAATGTGAAGTGCCTTATTAAAATTAATTGTATAAAATTATGGGCAATGGGTACCACATTGTGCTGTGCAAAGAGATGGGCTCTGATCATGCTCAGCTTCTGTTTCACAGTGAAGTCAGGTGGCTTTCACAGGGGAAAGTGTTGCAATGCATCTTTGAATTGCATGTCAAAATCAGAATTTTCCTCCTGGGGAAAAGAAACTTTGCAGATTAGATGTGTAATACAGACTTCTTGACTGTTTGCTTACCTGGTGGACATATTTAGCGGAGTGAACGCACTGAACCTAACACTTCAAGGTAGAAATACAAATATACTAGTTCTGAAAAAAAAATCCGGGGATTCGTGAAGAGCTTTGTCTTAGGAGATGCCACATTGCAAAGGGAGTTGCCGAGAGGTTTCAGATGTAAACTTTTCAAAAGCACAGCATGAAAGTGATCAAAGTGCTATTGAAGATCAAATATTCACTCACTCGTTAGCATTGTATTCCCATGTCGATGAATATTTTCCTGGAGTTGAAAATGAATCCCCAGATACCAAATGGCTCTGAAACCTCTTCTCAGTAGCAGTTGACTCCTCCATTCCAATTTTAAGTATCTCAGACCACGAGCATCTTTTAGAATTGTCAAGTGATCACACACTGAAGACCAAGTTTCCAAATCTGAAACCGGGAATTGTGGATTTCTGTTAAAGGAGAGGACGAAGAACTTTGTGAGGAAGCTATGAACATGCTGCTTCTGTTCACAACCAGTTATCTCCATGAGTCTGGGTTTCCAGTAATGACTTCTATGAAAACTAAACATAGAAATAATTTAAACTTGGAAAATGACTTGTCTGGCCCAATCCAAGATTCAACCAAACATTCTATAACTCCGCAATTCAAAACAGGCCTATTCTTCTCACTAAAATCCATATTTTCAAATTATGCTTTTAAAAACCTGGATTAGACTGGATTATATAACTAAATAAACTGTATGTGGTTGATTTAAATTTGGAATACTGCCCTGAACTCTTAAATCTAGTGTTCTGAGTCAGTAAAAAGACACTGACTCAGAACATGGTTGTGGGGACACACCATGTTTTAAAATATCAGTAAGGGAGCCTTGCCATTAAACTGTTTGAGAACTAGACCAATAAATGTGTCATCAGCTGACCAAGCAGTATAGTGAGTTCCACACACAGTTCTATTGCTTCTCTAATAGAAGTTTCCAGTACTGCTGGCTAAAAAACGGGGCATTTTGCCGTGGAATTTTTGTTTCTTTTTCCCAGCAAAAATCTGAAATATTTTGGTTTGGAAATGCTACTGCAGTGCCTCACAGGAACTGTAGATCAGGTGTCTCATACTGCCATTCTCTTCTGTAGCCTGGGCTCCTGGGCTGGACTACATCTCCCATGATGAGGTAAATTCAAGCTGTTATCCCTTCAAATGAATGACTGGCATTTACCTTCGATATCCAGCAAACTGACCTTTGCATGGTCTTTGTGCATGTGTCATCTACAGTCCCCTTTCTGGTCTAATGTCTTTTTAATAAGGAGGCAGCCCTGAAAGCACCACAATATATGGATTGACACACAGGGCATTTATTCCCTGTCGTCAGCTGTTTACCTCCAGCACAATCAAAGCTGCAGACTTGTTTTATTTTCGGCAGCACTCTACTAAATGTGGCCAATACTTGGGGTAGACTAGGGTTGTCATCCCCCGCTAGCCCTCGACTCCTGTAGTTTGGATAAAATGGAACGTGGATCTGCAAAATCAGCTTGGATTTGCAAAACCATAACAGCTCTGTCATGCTGTGTCAACGTGAGAACAGGGCCAGATGCTGTTCAGCTGTGCACCTCTGTGTAAGACCGGGGCACAGGTGATCTGGCCTGGTGGTCACTGATGGCTGGTGTCAAAGAGTCATGGATGGCCCCGGAGCAGTTGTCAGTGAGCAGGGATCAAAGTAATTGCTAGAACCAGGATCAACAGGCAAGAGTCAGGGTCAGAGTCAAACCGAGGCTGGAGACCAAAGATCCGGAGTAGTTCCCAGGCTGGAGTCAGGAGGCAAGAGTCAGGGCAGGAATGGAGACTGGAGATCGGAAAGTGAGGCCAGGTTTGGAGTTGCAGCAATCTGGAAGTCTGCACAGTTGCCCGGGCAGCTTCCCTGAGGCACGCTCAAGGGTTAAACCCTAAGTGTGGGCCAGTGAGAGGAATGCTGTCACGGTGGCCCCTTTATACTTGCAGGACCTAATCTTCTTAGTGCTCTCGGGCTGCAGCTCTGCATGGCCTCCTGGTAGCAATGTGCTGATGTCCGCTGCCCCAGGCTGTGCAGTCCAGTTACACTTTGCAACCCCCTCGACCTCAGTGAGGTTCTGGGTGTGTGACAGAGAGTGGAGTTTGGTTTGTAGTGCATTAAAAATCCTTTCCAGGCAGAATTACTTAGTGCAGACAATTCCTGTTGCACCGCGCTATTCAACACCCTTATGGGAACATGTACACCACCATCAGGAGACTTGATTGCATCGTGTGTAGACGTGACAATAGCAGTATGGCAGTGCCAGCGCAGGCTAACTTGTGTCCAACCCTGGGTACACGCTGCAGCTGCTAGTCCAAAATTAGCTCAGATGTGCTGCAATCCCACCTCCCAGCTGCAGTGTAGCCGTACCCTTAATGGGAAGCTGAAAGTGTCTGTGTTTAGAGAGCAAAAGATCAAGCATGGTAGACTGTTAGCAGCCGCTATCAAGGCTTCTGTGTCCTGGGATGATTCACAGTGTGTAGGCAGTGGGAGTTGTGTTGCTCAGCCTGGAAGCTAGAGAACCAGTCCGTGTCCAGGAGCCTGAGTAAGAATCCCCTTTTTCTTAATCACAACCAAGTCCTGTCCCTTTTGTTGTTTGTGGGACAAACTTTGGGGGTAGAGCTGGACTGGGATTATTTTATCTGTATCACCATAGGCGCTAGGAGCCCCAGTCATGGACCAGGGCCCCGTTGTGCTAGGTCAGGGGTCGGCAACCTTTCAGAAGTGGGGTGCCGAGTCTTCATTTATTCACTCTGATTTAAGGTTTCATGTGCCAGTAATACATTTGAATGTTTTTAGAAGGTCTCTTTCTATAAGTCTATTATATATAACTAAACTATTGGTGTATGTAAAGTAAATAAGGTTTTTTAAATGTTTAAGAAGCTCCATTTAAAATTAAATTAAAATGCAGAGCCCCTAGGACCGGTGGCCAGGACACGGGCAGTGTGAGTGCCACTGAAAATCAACTTGCATGCTGCCTTTGGCACTCGTGCCATAGGTTGCCTATCCCTGTGCTAGGTGCTGTATGAACACAGAAATGGTCCCTGCCCTGGAGAGCTTATAGTCGAAGTACAAGAAAAGAACAGGGAGGGAAGCAAAGGGGCAGTTTAACCTGGGCTCCCTGTTTGACAGCACCCCCCACCCCCGCCCCAACCTGTGCAGTTTGGATGAGTAGTGTTGTGACCTGGCACAGAGGCCAGAGTCCCACTCAGGTTTGGCCAGGCTGCCCCTCCAAGACAGGGGAGTGTCTGGGCCAAATTTGAGTCAGTGGTGCCCCTGTGTACCAGTCACTCAAATTTGGCCCGGCTGCCTTTCCACTGACAGAGGCATGGCCAGGCCAGAACTGAAAGCACCAAGTCCCAATGTACAAGGTTGCAATCTCCAGAGTGGGGAGCATGGCCCAGCCCCAGAAGACAGGAGCTTGTGGGATGAGGGCAGGGGGGGTTTCTCTCTAACTACCATGTCCTCTCCCCAGGCCTCAGTTTCAGGGTAGGGCTGGGAGGGGGGGGGGGGCAGGTTTGGATTTTGTCCCAGGGCCCCAGAAACCTCTGTGCAGCCAGGACAAGAGAGAACAGATGTGAAACCAATGCTAAATCCTGGTCTTTTTGGCCTGTCCTTAGCTCTGCCCTAACTACCGTCTTCTGAAGCTGCTCTGCAGAAACCATGTGCTGCAAGGGAGAGGGTGCTGGCTTGGCACTTGGGTTAGCTGCGTTCCAATCCCAGCTGTACCACTGACTTGCGGTGTGACCTTGGGAGGGAAACCAGTTTGCCTTCCTGTGCCTCAGTTTCCCCTCTAATTGTACTGAACAAGCACAGACCAAAAAGACAATAAAGCTAGATTGGAGGCTTGTTGTGGTGTCTGTAATTGACGGAGCTGGAGTAGGAGTATAACAGAATGGGGAGTGTGGGAATTAGTTCATCCACTTGGGTGGATGCTGTGGCCTCTTTAATAAAAGCCACATTTAACAAACCCCTGCTCCATTCCTGCTCCATTTTACAGCCAGCTTGAGCTGCTTCTTGTCTCAGATTCATTTTTTATTCACTTGAAATACCAGCGATAGCTCAGAGCGCTTTTGGGAAACAGACAGGAAGGGATCCAGATTGGCAGCTGGTCCTAAAATTAACAAAGCAACAACAACAACAACCTAGGTCTGAAGCTGCCCTTAATCCCCTTTCATGGCAGAGAAGGGTTAGGTCCTGCCAGCTTCTTTTACGAGTGAGATTCCCACTCCTGATTGTGCAGCTGTGCTAGGAGATTCCACTTGGGATATGTTATGTCTTTATTAGATGAACTGTGTCTTGCAGTTTTGAGAAGATGGGGGGTGCACTCTGTGTAAAGCAGCAAGCTACACCTGTCTTTCGCTTAGTGGACAAGAGTTGAGATACCTGTTCAGACCCAGTTTTCCCCTCCAGGTTTTAACACCCAAACATATGAGCTCCCTCCACCCATAAAAAGCTATTCTTCAACTTGTAAAAATTCCTGTCAGGTGCTAGGTAAGCACATTTTCTTTTTCCGCTTGTGGTGATGTCTTGTTAAAGGGATGCAGCCAATTTTAACACTTGTGTTCGTGTCTGAAATTATTTTACCAGCTCTTCCTAAGAGTCACCCATCGAGTGACGCAAAGAGAGAAGCGAGAGAAGATTTTTCTCTCCTGTCTCAGTCTGTTTTATGCTGCACATTTGACAATGCTTCTGTGTCCTGTCACTTTCACTTATTCCCCAGTATGGTAAATGCTCCCCAGTTCTGTTCGTGGCTCTTTCACACTGCAACAGGAGAGAGAGAAACGTGTATCAATACGAGAGCTCGATGTTGAACCCCCGATTGGCGGGAAGCTCGTGGCAGGGGTGGACATGAATAACGCTGTGGGTTAACTACAATAAGCCTTTGTCATTATCTTGTTGTGAAGGTCTTGGCTTTCTCTTCTTGCGTGATTGGTTTGTTTGTTGTAAGCTAGAGACTGCAATGACATTATTCTGTTCGAGGTGGATGTGTGGGCTTGGGTGGTTGTGTGGTCCTTTTGGCCTGGAAATTATGTGCGACTTATGCATCACTATTCCTTCTGGGAGAGCACAGGGTGTGCTTGCCTCAACATGCTCTTTAATGATAACAAATTCAGGCTCCACGGACTTCAGTCAATTGCCTGCAGTGGTCAGGAAGGAATTATTTCCCTGATGCACAAATGGCAGAGGTATTCTGGTTTTTTCACCTCTTTTGATGACTACAATCATACACCATTGGAGATGGCATGGGTGGGGGAGCACTGCTTGAAGTGGTAAGAGAAATCCTCATTCTAGAGCTGGCTGGTGTATCTTGCCACATGCTCTATTCAACTGATCCATTTGGGGGACAGGAAGAGATTCCCCGCCCTGATTCAATGTGCGGGATCTTGGTATTTTGGGTTATTGCAGGTGGGGTGCAGGCCCCCTGCTGGGATCATTGGGCATTCTGTTACTAATCTCTGCTGTTGTGGACTCCCATCTTTCTGGTCTCTGCCGTGGCTCACGACATTGTAATTCCTGAGGACTGAATGTTGGGTCTTAAATTAAAGGTACTGGTGGAATTCTTGGCTGTGTGTCACAGGAGGTCAGGCAGCTGATCATGCATTGCACATCTTTATCTATGAAATATTTATAGAATAACAGCTCTCCCAAGCGCTGTGCACGAACTGGAGCGATTATTATGTCGCTGGGGCCTTGTCAGCTACCGGTTGCCACGCTGCTTGCTCTCTTTCCATCCCTTCCCATCGATAACATTCCCAGGCGTTTTCCTTCATGTGTGTTACCTTTATTCACGTTTTTGCAAAACGGAACATGACGAGCAATATGCAGCAGACTCCCCACAGTGTTTCTTCCACGTTCACCCTCTGAGCTCTCCCTGCCTCTCCCCACTTACTACCTCACTTACTGCCAATTGTATCAGTAGCCTGGTACCACCTAGGGCTTTGAATCCTCAACGTAAGTGGTAATTGTTCCGCTGAGCTGCAATGGCTCAGTTGTGCTGATCAGTGATCAGGACGGCCAGCGGCTCTGTCACAGAGGGCACCCGAAAACGGGAATCACATCACAAGTTGGTTTTGCAAATGGGGTAGAGAATCGTTTTCCATCACTCAAGTGGGTCTACTCAGAACCAGCTGTTACTAACGCCAAGGAGTGTAACCTCCCGAGCTCCCCTCCTCCACTGCCTCTGACTATCAGAATCTGCCAATGCTCCATTCAGTCCCATCTTTGTGTTCAGCTCTGTACATCTGTTAATTGTGTTGCTTTTATTATTTAAAGGAATTTATAATTTTGTTTCACTTCCTGTGGGCTCAACTCCCGCTGCTACAGTCAACAAGTGAAATGATTCTGGCTTTTTCTCAAAGTTGTAGACTCTGGAGTCCCAAGAGTGCACCAAAACAACAATCACAAGTATAGAATCAGAGGACTGGAAGGGACTCGACGAGGTCATCTAGTCCAGTGCTGGCATAAGCAGGACAGAATTTGTCAACCGTCCTGACAGGTGTTTTCAACCTGCTCTTAAAAGTCTCCATGATGAGATTCCACTACATCCTAGCAATTTATTCCAGTGCTACCACCCTGATAGGAAGTTTTTCCCAGTGTCCGACACTAACATATTGCTGCAGTTTAAGCCATTGTTCTTGTCCTTCTCTAGTTAAAAAAACTTTTTCTTCCTCCTGTTGTAACAACTCCCCTTTGTTTGAAAACTGTTACCCTGTCCCCTCTCAGTCTTCTCTTCTTCAAACTAAACCAACTCAATTTGTTCAGTCTTCCCTCACAGGTCATGCTTTCTAGACCTTTAAACATTTTTGTTGCTCTTCTCTGGACTTTCTCCAATTTGTCCACATCTTTCCTGAAATGTGGACACGGTACTCCAGTTGAGGCCTAATCAGTGTGGAGTAGAGCAAAAGAATTATTTCTTGTGTCTTGCTTACAACACTCCTGCTAAAACAAGGTCTTGTGATTTTACTGGCAAACGGTTATTCCTAGGTCACTCAGTCAAGTCAACTGTTCTTGAGCCTATGGCCTAGTAACTTAAATCTATTTAGCGTACGTTGATCTGTTAATTGACCATAACACAATGAGAAAAGGATGACCAAATGAACTAATTGGCTACAATTGTCATCACTGCTCCAGCGACTTGATCCCAGTTTGGAGACCAGTCCTTCCAAGGGCGTGTACAGTTGGTACCCTATGTTATAAGGAAGCCAGCTGCTAAGTTTATCTGGCACCCTCCTCTGTGTCAGAGGTGCGTTATGGTGGGAGATTGGTTGAAGAGTCTGTAATAGTCAGCTATGATTTCTCTGTTCCTTAGTCCCAGCCCTTTCTATTCTTAAACACGTCCATAGTTTTTTTGTTTCTCTTCTAATATCTAGGTTAAAAGATGGCTTTAAAAGATTGCTGTCAGTTGGCATATTAACAAAATCTCATGCTATGGCAGCATTAAGAATCTCACGTCCAGAGCATACATAGGAATTGGGTCAATGAATCCATTAATTAAAACTGATGAAGAATGCTAGTGAAGCTCCACCATCCCTGAGGTTGCATATTAATCAGCTGACTTGTATAACCCTTAATCTCTGCCTGGTCTCTGAGACCCCTCTGGTCTTGACTACAAAACTCGCAGCACTGGGCTGGTTGCAGATGTTAACAGTGAATGCTGTGCTGTTGTCACCTGTTGTAAGTATCAGTGATTTAAATATTAGGCCCCAATTCTGTTTTCTTGCACTGGTGTAAATCAGGAGTAACCTAACTGGAGGTGGTGTAAAACCTATAGGAGGTCAGAATCAGGCCCGTTTTATATCCTGAAAGTAGAGGGCTCCATTCTGCTCTCATGCTAGATGTATGATATTACTCCGCCAATTGCCCTGGAGCTACTCCTGATTTAGGGCCTCATCAGAGTCAGGCTTCCTGGGAGCTGGATTGGCCTTTTACAACCATGTAAAGATCAGAATCAGGCCCCAAAATGTGACTGGGGAGAGGGCTAAAAGCAACCCCGCTCAGCTAGTTGATACAGCCCTTACAGGAAGCTTTTCTTAAGCATCCTCCGGGTAGAAGAGATGAATGAACTCAGTAGACTCAGTTCTTTTTGCAAAGCATGAGCAAATAGAGACTAAGGAACTTGTTGTGGTTAAGGCACTAGAATGGGACTCAGGAGAGCTGAATCAAGTGCTACCTTTGTCCACAGACTTCTTAGGCAAATCACTTAATCTCTCTGTGCCTGGGTTCCTGGTCTACAAAACGGGGTTATGCTTTCTACCACCACTCTTTAGGGTGTAAGTTGTGTGGGGCAGGGAGCTTCCCTACCGTGCCTAGCCCAATGGGGGCTGCAGTGGCCTCTGTGTGCTGCTGTAATACAAGCAGTAAGAGTCCATTGCCATGAGTGGAGAAGCATTGGCAGAAGCATGACAAGAATTGGGACCCAGCGTCGCTCTGAAATGGGAATGGTGGGAAGAGTTTTGATGGTGAGAATTGGGGTGAAGTGATGAGTGAGCCATTCGCTGCTTCTCCTGACATCGCCCTGCATCTTGTAACCTGCCTCCCGGCTGCAGGATGATTAAGCCCTTTCCAGGGACACATGGGTTTCCTTCCATTGAATGTTGTTTATATTGCCTGGTTTCAATTATTGTTTCCCTCCATATTTTGACCTGCCTCGCAGGAGTAATTAATCCTCTGTATTAAATGACTCCCCACGATGGATTTCCCATGCCGTGCACATATATTTTTCTCATCATTTCACAATAGTTTTATTATGCACGTTGGGCTCTGTTCTCAGGTGCTGTGCCCATTGGGCAGTCACGTGGGAGCAAAGTGGGCTTGAAATGCCAATGGATCAGAGTGGCAGCAGTTTCCACCCCACTCTGGTAGCTGGTCAACACAGGAGGATAAAGCTGCTGCTGCTGCCAGCTCTTTGAGCTCGGGTGGTAGCAGCTCATGCATTTAGTACAGAAGGGCTCCTGTTCAGCCCTGCTGTCATTCCAAACGGAGCTGGTTAACACACTTTGATGATATGATGATTAAGGCCCTACTTAATTTGCGAAATTGCAGATCCCACAATATTAGGCTTCCACCAAAATTTTGCCAGCTGGGTGGCTGACAGTGGGAGCTCTGCCATGCATGGGGCTGACAGGTAGGTGGGTAATAAGCAGGAAGAACTGGAAGTGCTAATAAATAAATACAACTATGACATTGTTGGCATCACTGAAACTTGATGGGATAATACACATGATTAGAATGTTGATATGCATTAGTACATCTTGCTCAGGAAGCATAGGGGAAAAAGGGAGGAGGTGTTGCCTTATATATTAAAAATGTACACACTTGGACTGAGGTGGAGATGGACATAGGAGACGGACGTGTTGAGAGTCTCTGGGTTAGGCTAAAAGGGATAAAACACAAGGGTGATGTCATGCTAGGAGTCTACTACAGGCCAGCTAACCAGGTGGAAGCGATGGATGAGGCTTTTTTTAAACAACTAACAAAATCATCCAAAGCCCAAGATTTGGTGGTGATGGGGGACTTCAACTATCCAGATATATGTTGGGAAAATAACATAGCAGGGCACAGACTATCCAATAAGTTCTTGGACTGAATTGTAGACAACTTTTTATTTCAGAAGGTTGAAAAAGCTACTGGGGGGAAGCTGTTCTGGAGGACTATTGGAATTTGAAGTAGAGGCGTGTGGTGAAAGTGCATCTGAATATAGAGTCCAATTCTAGAGGGTAGAGGAGTTACGATGGATTTCAGGAAGGCAGATTTTGGTAAGCTCAGAGAGCTGATAGGTAAGGTCCCATGGGAATCAAGACTGAGGGGAAAAACAACTGAGGAGAGTTGGCAGTTTTTCAAAGGGACACTATTAAGGGCCCAAAAGCAAGTTATTCCGCTGGGTAGGAAAGATAGAAAATGTGGCAAAAGACCATCTTGGCTTAACCACGAGATCTTGCATGATCTAAAAAATAAAAAGGAGTCGTATAACAAATGGAAACCAGGCCAGATTACAAAGGATGAATATAAGCAAACAACACAGGACTGCAGGGGCAAGATTAGAAAGGCAAAGGCACAAAATTAGCTCAAACTAGCTACGGGAATAAAGGGAAACAAGAAGATTTTTTATCAATACATTAGAAACAAGAGGAAGACCAAGGACAGGGTAGGCCCACTGCTCAGTGAAGAGGGAGAAACAATAACAGGAAACTTGGAAATGGCAGAGATGCTTAAGGACTTTGTTTTGGTTTTCACTGAGAAGTCTGAAGGAATGTCTAACATAGTGAATGCTTATGGCAAGGGGGTAGGTTTAGAAGATAAAATAAAAAAAGAACAAGTAAAAATCACTTAGAAAAAGTTAGATGCCTGCAAGTCACCAGGGCCTGATGAAATGCATCCTGGAATACTCAAGGAGCTAATAGAGGAGGGACCTGAGCCTCTAGCTATTATCTTTGGAAAATCATGGGAGACGGGAGAGATTGCAGAAGACTGGAAAAAGACAAAAATAGTGCCCATCTATAAAAAGGGAAGTAAAAACAACCCGGAAACTACAGACCAGTTAGTTTAACTTCTGTGCCAGGGAAGATAATGGAGGAAGTAATTAAGGAAATCATCTGCAAACACTTGGAAGGTGGTAAGGTGATAGGGAATAGCCAGCATGGATTTGTAAAGAACAAATCATGTCACACCAATCTGATAACTTTCTTTGATAGGATAACGAGTCTTGTGGATAAGGGAGAAGCGGTGGATGTGGTATACCTAGACTTTACTTGTTGGGTTTCCGGGAAGTGGGCGGGCGGAAGCCCACTGCTAAAGGACCCTCCCCCCAGCCTAAGGGGAAGTTCTACAGGACCTCAGAACCCAACTGATTTTGGGGGACAACTAATAAAAGAACAGGGACAGGAGTGTGGTCAAAGGGTCATAAGAAGGGAGCCTGATGGGGACACCGAGCAGAGAACCCCAGACAGCGCCCACTGCTCCTCGAAGGCGTCAAGG